>NW_022987641.1:7128788-7728788 GCF_902827165.1 Trematomus bernacchii
GGGGTACGCTTCAGTGTATTGCTTTAGGCTATATCTATGGTCTTCGGTGATGCACTGAGTTCAGCGTTTAAAGTCGCCTCGAGCTCGGCAAGCCACTGAAGACTAGCTAGGTTAGTTAGCCATCTCCATCAACAGCTCAGGGTTGGGGTGCCTCACTATTGCTTGTTTTCCCAGTTTTTGCACAGCAACTTTTGACTCTACTTTTTGTTTGGCCACTCTGTGGAGCTATAATAAATGCACGTTCAGTAACTTGTGACTTTTTAGGTGGTGGTATCTGCAGTCCACATTAGTTGGGTCAATTTCGGGTAGCTGCTTAGGTGTAAGTAGGCAACATTTGTGTGTAGTTTACTACAGTGTGACCATGTATGTTGTGGTTGTTGCAGTCCACTTGTTGGTGGTCACTTGTGTGTTGTCATGTATTTAATTGTAGCAAATTAGTAGTTTGGTGTGCTCATGCCGGTTCGTCAAGTGAGCTTGTTTAGTAGTTTGGTGTGCTCATGCCGGTTCGTCAAGTGAGCTTTAGTAGTTTGGTGTGCTCATGCCGGTTCGTCAAGTGAGCTTTAGTAGTTTGGTGTGCTCATGCCGGTTCGTCAAGTGAGCTTTAGTAGTTTGGTGTGCTCATGCCGGTTCGTCAAGTGAGCTTTAGTAGTTTGGTGTGCTCATGCCGGTTCGTCAAGTGAGCTTTAGTAGTTTGGTGTGCTCATGCCGGTTCGTCAAGTGAGCTTGTTTAGTAGTTTGGTGTGCTCATGCCGGTTCGTCAAGTGAGCTTTAGTAGTTTGGTGTGCTCATACCGGTTCGTCAAGTGAGCTTGTTTAGTAGTTTGGTGTGCTCATGCCGGTTCGTCAAGTGAGCTTGTTTAGTAGTTTGGTGTGCTCATGCCGGTTCGTCAAGTGAGCTTGTGTTGCTGGTTCCCTGCATCCATCACAGTAACTTGTGCATGTGGTTGGAAGATCACATGGTGTCCATTTTTGTGTTGTGGTAGTGGCAGTTCACTCGTGTTGGATCATAGTGTTGCTATTAGTGAATGGCAGCAACTTTGTAATTGGTCTACTTGTGGTGATCCTTTAGGTCTGTGGCTGTTGCACTCCACATTGTGTTGGACATGTCTGTTACGGTTTGTGTGTTGGTAAACGCAGTAACTTGGTTTGGCTTTGTAGTTTGTTTGTCACCTCATGGTGGTAGCCATTTTGTTTCATTGATTTGGCTACTTGTGTGGTTGCTGCTAATTCTGTGTGGCAGCATCTTAGTTGGCCCTGTTTTAGAGTTTGAATATATCTTGTTGTTCCACATTTGACCCAGGTTGACACCTTTTGTCAGCAGTCCTTAATCTGTTGTCTGATCTAATGCATTCATACATTGATATATTAAGTCTGGTGTGCTTAAGTGTATTAGCTGCCTTGCATACAGCCTTGATAAAAGTCACTGAAATTCACTGAGCCCTTCCTTTTCATTACAGACTTTCCTTTGGTTAGCAACCAGTTCTTCTTTCTCCTGCAGAAGGTGAAGCCTCTCAGAATCCGTCACCTGACTGTTGGTCTTGAACTCTTCTAGCATCTGGGCCAGGCTCGTTTTGGAGGCTTTATGTTCTTCACATTGACGGACAGAGCTCTCCAAGTCTTTCTTGGTAACATGGAGCTTACTCTGGAGTTCCTCCTTTAGCGTCGCAAGGCTCTGTTTTTCCAAAACTGCAGCACTGAATTCAGAAGACATCTCTACTTTGTCTTTTTCAAGTGTTTCTGTGAGGGCCTGCAGCTGAGTGTTCTTCATCGTAAGATCTTCTTTTTCTAAGTTCAAGGACTTAAGTTTTTCCTGCAACTTAGCATTCTTAGCATCAAGAGACTTTTTGGCAATTCTAGCAGAATCTCTTTCTAAAATGACATTGTCCTTTTCACTTGTGAGCTTTGACCTGCTTTCATTGAGGTCATCTTCAAGTCGGTTCTTCTCTTTGCAGACTTTTTCATAATCTTCATTTAGTTGCTTCTTTTTAGCCTCAATTTGCTGGATGTCCTGCTGATACTTTAGGAGCAAGTCATTCTTCTCTTCATGTTGTCTTTGAAGCGCCTCGGGCCTGGTGTTCACCTTTAGCATGCGCCTGTGCCTGCTGTGTATACTACCATCACCTGCAGCATATACATGACTTTTCTATTTATTCATTGTTTTAAGGGTGGAGGTGTTACGGCTGTATGTATTCCCTGTTTCTTTTTCCCTTTGGTTCCTCTACCCAGGTGTGCTGCATTGCTGTAACGAGGTTCAGACGAGGTGCACCTGGAGAAGGAAGTGCTTAAAAGCTCCAGTGCAGAAGAGAAAGGCCTCTGGTGTGGGGACTGCTGTGTTTCTGCCTCTCATCCTAGGAGAAACATTTGATGTGTTGTTTATAATAAATCCTATGGATTCGATGATTTTAAAGGTGTTCTATTGGGTCAGTGGTGGAATTTTGTCATCCCCATAGGGCCATTTTGGTGGGTCGTAACACAGACCAACGAGTTACCTGAGGCCTTTTCTCTTGTAAAATTGTTAGAAAACACAGTTTGGTGTTCTGTATTGTGCTTTTGTAGTTCACGTAAATAAGCAATAAAGTTAAAGAAAGAATGGTAAGAATAGCTAAACATTTCAGCCCCGGGTAAAATATTCCTTTCTGACAGTATATATTTTATTTTAATTGATCAATATTGACGAGGCATGTCCTCTTCAGGGAACCTTGTCAATTGAATTTAAGGATTATTTTAATTGAAAAGCCCATTCTTACGTCGGGGAAGCAGGCGTCGGTGGCAGCCTCCGTCCCGCTCTGTTTCAGGTAGTCGGCCCAATCAAAGTCGTGGCCCCTGAAGCCCGGGGGCCGCTCCAGAGTCACGCCGTGCTTCAGACACCACTGCACAGGCAGGATGCCGGGGGAGTGGGCGTGGCACACCACAAATCGCGGCTTAGCATCAGGGGAGAGATCGTCCAGAGTGACCTGGAAGTAGAAGTCGTTGTAGACCTGGGGAGGAAAAGTGAGGACGGAATTATAAAGGTTTCCTTCTTGGCAAAAACATGTTAAAAAACACTGCCACATTAATAAAAGGCAGCTGATGTAAGCTGGAATCGGCTTGATAGTTATATATTTTTAAAGATAAGTCATTGTTGGACTCACCTTGGTGACAGAAACGGGGCAGATCTGCAGCTGCTCCCACGGAGAGACCATCTCCAGCTTCATCCCCGTCCTGAAGGAGTGCTTGGGAGGGTCCGTGTGGTCCTGACACAGTAAAGTCAACACTTTGAGACAAACATGCTCCACTTCTGTTAATGCGCACATGTGAGACAATGTAGGTCACGTAAACCCTGCTGGGTGGCATGTAATGGATGAGGGAAGACCCCCACCGTATTAGATAATGACATGTAAAAGGGTGGAAGTCTTTCCATTTCTCACCGTGATATTTCGCTCTTTTAGGATACATATTTAGGGCAAATCATGGCATGACTGCAGAGTGAAGTGTGAATAAGATTATTGAAGGTTTTCATACTTAAAATTATTACACTAATGCAAACTTAAGACAAAAGGAAAAATGTACACATTTACTAAAAGGTGCTACTTATTTCTCAATTCTCACTCACTTGAAGCATTATAAATTCAAGTTATACAAAAAAATAAAAAAATTGGCCTGTTGCATAAAGAATCTAGGTTTACACAGGATGCCTTTTTCTTTCTCAGAGACCTGCCATTTTCAAAAATAAACTACACAACAATACAGTAAAACTGGTATTTTGTTAGATTCTTCAACAAATCAATATACGATAATTCCTTGACACAACTTTTCCTTAGTGTGTATGATTGTTCCCAGATATCAGTTGCACCAGATTCTTATATAGAAATACCATTTTGGAAGTGGTGAACTGATTTATATCTTAGAACAAATTCAATAATTAAATGTTTCCCCCCTGATTTAGGTCTAACATATAAAATATAAATGACCATATGACAAGTGACCCACCTTAAAGACCTCCAGTGGCAGCGGGCTCTTCTGTCCGTCGAGTTGAGCTTCCTGCAGAGCCTCCTGCCAGTCTGTGGCGCTTTTAAGAGACCTGAGCCCTTAAGAGAGGAGAGATTAGGTGAAAGGTTAAAAATAAAACACTTAGTCAGTTTTCTTTTTAATTATCAACACATAACAAACGTCTGAAAGAAAATAAGTCTTGACTGAATCAAAGTTCCTCCTCGTCTCCACAGCAGTTGTAGGCCTAATCGTTCAGATCCTCACCTGCTGGCGGCTCCAGGGCGAGCTGGTTCTCCAGAGCCCAGCCCAGCGGCCGGAGCCGGACGTCCAGGTAGAAGAGCCAGCTGTCCTGAGCCCGGTGGTCCTCCGAGAGGCCGGAGTAACGCAGACGCAGCCTCCCCCCCACGTTCTGCAGGACTCTCACAGGCCAGTACAGCAGCGGGCCGGAGACGTCCTGCAGCTCCAGAACAGAGCCCTCCACGATCAGATCCACCGTGTTCTTACCCCGCAGAGGCTGAGGGAACCAGATAGTCATTTAGAAATGTCAAATATTATCTCATGGGATTATTTGTTAAGTCAAACCATGGATGTATAAAGAAACTGGATAATTAATGCAAAGAAAAACACTAACATTTACTTACAGAAATAGTAAAAGCTGCATGTTTGTGCATGTTTTTTTAGATATTAATCTCAAAGATTCAGAATTTAAAGATCCAAATGTTCTATTAGCTACACAATAGCTACATTGTATTTTTTGGCAACACAAATCTCCAATCTCCTCCAACAAGGCAACATACAATATCGTTCACATAAAAACAAATAATTGTGTGCATAATTGTAAGTTGCAGGATAAAGTAAAAGAATAAATACTGTATACTGTTATCTATAATTATATGGATTTCTCTTTTCTTCCTAGTGTGTATTGTCCTTTGTGTCTGTTTTTCTTTTTCAGTTTAAAACAATCATTTGACATTCTGAGTAATGCACTTGTTTTCTTTCTTGCCGAGGGTCAAATGAGAAGATTGATGCCGCTCTCATAACTGTCTGTTCTTCATCATGCTGCAGCCAGCAGCTACATATTTACTGTGCAGACATGACAGCCGTATCAATCTTTTCTTCTTCCAACCCTCCCCTAGATACGGGCACCCTGGTTGTTAAGGGGTTAAGAGCCCTATACCAGAAATCAGGAATCATTTAATTGTCCCACAGCGGGGGAATTTGCAGTGTCACAGTCAAGGGGACAGTGCAGATAAAACATAATTGTAAACAGATTGAATGTAAAGGAAATCATGAACCTCAGTTTCCCTGGGCTTAACTCTCTCACGGTCTTTTGTTCCTGTTTTATTCCACACTTCTCTCTCTGCTCATTTCCTGTCCTGTTTTGACTTCCCCATATTTCAAACATATGCATTTTCAATAAATGTTTAGGTCAGAAAGTGACTTTAATCGAGACAAGTTAGATAAACGATATTGTTGCATTATAAAAAATGTAACCCTTTAGCAATAAACGCACAGCATAACACTGCGTTATTGCACTAATACATTTTTTTAGTAAGTTGAGACTTAGTATTGGCAGAAAACGTCACTTGTTTCTATCATCCAGCCTCTTGTGTTCCGTTCAATTTGTTCTAGAACATCCATTTGTTGTGTTTACGCAGTATACCAAAGGCAGAATCGAGTACACTTCAACATCTGTTCATTTATTGCAAGTAATATCATTATTGCGTTATTCAACAACGTTAGAGCATTCGTATGTTCTTAATATCTTCGTGTTTTATAACATTTGAATGAATTGAATTGGCTAGTTGAATGTATACTTCCTTCTCTTTAACACTACTTATTTATCAATGATATATAGATCTACATGAACTGCAAAAGTAATTGATTTGACTGTCTTTCAGCAAGCATGATAAGCACTGATAAATGACAGCATTAGGGACTCAATATTGTAGAAATTCTGAACCTTGATTTGTAAGTATCTCATGAGATATTCTCCTCACACTCACCCCCTCCAGCAGGTTTGCCGGTGCCGTCCTGGATCCGGTCAGATCCTGAACGAGGAACTCCGTCCAGTCGCTGTATTTCTCCCTGATGGCTGCAAACACACAACAGACCCAGAGACTGAGAAACACACGGCCAATCAGAGTGAGTGCAAAGAGAGGACACTGTTGGTGGTGAATTATTGATAGTTAGACACTACGTTGTAGAAGTATAGTGAGAAGAGCATGCGTTATTAGTGCATGCATATACTTCAAACACACACACATGTCATTTCTACTAAGGCAGATAGAGATTTTTCATATAAACAGCAGATGTGAAGTATTCTATCAGTGAGCCTCTCTGGATTTGATTCTTTTTGTGCAGCAGAGGTGAGAAATATTCTGTGTTTTTCCCCGGAATAACCTTAATAGCTTTATTCACACTGCAAACATTAATGCTCGGTGCTGATTTACGGCTGAGATCAGATATGTTTTCAGGCGTGCATATGGCAGTTTCCCGCAGAAGTAAACACATCAAAATGAAAAGCAGTGATTAATGTCGTATTGAGCGCTGCCATTTAAATGTTAATGTGCAGAATAACAGCTGGAAATTTGAGAATAAAATATAAATCGGCAAAACTTAGACAAAACTTTTGGTTATGGCTTTGTGAGGAGCACAGGTGACTTTTTTTTCAGTGAGATCAGAACAAAAAACTGTCTAACCTCTTAACTTAACTTGAGAAACTTCTATTCTATCAAATCTTTGTCCTATAATTAAATAACAAAGCGTTTTGATGAGGCCCGGTGTGATGTGTTTTGGACAATGGTTTTACTCTCTTATGTGTGAACAGATAAACTTTGTGGGGATTAGCAGGACATAAATCCCCCACAATGCAACTCTTACAGATTTGTTTGCCTGTAATGTGACTAGTACAACACCACACAAATGCAAACACACACACACACACCTGGTGGACCAAAGTCTCCAAAGTAGTGCTAAAAAAGCCAGCTTCCAGTCCATTTGCATGTGGTTCTGTCTGCTTCCTGTTTCCCACAGTGCACCAGTGTTATTGTCTCTTTGCTTTTCCTTTGACTCCTCTGATATCAGCCTCGTGTTTATGCCTCAACCCTCCTCCCTTCCAAAGAAACATGCCGAGCGGCCGAACATGTTTCCCCTCCCTCATTTACACACTGAATGAAAAAGAACTCCACTCACATTTGTTGCAGTGAGTTTCAGAATGAGTCACGGTTACAGAATGAATGCAACACCCCGTGTGACTGACATTCCCCACACAGCAAGATTAGCATCTAGCTAAAGTGAAAATGAAATGTAGTCCACACACTGAAGCATGCTGATAAAGAAAACAGGTTAAGGTTTAAGTTGTTTGACTCTGATATCTGTTATTTATCAGCCTGCAGCCAGCAGCTACTTATTGACTGTCTAGACACGAGAGAGGTATCAATCTTTCACCCCTCATTCCTCACTCATTTACTGTCATCTTTCTTCTGCCCCCTTTTTCAAATACATTCATTTTCCTAAAAGGTTTGGGTCAGAAACTTTCCTTTGATTGAGACCAGTTAGAGTAATGGTAGTGCTGACTGAACAATATATATATTTGAATTGTTTGTGTTCAGTTCAATCTTCAATTTGTCTAATAAAAATAACAGGATTTTGCACGTTAAATGAAAAGTGAGTTTCACTAGAAAATAGCACCTTAAGTTGTACATCTCACTTTTGTATTGGTTCATATTGAATATTCAGTATTTGCACACACAACCCACATTGAAATGGTTATAAATCATCAAAGATGTACTAGTTATGTAGTTGCATAGAAAATGTTTTAGCCTTCATTTGATTTGGAACGGTTGTTTAAAAAAGTGATTAAGATGTCCTTTTGAAATGAGAGATTATAGTAAATACAACAACCATTAAGCTCCACAGCGGCTTCTCAGAATTGTAAACCCATAATTGACCAAATCAATGAATCCGCTTGAGTCTTGTCTGAATCAAATCAACAATGCTGGAATTAGCTGAAAGATAAATCAGCGTTTTCCTGTGAAGGTAGTGTGAACAGTGAGCGTCTCTGAGCGTTTAATAATAGTGTTTTTTCCTGAGAGACTATTTTCTTTCCTTGCCTCTGCTGCTGCTGGACTTTGTAAGAGCACACACACACACACACTGCACACACACTCCTCTGTTGATCTCGGGTGTGCAGAAATAGATAAACTATTTTTACAGATCCTGCTGAGATTAGTCATGAAGCCATTTAGAGCTCAACAGAACAAGAAGCTAAAACATTCAAACTTCCACCTCCTTCCCTCTCTCTCTCTCTTCCTTTCTCCCCTATTGTCCCTCCCCCATCTTCCAGTTGTATTATGCTGTAGTGCTTTTTCCCCAAACTATAAATAATGATCTATTTTTCTTCATTTCCCTCCCAAAGGCAGCAGACACGTAGAGGTGAAAGCCTGACTTTCACATAACAATAAGTGCATAATTAACCTTGAGGGGAGAGCTCCTCAAAACATCCCCCTCCTCCCCTGTACCGCCACACTATCGCAGAGCTAACCTCCCCCATCTCCCCCCTCCTCCTCCTCCTCCTCCTCCTCCCTGCACCAAAGCTGGCTGAAGTCTGCATGCAAATATTGAGCATTAAAAGGACAAAAACAAATATGAAAGTGGGTGTATGAAATTAGCATATTCTGCCAGCTCCCCTCTCTCTAAACAGTCCCGACTTTATTCAAAAGCTTTACTTTAGATAATCAATGTTTTAATTAAACAAGAGAAATCGCCTCTGTGTTTTTTTGCAGCAGTGCAACAGATTCTAATCAGAGTTAATGGGAGCAAATTACGCTCGATTCCCCCTCTATCATTACGCTCTGGCACGGAGACGAACATCCAAAAGGGAAAAGAGCCAAGTCAATTGAAACAATGACCTTCTTCCATTTGAAACGTCCTTTCCAAAGAGGCCGTCGGTGTAACGACAGGCGCACGCAAAGTGTCGCACAGCGTGCAATTTGTTTGTAGAGACGTTTCACTTGTTGTTTTTGTCTAGTGGCTGAATTATAACCCGACAGTTTCAGGCGCCATGTTGTTAACATTTTTATAGCCCTCTCTACGACAGGGCAGGGGATATTAGAGCAATTTGTGTAAATATGAATTCAATAAGTGATGTGTTTGCAGTAAAGAGGCCCGCAGGAAGAGAGCATTTACAGGGGAGATGTGTTTGGTTGTCTCTCATGTGGTAGTTAAGTGATTATTTGAAGAGACATTAGTTTAAAGCCAGTATAACTATGCACCAAACCTATGGAATTCCCTACCACATGCTATTAGAGAGGCAAGCTCTGTTTACATGTTTGTTAAACTAGCTGGCCTTCTACCTTTGTTTCATTCCTCCATTCGTTAGATTTCGCTCTTTATTGTTCTTAAAGTGTCTGTTCTTGCTATTTGCTGCCTCTTTTTTTGGAAATCATTTAATTGCCTGTTTTAATCACAGTATTTGTTTTTTCCCTTTCTTGCAAAGCACTTTGAAATACATCCCTATATTAAATATGCTATATAAATACCGTTTATTATTATGATCTTGATCTGTAGGAAAGAGCATTTGAGTGACCAAATAAAAAAGTTATAATTTGATTAATTTATAATACATTTTTCAGGTAAAATCAAAATCACTTAACTATAAAGCATTTCCTTCACAAAACAAAGTAAAATAATTTGTACATTAGCATGAATCAAGCTTCAGTGTGAATCTGTAATAGACAAACAATTCAGGGTCACAGGGTCACAGGGTCACACACACACACACACACACACACACACACACACACACACACACACACACACACACACACACACACACACACCACACACACACACACACACACACACACACACAACACACACACACACACACACACACACACACACACACACACACACACACACACACACACACACACACACACACACACACACACACACACACACACACACACACACACACACACACACACACACACACACACACACACACACACACACACACACACACACACACACACACCATCTCAAAGCATCATCTCCTGCAGGCTCTGGCAGGAAGCAGTGTGGTGAATTCATTATGCAAATGATCTCTGTCAGAGAGCAGCTACCTTACCACATGACCAAACTTCTGATGTAGCTTTAAAAAGCGCTTTATATGAATGGATGAATGTCTCCTACACACATGCACACACACATGCACACACAAGACTGAACTAGCTTCCCTCCCCCTTGACTTCATATATAGTCAAATCACCATTTTATTATATATATTCTCACAGTTAAAATACAATTTAACTTTATGGCTTAACTGCCAGAGGCTCATAGAGAAAAAAGAAATATTTGACTACATCGGCCATTAAACTTTCTTCACATTAGTCATGTCATTTTCAGTTAAAAATGTATATAATAATAATTACATACAGTACACACAAACAGGTTCATTATTTTAATCTCAAACCTGTAAAACATGTAAAGCAAGAGTGATTTTCAACTTAAATTCCAACTGCAGGAGGGGCATGTGCTCATTACAGGTGAGGTGGACACAAATGATCAATGTTTAGCCTCTAAAGGGGATCTTGTAAAATAGTTTTCATTTGAAAAATGTGCAAATTACGCAGCAGAAGTGTTTAAAGCTGCAGACTCATGCTGCAAACAGAGATGCTGATTAATGTGGGCGCTGATTTAATGAGTACAAAAGCTTTGCTGATCGCATCAGTGAGCAGAGGAGCATTTAAAGTGTGTGTGTGTGTGTGTGTGTGTGTGTGTGTGTGTGTGTGTGTGTGTGTTCAAGTAGATTTACAGAGGGATTGAGGTGCGTTTGTAGTATGTGGTTTGTCTAATTGCAACACTCATCTGTTATCATGTTTTGCAGTGGGGTGAAAGGTAGTGGGTAGAAACCATGGTAGCACCAACTGTAATATTGAGAGAGCATCCAGCAAATGTGTTCGATAGGGAACTTTTAAGGAACACAGTGCTGCTGATTCGTGTAGAGTACAAGATGCAAAGCACATTTTTGATTGCATATAAAGTCAATGGAAAAAGGAGATGTATTCATTTGCTGTGATTTAAGTGCAGTCAAAGTTGAAAAAGGAGGCCTAAATTACTTTATAATAATACCAATATCCGAGTCTTTGCAATGACTGAAAAATACCTCGATTTTTTTATTTTCCACCAGACAAATTATCTTGTTTTTTTTTTGGTTGAAAAAACCTCAGCCAAGGCCCCGAGCGAGCTGAGCCGATCATAAAGATAGACTGCAAAGTAAATCCATGCAGACCACTGATTGGTCAGAAATAATTATCGTTTGCCAATAGCAACCAATCGTGGCCTGCAAAACCACACCATGGAGACCAATTTGCACCATTTGCACTGTTTTTTCAGTAATCATATTTGATGTTGCATTGTTGGCTATGCTGTAGCTATTGTACCAATTCATCCTCTGAATCCTTTAAATCCTTACAATTCAATTCAATAATGAAGTCAATTCAACCTCTTTCTCATTTTATTTTCCCAAATATACACTTGTTTATTTTCCGGACTGTCTGTATGTATGTTTATATTATGTATATATGAATAGATAATACAAATAATGTATTTGATTAATGTTACAGAGACTGGTATAGCATCAGCAGTTAAAGGTTTGTAACGCCTGTTGACACACTTTTATTTTATCAGTCAAGGACACATTTTACACAAAGCGTTTCTTAACTTCTGACATTTCTCTACTTGACTCACCAACTAGCGACATGTCTTTTCTCCTGATATAAGGCACAGCTTGTGTTTCACATGAACGGAGGTCACTTTATCAAAGCATTGCATTTCTCCCTGCGTTTACCACTAGTTATCATTCGAGCACAGCTTGGCACAAACAGCTGTGTGTGTGTGTGTTTGTGTGTGTGTGTTATCTGCTACAGCTGGAGAGGAGTCACATGCAATAGGGGGCAGGGCAACTGAGCAGTGAGGTCACTTCCTGTAGAGGTGAAAGAGGAAGAGGAGAAGGAGGAAGCATGCAGCTCTGAGCCTAACACACAGATGATTTCATGTTAACTAAAAGAGAGCAGGCAGTTAGTATGAGGCACTGTTAGAGCGGCTTACCTTTTCTTAGGTAAATGTTATCTGAGAAACAGAAAACAAAAAGAAAACAAATAAAACAGGTAACTGTGACACAGGTATGGAAATGTAATGTCATGATTATCCTGGCCTAAACAATTGTGACAGATAGTGAGTTATCTTTTGCATGGTTAATTAGTTAAGATGTTTAATAGTTTGATAATTTCTGTATTTGTTTTTTAAACAGGCTCTATTCAACCCCTTCTATATAGCAATATCAATATATATATTCCCGATATCCCCGATAATGGAAGTTCATCAACTTAAAATGGCACGAAGCCATTTTTGCATCCATCTTTTCCTATTGCAGCACAGAGAGCACATTCTTTTTAATGTTAAATGTAAACAATTAAATAAATACAGTGTATAATACTTTGTTTTTTTAATTATGCTAATTTATTCAACGTCACTACCTTTATATATAAAGGAAGAAAAATAAATAAATATTCCCTATCAGCCCGATAATGAAATTTGACCTCATTCAACTTATTTCAAGAGTTTTTATCCTGATTCCAGAAAAAAATCCCAAATTGTCCCATCCGTAATACACTCTTTTTATCCCTCATATTGCAGCTGACGGAGAAACACACACACACACACACACACACAATGTGCACGAACATGATGCAAAGCCGTGAAATGAAGCAACAAAGTACTTTCTTTTCTTTTATCGTATTTGACAAATTGATCGTATCTTACAGAAGCCTCTTTAGGGAATATAGATATGCCTTCATTACAGGATTAAAGCTCAAGTTTGCATCATTAAACAAGCAGATGTCAGCTGTCCATCATAATCAAAAGAAAAAAGGAAGAATTTAAATATGAGCTTTCTGAGATGAGATGGAAGAGATGTTAATGGCAGCTTAGTGATCTTTTATTATGACTGTAAAATATATATATGTATGATTACTGTAATATTAATTCAGAAGTTGTTACTTTTCCTCATGTATGATCCAACACTATGATGATGGTTAGAAAAGTGTACTGGAGTAAAACATTGTCTCAATCATTAACCTTTTTCCCATTTTGCAGTTATGTTTAATTTTCTGTATCACTTAAAGGTGGGGTAGGTAAGTTTGAGAAACCGGCTCGAGATACACTTTTTGTTATATTCCATGGAATGCTCTTAACATCCCGATAGCAATGAATATCTTAAGTGCTTTGACAAAAAATCCATAAAAAAATGTCATCTGTGGAAGCCGTAGTACTGTAAAAAGCATGACCAATCAAAGCCGTGCGCGTTCGTGTGTGTTGGAGGAGGGGCTCTATAAGGAAGTGGCAGATTTTCTCCGGTTGTGTATTTTCAAATTCTAGCGATCTCGAGCCGGTTTCTCAAACTTACCTACCCTACCTTTAATACAAATTGTAACATACAAAGCAATATGGCTCCTATGTCACTGCATTGTAGGCAGGTTTTCTTTCAATCAAAGTAAATAACATCAAAACTACCCATAAGATAACAGGTTTAAACTCATTTTCCTTAAGGACTTTTTTAAAGAATTAGACACATGTACGTACAGGGCAGGTGACACTTGTGCTTTTAAATTTGGGTTTTTATCTTACTAGTGTTTTGTATTGTTTTTACATCATGTATAAGAGTTTTTCAGTCTGTGGCTTCTGATCTGGTTTCATTGTCTCGTGTTTTACATTTGTTTCATGTCCTGTCTGTTTTTTATGTATTTATGCTATGTTTTTATACAGTTGTTGATGTACAGCACTTTGTTCAACTCTGTTGTTTTTAAATGTGCTATAGAAATAAAATGGATTGGATTGGATGTATGTCCGCTTGAGGAAGTTGTGATGGGCATTTATTTACTATTTTTTATTTAAATTGTATGGATGATTAATCTTGAAAAGTTTGACAGATTGCTCGATAAATAAAAAAAGAACTACTTCCTTCAGTCTTAATTCTCATCTTGATTGGTGACGTATACAAGCTTTAAAAAAGCTGTAAATATGTATATATTTGAGTTTTGTCTGCTTCTTTTTATACAGATCACTGCTGCTGTAAAATGCAAAAGAGAAAGTTTGAATAAAGGACACGTGATGTGACGGTGTGAGGTCAAGGAGTCAGGAGGAAACAGATCCAGGTCGTCTCCATAACAACGGAGGAGCACGCCATCCATCAGTGGGGAAGTATGGGAAAAATAAATGATGTGAAGAGGCAGAGGAGGTGAGTCATCTATCTGAGTGCCGCTGCAGGTGAAGTGTCTGATGGTATTGTGGAAGGGACAGGAGGAAGAATAGAGCGCAGGGATGATGTATTTTTGTCGGCCAACCCGGAAGGTACCATAGCAAGGGATCCCTCGACTAAAGCCAATGGGATTATTTCGTTAAATTAGAAAATAAGATCTGTGGCAAAATAAGATCTGTGGCAAACACGTTTATGATACTTACACATTTTGTTCAGCAGGTTAATCTCTACATATTTAAACCACTGTATGATTGTTGAAGCGTTAATGCAATCTCCAGAAGTAAATAGCTGACATAATGATATAAATGAACTACATCATCACCGCTAAGCTAAAGGCGGCTAATGTTTGGCGTGATTACGTCATTGAGTCATTTATTAGCAACTAGTTTTTAAAGAGGCGTAAAAGCTTCAGACATTCTCCAGTGGAGTATTTACTGACATATTTGATGTCATACCACAAAATGTAAAAATCTCTTAAGCATGTGACCTTATTTCGGGAATCTAACCAATAACAGATCCAGAACCAGAACCAACATCTCTCACAGAGCGTGAGAGATGTTGGTTGTAGAAAGGAGGTGACCTGTCCTGCGTTGCACGAGGGTGTGATGTGTCAGCGAGATAAATGACAGTTGAGCCGTCTCAACAATCGAAGCACTTTGAGGGAAACCTGTCCGTCCACTCAGTTAATAAAAGACATTCTTTGAGAGGTGAAGGTGGGAGCTGTTCTCTTGTTAGTCTGAGTGCATTAGGCTCAAGCTGAGGCAGTGAATCAACCATTATGTGACCTTTTTGTGCTATGTCCTATTTTTCTTTAGGTCTCCTTCCATGCCAAACATTTCAATCGTTGTTCTCTACAGTCAGGATGAAAAAGCCTTTGACATGGACATGTTGAAGTCCAAAGTTCATCACAAGGCTGTTCATCACAAGGCTGTTTATAAAACCTTTTAAAGAAAGGATCGTTTCAAAGGGGTGCCTTAAGGTTACAGAGAAAACTGTTCATATTTTATCCTTGCAAAAAAGGACCAGAACAAAAGTGAATTAAACATTTATTTTAAAGCCCAAAATCTGAAATTGTCCTCTATAGGCTCAGCCCATGATGACAACCATGGTAATTCTTAAATAATTGTAGTTCATTTCTAATGCCAATATTGATATTTGCCAGTTAACAAAGTAGATATTTGCACTAAAGAACATCAAGTCTCTGGTAGTGGATTACCATATTTTCTATGTTTACTGTTGCTGTAATTGCCCAGTGGCGGATGCAGACAGTAAATATACACAAATGTAAATGTACACATTGACTGGGCAAAAAAAGAAAAACTACTTAAAGTTAAGTCAGATTTTTAGATGTATGCAACATATTGGAGGAAATGCTCAGTTCTTGCCAGTACTACATTTGAAAGCCTTTACCTGCTGATACCGATGAAGCTCGTTTGATATTGCAGCAAAATATGTTGATTGATTTGAAGTTCTCACAGTAAAGGTCACTGTGTATCGGGGGTTACTTTGAAACATTATTTCAGGAATCTTACGATCACCTTTTTTTTTTACTAAATGGTTGTTGAAGTCCTGCCAGTAATATTAAAATAAACAATGATATGAAACTCAAACATAACCTTGTGTGTTCAGATAAAAGTAGCTGTCTTGGTTAACTCCAGGTTCAGGTGAGTGCATTGTACCACACAGTGTGTTCCTACCTTCGGGGGGCATGAGGGTCTTGTTGTTCTGCGTGCACCAGCCCACCGGGTGCAGCTCGGCAGTCATCACGTCGCACCAGAAGTCGGCCTTGCGGTCGTCTCCGTACCCGCTGAAGCGCAGCAGCAGCAGCTGGCCACACGTGGTGATGATGGTGGCCACCCAGTAGGAGTCCGGGCTGCTCTTATTGGCCACCTCCAGCTTCATGCCGGGCTGGAAGCTGCTCTGCAGGCTCACCTCCACCTGAGGAGACACAACATTACAGATATGTCTTCTTTAAGTGGTCTTAGTTTATAATGACATTTTGTTTTAAACAGGAAGGAAGTTGGGTTATAAGTCTGAGGTTTGCCTCGTTTTGTTTTGGTTACTTTACAGCCTTTCTGATTGCTTTATTTCAGAATCCAATATGGTGAGTAAGGAAACATTGGTTAAACTCTGAACTTTAGATTTAAATGAAGTACTTGAAAACTTGCTTTCAGATCTTAAATGTTCAAATTAAATATCCATAACAGAATAAAGAACAATCAAAGGTTAGAAAGGTAAGCAAAATAACCAAAACTGATCAAATGTTGTCAATAAAAACTGAAGTTTTAAGGGTCTTAAACAGATTTTGGGTTATAATATAAAGCTCTTCAATCTAGAACTGAAATATTGGTCAATTGCCAAAGATAAAATAATTGGCAGCTCTTGTATATCCGCCTTGTCATTTGTAAAGGAAAAAACCCTTGAGTAAAATATGTATTTTTGCTCTGCAGGCTGATCTCCATCTGAAAGAAGCACCACACAACATTAGAGGTATGTCTTATTTTAAACAACCTTGGTCTTATTTTAAAATGACATTGTGCTCAACAAGTGTCAGTTCTAATCTCCTAATGCTTGTAAAACTGTGCGCACACAACTAGAAGAAGTTTGCTGGATCAAAGGTGAACCAGGGAGGCAGTTTCATGGACAGATTGGGTAATAAGTTTGATGTTTGCCTTTCTTTGTTTTGGTTATACAACCTAACTGAACGTGCCGTTCCCTCTGTTGGTGCACAACTAAACATCCACTTTGGTAAATAAATGTTATCAAAACCAGTGGGAACGACAGTCAAATTAACTTTTCAGCCTCATATTATGAACTTTCACCCACAAAACGAAGCTTTCATGTAAGAGGTGGTAATATTTTCGAGATGGTTGGTGCTTTCAGAATATATTTACATGTAATGAAACAGACGTTTAGTGTAAAGGGGAACTCTGCTAATTTAACACATAAAAGGTCAGTTTATGTGAAGACAAACCCTTCCTGTGAAAACAGATGTTTTATGTCTTATTGCTCTGAAGCTCTTCAAAAGCTGAGAAAATGACACGGATGGTGTTAACAGGGTCAACTATTTAACTGAGACTTCAAATCACTAACAGTAAGCCTTTGTTAAAGTCATGGAGGCACCGACGGTCTAAGAAAAACATCCCACTGAGTTGCATTTTGCAAACTGTCCTGGATCTCTCGTCCCCTTTTTTAAAATCTAACTTTATTTAAAAAATTTGGGAAGACCCTTTAGTTTCACTCAAATAAAACCATTCTCCAAAAACCAATTCAAGGGAAGTTGCATTGAACGATTAGCCAACAAAATGCTGATAATATCTTTATTAATTGGGTAATATTATCTGCTGCTTTTCACTGTTTATGTATGTGTTGTTGTTGGTTTTGCGCTAGGCTGGATAAAACAAGAACTTGGGAAAAATGTTATAAAATGAACCATACATCAATAAATGATTAAGAGATAAATTGATGATGAAAATAATTGTAAGATATATTTTTCATATCACCCATATTGTACGGTTAAAATGTAACATTCCCAATTGAGTTGTAATTATAAACAGTTCTAATTAATGACCACCAACTCTTAGAAAACAGCCTCTCCACTTGTCCTTGTGCAGAGAAAGCGATAAATCTGAACACCAGTGAATGCAGCGCGGCATAATGCGTTTCCACCATAGCCACAGGCCGCTATACAACTGTGGAGAACACTACAAGCCCAACAGGATGTTCACATTCAACACTCGCACAAAACGCACACACTCGCATGTGAATGGAAAAAGCCAACATCTTAGAAATAAACACAATACAAACGACCCCGCGACTTCCTGCTGTAACAATGCTGTATCACTCCGGCTGGCTTATGTAAGAGAGCTATGGGGTGTGTGTGTGCGTGTGTGTGTGTCTGACTGTGTGTCTGTGTGTGTGCAGGCCCAAGAGAAATCACTGTTTCAATTTGTCCAGGCACACAGAGAAAGAGAGAGAGAGAGAGAGAGAGAGAGAGAGAGAGAGAGAGAGAGGGAGCAGCACTTTACCAAATCACATTTTTCCGGGGAATTCATGGTCTGTTTCCCAGTGACTCAATCCACTTACCAACGAGGCAATTTAGCTTCCCGAGAGACCTCGCCCGCTCAGAATCACCACACGCTTTGTCCGACATCTCGTAGAAACACACCATATATTCTAATCTCGCCCTTATTACCATTCATCGCTCCGAGTGATGTAAGAAAGTGAAATGCCGACACGCTCCTTTAAACCTTAAATTATCTTCATACAAGTCTCCACTTTTCCTGTGAGCCTCATGGTGGAGGACAGCTGCTCTGGAGTCAGATGAGGTGGATAAAAACCTCGCATCAACGCCACTCGCCCATCTGGCCCACTTCCTGTGATGTGATGTTAACGGAGAGGGGTCTTGTAATTGTTTGGTAACAGGCTGGGTTTATTGGGGGGTATTACAAGCAAAAGTTTGTGCTGGAAAATACTTTATGTTCACAAGATGTATAAACATTTGTAGCCACTAGTTCAGGTCATGCTCCAAGACTACAGGATCCTCCACTTCCCCTAAGTCTTCTTATCAGTATAGTTTGCAACGCCAGCTATTTGTTCAACATGTGTACTCTTTAAAGCCAATGAGGCATCATTTAAAGTTTTCTCTAGAAACACAGAAGACATAAAATAACTGCTTCCACAATTTGGGTATTCAACATTTAACGTTTGTTTTATGAACATTTCCTAAAATCCAGTGTATAACAACTTTTCTGTAAAAAGATTAGTATGAAATGACAAAAAAACGAAAGAAATATGGCAAAGAAATGTGCCCTGCATTCAAACTCTGAGCACATTGGGTTTGACTTGAATTAAAAATGAAAAGATGCTTCTTCACTATTAAAATCTGTTGTTGTTTTGGTTGTCATTTGGCCATTAAGCATATTTTCAAATGACTTCAGCTTTGCCTAGAAAGTAAATGCATCATCATTTTGGTAGTTCTCTGTGATCAAAGCTTGAAAAACAACAGCATATAGCAAAAAAAAAAACAATTAGAAAATACTTCAGTTCAGCCCCCATATGTATTGCTAACTTACAGGAGATACTGAATAGGGACACTAACCGATACAATATGATTGTTTTGCTTTATAGATGTGAGACCCGGCAGCAGGCAGAGATTAAACAGGTGAGTCTGACATCTGAAACAAGCGTCCCAGGTGCTGATGGCAACATGCTGCTCACATTACCTCTCAGCTGATGACTGCCTGACTGAAAAACTCAGCAGGCTGTGCTTTAATTCATGGAAGAAATTCCAGTTTCAACCCGGGGAAGTAGAGCAGTCACCGCCCAAAAAAAAGTACCTTTACTTTTACTTCTGTTTTGCATCCACACTGAGAATATAGATGACATTTCAAACATCTGTTTTAAGTTCTGCCCCATGTATGTTAAATCTATGACCCAAACAAATAAAAGGCAGATTTGAAGGCATTTTTTTTCTCACAGAAATGCCAAAATCACAATATTTATCATAACCAGATTTTTTTTTTATTGAATTCTAATTTCCAATGGACATTTCTGCCAGACATTTTGATATTCCATCTATATCACTGTAATCCACATGTCTCATTTATAATATTGCCAAATAAAGCGTTCGCACAAACAAGATCCTGTTAAAACCATTAAATGTTGCACATGAACATGATTTGACTTCGAATAATAACTTTCCTTGAAAGCACTCATTTCAATCCATGGCATTCTTTTCTGTTACACAAGAATAATTCATTGTTTTTTCAAAAACCGGCAAAGTTTGTCTGACAACTTGTGAGTCATAGAGGGAACAAAGCCAATGAAAACACTTGATTGAAAAGTACGAGCGTCATGATGCCAAAGCCTGGCTCTCTGTAATATGTCGTTAAAGGATCTCTGCACATGGTACTTATCTATGAGGCTGTATTTAAAGGATCACTGAGATTTAAAGGTGTGAGGTGGAGACAAGTCACTCACATGTTTGAAGGTGGTGTGAGGGGCGGCGTTAGCCCCCGTCTCCTCCATGTACTCCTCCCAGTTAAACTCCACCTCTTCCTCCATGGATTCTGCATCTGAAGGAACAAAATCTAAATCAGACGTTGGCATAAAAAGAGCCGCCTTGTCCCGAGGCTGTTTGAATAGGACGCAATTAAATACACAGTAACAATCATAGGATTATGTGTTGGTGTGTCGTGAAATTTAAATGACAGTAACGTTTATTTTGTGTGGGAGAATTTGTATAATACTCAGACATTTGATTTGTTATTATTATGCATTTATCTCAAAAAGAGAAGAAAGAATTGATGCCAGATTGAGCTACTTCCCTCTGCAGTCCCTGGGCGGGTAAACACATCATTTGCATGTTTTTGCCTGTCATTATTTCCTAATAATAATGATAATTAAAGGACGATTTTAAAAGGGAAGATTTAGAAATTATCTAAACCGTCACAATAACAGGTAATCTAAAGGTAAATGATAACATAGGGAATATTTAAAGCTGTCTTTGCAGATTCCTTTCATGCATTTTCATTCAGTCTCTCATTCCAATCAGTTGATCTGATAGGGCGGGGAACACATTTCAGACGGAGATAAAGCTTCCTCACCTGTGTTCACCTCTTCCTCTTTCCCATTGGTGGAATAAAGTGACGTCACTGCAGTGAGGGCCAGCGGCTGCTCCTGTGACTGCATCCTGCACCTCCACTTCCTGCTGACTTTACCCTTTGACCTGAGGTGTGTCACTTTCTCTTCACTGCATCTCTCACTTTCCTAGACCGCCCTGGTACAGAAAAGGGAAAAAAAGAGTTAATGTGCTGATTTATCAAATAATGCCCATTGTTCACAAACAATCCGTGACATTTGAAAAGAAAAGTCCCCTTACAGTAGCACAACAGTGATTGAAACTGGAGAGAAAGTACATAACAGCTTTGATATTTGCTAAAAATAAACACAAACTATTCAGTAAGAATGTTCTTGGAAAAATAAAGACAGGAAATGATGCACTTTGCATTTCCAGTTTCTTTAGAGCACAGCAAGTGGGTAGTTATTGAGAACAGTGACCGTCACTGTGGCTGAAAGTGCAAAAGGAGAAGGAGGAAACTTTTAAGAAATCTTAACTTAACCAGCATAAGATCAAAGGAAAAGACAGCTGATCTGTGGGGAAGTCCAGAGCAAAGTGTAAGAAAGAAAAAACTCTAAAGGTCTTGCTGTTTCAAACACTCAAACTCATTTGAAGCATCATTGAAATGTAAAGAGTCCATGAAATTACATTTCTTGGGGTGATAATAGATGACACAATAAGTTGGACATTACACATAAAACATGTACAATCAAAGCTGTCAAGAAGCATTTCCATACTAAACAAAGTAAAACAAGTTCTAGATCAGAAATCACTTTGCATTCTCTACTGTTCACTCGTCTTACCATATCTGAATTACTGTGCTGAAATCTGGGGCAATAACTACAAAAGTTCTATACATGCAGTATCTATTCTACAAAAAAAAGCCATACGAATCATTCACAATTCCAAATATCTTGATCACACTAACAAATTATTCCTGCAGTCAAAATTGTTAAAATTCACAGACCTGGTAGAATTCCAAACGGCACAAATCATGTTTAAGGCTAATCATAACGTTTTACCAGGAAACATCCAAAAAGTATTCACTCAACGAGTGGGGGGATATAGTTCAAGGAGACTATTTCAATTCGAAATTCATAGGGTCCGTACAACCAGAAGAACCTTTTGTATCTCAGCCTGTGGAGTGAGACTATGGAACAGTGTGAATGTGGAGCTAAAGCGAAGTCCAGACATTAACCCGTTCAAGAGGAAATACAGAGAAATTATTTTCTCGAGGTACAGGGATGGGGAAGGTGTTTGACTATGTGTATGTGTATATGTGTGAGTATGTAGGTGTGTATATGTATGTGTGCTTATATATGTATATCAGTGTATGTGTGTATGTATATGTGTATATGTATATATGTCAATCAACAGGTAAAGCAGATTAATAATAATAATAACAATAATAATGAATAATAATGATAATTATTGCAGATTATAAATAAATCATTTAGGGACAAGAAGTTATACTTCTTCTCACTCCTTTTCCAACACTAGATGTGGCACTGTTTATGTTGCTAATGCATTTTTTTGTTTTTGATTTCTCTTACATGACTATGCACTGCAACATTTGTGTTGTTTTGTAATTATTTATTTTACTTGTTCGAAATAAATGTATCAATCAATTGAAGACGCGTAGAAAGCCTGTGATTCTGTATGATTGCAGACCAACCTCCTGCCTCTTCAGCCTGCGTTCTGTAATGTCAGGTTAGGCATATTGTTTGCATACCACAGCAAAACTGCATCAGATAACCAAACAGAGTCAAACACAGCAGAAGAACTGGAAAAACACCAGCAAAACAACAGGTGGACAATCAAATGAATTTAGTGTAATGTCACAGAAACCTAATAATATGACAATGGGTGTTTGAATCAGAATACTTTATTTATCCTGGGAGGAATCGGTTTTGTCGCAGTTGCTTCATTAAGAATAGAATAAATAAAAAAATAGAATAAAAAATGATACACACATAAAAAGTTAAAGTAAGCATGTGCAGTAAAATAAATAAATCAAATAAAGATATTAATGTAAACGTGGTTAAGTTAATTGTCCAATCAAAGATATAATGACATACATACAAATATGTATATAGACGTAGGAAACTAAAGTCAAATTGTGCACATTACACAAATACACGACGGATGTGAGCTGACTAATGTTGGGCTTTAATCACCATGACAAATGAACACAGTCACTATCACTAATGACTCATTAGTTAAGCTAATTAATGCATCATTAGCAAATCTTTCTTTGTCAAAATGGCTTGTGAAATAACAAAAAGGTAATACCATAACAATTTGAAGCCTTGTGACATTTCCGATTTTTTTTGTTGTGAAGATGACCTTAGAGCAGTTTTCAGTGTGTGATCTAGCTGATCACTCATTTTAAACTCTGATAAGTGACTGTGACGCAAACATATGCTGAGGAAAAACTGACATATTATGCATATTTTCTTTTTTCAAAGTAGTTTTTTAGAACAGTTGGTTTATATTCCAGAAAACTAAATTAAATTGTTATTTTTATAGTTTTAATGAGTTTGAGATCAATCAAATATAGATATAGACACATGAAAACAATTCGTTTTTCGGGTTTGTGTCATAAACCTCCAATGTACTTATATAACTTTACATTACAGAAAATATGTCTTTTTAAAAAGGAGTAAAAACAGCAGATCTTAAAGACAATATCATCTGAAACTTGTTATTTTGAATCATTAGCACAAAACTAAAAGAGAGTGATCCTCTTCACATCAACAACAGACTGTTTGTCACTTGCCTGGTGGTTTTCCAACAGTAGGCCATGCAGTAACATCACCGATGACTCACCCCCCCACTTCAACGCACTTTCATCCACCTGCCAATTAACACCGCCTCCACAGAGCGCTTCCTCAATCAAGACAAAAACAACTTCAGGTTCAACAACTTTGAAATCAATAATATCCACGAGAGCAGAACATATCCGTATTCTGTGATGAGGCAAGCCGCACATCCTGAGATCAGACGAAACATGTGAGAATCCAACAATCCTTTTATGAAGATATGGTCCAAAAAACACCCTTTCAATCCTGAGGAGATGAAAACTCAGACAATGCTGGAGCTGACTGTGTTTGCCGAGCTGAGAGGAAGCAGTGACAGTCTCCACAACCATGTGAGTGTGTATGCCCCCCCCTCCCATCTCACACACTCCTGGTGTCCCACAGTGGCTCTAGCAAACATACATTGCGTAAACAACAAGCTGAGCTAATTTGGCTCACATGACACTGCCCCTCTCCTCTCCACCCCCCCCCCCCCCCCTCACAGACTATCACTGTTTCTTACCCTGCAATCTTCTCGCTGTCGTCAGCATGCAGCCCTCTGTATTAACACTCATTAAAGCGCATTTTAACTCTGGTAGTAGTTCACAGCAGGGCTCGAACTGGGTTTTTTTCCCTTTCAACTTCCCCCTTAGTGGCAGTTTTTTCGCACAGCATGACATGATAGATAGATTCTGCGTCTGCTTGTTGCAACACTTCAGTAAAGCTATTGGTACACTGAGTGACATTAAAACCCAAGATGTCATGTGTTTATAGTTGCATCACGCTAAATGTATGTTGAAACAATCAGAAAATTATTGAATGGGTTATTAATGAAGCAAAAATGCACAAAGATTCTCATTTATATCCATGTCAATTTATAATGTTTAGGTTTTTGGCTGTTGATTAGGAAAGACAAGCAATTTAGAGATATCTCCTTGCCATTTTATACTCAAAACAAACAAAGTTATTCATGAAGCGAAAACGGCCAAACAAATATGGCTGTAGCTTCTCAAATGTACTTTTTTTTCTTACTTTTTTTGTATTGTTTATTACAAAACACATACAATTCATAGGCTGCCTTTTCCAAAACATGTAGCATTGTTTGGGCTGTATACTCCATCACATTGCATTAGAGATGAAACAGAGATGATGTGGTTAAAGTGGTGACTTTGAGCTTTAATTACAGGGTGCTAACAACCACATCAGATCAAAAGTGTAGGAACTGAAGCCCTGTCATTGTCCTTCTCACTGTCCAGAAATTAGACGCAATATGTATAAAAAAAGTGAGCTGCTTGTCGCAAACTGATTCCTCAATACAGACATTATAAGAACCTTTAAACGAAAACATTTTAAATCCCCGTTGGGAGCCAGAAAAAACAGGAAATGTTTCAGTGACCAAATACTTTTAGACTGCATTGCTCATTTCCTTAAAATTCACCCTGACATCTTTATTACTGTTGCCAACTTTTGCACGTCTCATGGAATTTAAAGGTCACATATTTTACTCTTCTTATCAACTTAATACAGATCCCTGGGTTCAGCTGACACACACAGCTAACACAACATGTATGTTTCTCCCATTGTGTGTCCTATAAAATACATATTCAGGAGGTGTTACAGCTTAAATATTAGTTTGTGAACTACTTACTTAATATTGATGCATCTGTTGACTCTGTTCTCAATTAGTGGTTTGCTCTACAAAGGTCACAAGATCATGAAACGTGTCAATAAGTGCAAAGATGACATAATTGAACCATCTTGTTAAGTACACAACTGAGAGATAATCAATCAACTGTAGCGGAGGGGTAAAGAAACCAGGACATATTCTCATTTAAGAAGCCTGAATCAGAAAATTAAGACTTTAAAAAAAACTTAATTATGCAATTAATTGAACAGTTGATAAGTAATGATTCATCTTTGCAACTCTATTGTAAACGTGGTAACAATATAAATGGAACTATAATCATCCTTATCATAGTTATCGATGAAAACATGTAATATCATTATTTTGACATTGTCAGCACCATTAGTTGTTCTTTATTTGGCTTCCTAACCAGTTTTATAACCCTGAGAGTCATCCGCAGCCTTTTGTTCACATGGTTGCTATCAATGTCAGATATTTGCTTTAGTCTTTATTCTTGAAACAAGGTGACTTTTTGAGAGCAGCTTTTGTTTTTGACGAAGCTTACCGGCCTGTAGCGTCCCAGATTGGGCACCGGGGGATTAAAGCGGTCAGACTTAATCTCTGGACATTCGTGTCTCAGATTGAGAGGTTATTTTTTTTTTATTGATTAGCCCCTGATGGGACGCTGGGCATCCACATGTTGTCCTCCTGCTCCTGCTTTTCCCTAAATCCGCCCATACCAAAGACTTAATGGAGGATTTAGGAGATTAACTACTACTGCATGGGCTTGGGTTTTATTGCATTACTCCCTATTAGGTCCTCCTCTTTTAGACCCATCCAAGAGTTGTTTCCTCTTGGCAACATGGAGGCCTTCATGTAACAATTTGCCCTCTGTTTCTTCCTACAGTTTTTAATTTCAACACAATGCAGCCTGTGTGTGTCATGCCTCACTGTAAAATGATGAAGTGCAAACAGCAACTGCCCCTGGTGGACCAGAAAGCAGTGTGTGTGGGGGGTGTCTCTTTTTTTAACATCAATGACTGGAAATGACTTCCTGCAACATGCACACACGTACACAACCTGCAGCTCTGAGACTTTTTGGTCTTCTAATAACAGGAGAAGTCAAATGTAACATTTGCCTATGTCCTCCCCACATTCAAATAGAGGACCAGGGTGTGTTTTGAGGGAAAGGAAATGAGAGGGGAAAAGGAACTAAAGCAAGAAAGAAATGAAAAGATAAACATTAAGAAAGAGAGAATGTTACTAAAAAAGAGAGCAAGAATGTACATGTAAAGAAAGATAAAGACAGAAGTAAGTAGGTAAACAAGAGGACAAGATTTACAAAGATTTACAACAGGAAACATGAGCAGGAAGAAAGATGTACAGAAAAGCCAAAGAGAGCAGAGAGAAAGATATTAAGAAGTAAAATAAGAAAGAAAGCAAAACGAAGATGGAAAATATACAGAAAGATCAACGGGAAGAAAGAAGTGTAAAGAAAGCAAGAAAGAGAGACCGAAAGAAAGTCAGAGAGAAATAAGGCAAGTTTAAAGAAAGACAGAAAAAGAGATAATTAAAGATTGAAAGAAAGAGAGAAAACAACAAAGACATCCTGATTTACAGAAAGAGAAAGAAAGAAGAACAGTCAGAAAGAGACAGACAGACAGAAGGACCCTGACCTCATTATTTCCTGTAAAGTGACCTCCTCCTCTTTCTGTGTCTCTATCTCTTCCCTCTTTAAAGCAGACTTGCTCAGTGTGTGATAAAGAAACATTCATCAGCACATTTACATACAAAGCGTTCATCAAAAGCAGCTACATGATAAATGGGAGGTTCTTGCACAAAAAGGAAACAATCCAAACCATCAATAATGTATAAATGAAGCAGGATTCATATTGATCTCTCCCTGTGGAGAAAAGGGTTCCTATATGTTTACCTTTCACCTTTAAAAAAGTGCTCTTTTTCTGGTGTATATTCTTATTCATCTTTACACTCACCCATCCCCACTCGCAGAAAACATATCTTTGGAGCAACAAGAATTCTAAGATTCATGATTTATTCATTCATCGTTAGCTCCATAACGCGCAGTCTTTTATTGTTTCTGTTCATTATGGTGACGAATTTAATCTGGAGGAGGAATCCTCCAATAATACAAAGCTGTAAACCCCGGATTTAGCAGACCGCCTCGCAAAAAGAGAAATAATTAAACAGATTCAGTTTAACCCAATTATCTGCGTAATCGTTGCAAATGCACCCATAGGGAAACAATAACGACTGCATTCATCATATTAATATACCACGCAATAATGTTGATTTAAATCACCTTGCTCTCTGGTTTACTTAGGGAAACGATATTCATCTGATAGATGGTGGTGTCTAACAAATGTGTGGCTTGAGATCTTCCTTTTTTGGATACAAGTGAAAGAGGAACCTTAAGAGCACATAAGGAAGATTAATATACGTGTAGGCACGCACGCCAAATGTTTATTTAAAATCACCCTGCTGTTGGCTTTATTGGGGAAAACGACATGAATCTGATATATTTGGGTGTCTCTAAAAGGGATTTGTCACGAGCTTGAGCCTTTTTGGATAAAAGTGAAAGAGGAAACGTAAAGTGCACATGAGGAAGATGAGGTGGTGAGGGGTGTAGCCGAGGCTGCTGGCACTCCGTTCATGTACTTTGCACACTCAAAACTGCTGCGGAAAAAAACTCCCACGGAAATGCGAAATGCACACTTTGAATTTAATTGATTAAACCTCGTGTGTGTCCATCAAAAGAAACCGAAACGGGCGCGTTATCTGTCAGCGTTTTATTTTTTCCTCGTTCAAAGATTTTAAGGCGCAGTTTTCCCTCATAACCCGCCATGTTGAAAGTGGTTTGACATTTTAGCAGTGTCCGGTATTTTCCGATGGCTTTTACGCACCTAGGGGTGACGAAAAATTCCAAATGACTAATATATACGCCAGTAAACTGCTATAAGTAATTTATATCGTAAGTTACTCATTGTTCGCATTAAACAAAAATGCGTCGTGGTCTTTAGACACAACATCTATACATTAAAATGATATTATAAATGTAAATGTTGTGGAAATGTACCCAAATATTCAATTACATGTGAGGGAAAACATCGCAATATTTTTCGCGAATGCCACAAGACAGCGTTAATTACAGCGCGTGAGACACACTTTGGTCAACTTGGGCTCGTGAACACGCTCACGACTATTCTCTCGTTTCTACAGAAACAGCCTCGGTCCTTTTTTTAGCCAAGGAGGAGAGAAATAACTCTCCCCGTGTTTATTCCTTCGACAAACCGAAAAAAACAAATCGTAGAAAACGACGTGAAAGGTTCCACATAGCAGCGCGTGCAGGGGTCACCTGTCTTACCTGTCCAAGTTTGTGTGTCGCCTCTCCTTCACGAGACCCCCTCGGTTCTCTCCCTCTCCTCGAGCACAGCAGCGCGAGCGACGTCTTTCAGCTGCTGCCCCCGTTTCAATATGGCATCTCCCTTCTGCGCATGTGCAAAAACTAAACAGATATTTTCAAGGCAACTCCTTCACAGATCTTTTTATGGCACAAACAAATATTTTTATTGAGGCAAAAAAAGGAGGTGACGTTCAATCGACAACAAAGCCAAACACACAAAGAGGATAGCTGTGTATTATACCACAAGTAAAAGTACCTGTTTTGTGTCTTGTAGACTATTTCAGAACAATAAATATTGAGTTACTTGATTATGATGATTCAAATCTGGTAAAGCTGGAGCTAGATGTACTACTTTGTGTACTGCTTCTGGATATCTTAACCTAAAACTATGTCAATTTATATGTATATTTTGTATTGGCTATTAATCTGAATATGTTAAGTAGCTCAAGCTTTTAGTAAGATGTACACTATTTGCCTATGAGATGTAGTTGAGTAGATGTATAAATTAGCATACATGGAAATACTGAAATAAAGTACAATTGTGTTAAAGCAGTATTTAATGATGGTGCTTGAGTAAATGTACCTTGTAACTTTCCATCACTGCCTTTAGTTTAGAAGCAGCACAAAGAAATATATTTAGTCAGTCTGTTTTTAAAATGGTAAGTGAAGTTCAATTGCAAACCATACACACAAAGAGAAAAACAGTATGTTACATGATGTTTAAAATTATTAAAATTATTACGCACAATAAGACTTGTTCAGATATAACCTAAGTATCTACATAAATATATATCCATCAATTTAGCATCATTTCTATCTTACATTTAAGTTATTTTTTTTGTCATTAAAGGCATTCATTGCTAACATATTTCCTTTTAATAAACCTTTTTTTTATTAACAGGAAGAAAAATATGAATAATCATAGAATCAACAATGAGAGTTGTAATATTTTAAAGAAATATAAAAAGCTGACTATAAGCAACACAACTGACCCTTCATCTTTAGCTGCTTTTATGCACAATAAGTTTAAAAGTCAATAATTTATTATCTTAAATAACAATTTGCTTTTGACCACTAAATTCTTCTTTATCTGGGTTATCACAATTGAATTTTTTGGAGAAAAACTCTGAGATTTTGTTATTTGAATGGGGCTATGTCTAAAAAAAAGTCAACAGTATCCTCTAGTGGTAGAAGTGCATTGCACCACGTGTACATGCCTTTGGTTCAAAGGTCATTGTTACATATTTCCACAATATTACCAACACAAACAGATAACTTAGGCCAAGGGAGATACAATAAAAGTTCAAGTTTAATGAACGTTTTTGATGCTGAACTCTTGGGGTTAATTCCATCTGACAACAGAAAGTGAAACGCACATGTGATAACCTCTGGTAAAACACGAGGTTTGTTGAAGGGCTCTTTCTAAATCAGGCTTCATGTTCTTCATTATGCATGAAGTTCACTTCTGAGATTCATGGACTGGCAAGTGTGACAAAATATTGGACATTTGAGGATAATATGTTTTGTTACACAACATATTTGGCTGGGAATCCCCTAAAAATTCACACAAAAAACCCTGCGTTTCAGTCTGGGTGGTTTGTTTGTGACACACTTGGTCTAATTTTCAAGAAGAAAAAGATCCATATGAGTATATAGTACCTATTTGCAATATATCAAATACCTCTATGGCATTTCTGAAAAAATATATGGTTTTAAGACATGTGAAAGTCATGTTTATACTGTAGGCACTAGGTTAAGGATCCTCAAAATACTAGGGGTAATCTTGGGGATAAGTGACAGGATAATCGTTTTTTTCAGCAAAAATATGTTAACTTTTAGGCTTAATGGGTGATGCTTAATGTGAAATTGGGTAATTGATACCTCGATCTAGGGCTGGGCGATAAAAAAAATCATCACACAATATTTTGACCAAATCGATATTGTGGTAACATTGTGGCTAGCATTGATGCTTTCACAAAATATTTACACATTGAACATTATGCTAAATAATCATCAGTAATGTTGATATAGTAACTAAGTGGGTTAAGGCAAATTATAGAACTGCTTGAACCATCTGGTAAATTCAAAACATGACATTACTTTACTGTAATGCAGCCTTTAAAACCAGTAAAAAACAACACTAAAGATTTCCAAAATCGGAGACGATATCTAGTCTCATGTCACGATATTGATATAATATATCAATATCGATATATATTGCCCAACCTTGATCGACCCTGAATTTTTTTTCAAATAAACCACTAATCTCTGTCTAAATTGCTTAATTTAAGGGGCCCAGAAGTCAACCAGGTTAATAAAAAGTCTCCAAATATTCCATATAGGCTACAATGGGCTGCAAAATAAGTGTTGTCTATTATAATAGAGTGGCAAAACTGCTCATAACTGCATTAAGCATTTTATTTTAAAAGCTTCAGTGGAGCTTAATCATAAAGACACAAAGATATTATAAAGATACAAGAAGAGGAGCTCGTGCCGATGTGATGCCGCTCGAGGAACAGATGGTTGGAGTGTGTGCACTGCTCCATTAATCTGCCAGAGAAGAGGCTTTAACGAGAAGGGATTATGCCCCCCCCCCCTTTTATATAGGCTACACAAACGCACACACACACACACACACACACACACACACACACACACACACACACACACACACACACACACACACACACACGCACACGCACACACGCACACACACACACTTGTGCATGAGCCTGCAGCCTCCCTGTTTTTTCTTTTGGCTTTACATATAAACATTTCTTGTTTTGAAATCATCTTTAAACCTTAAAAAAAACTCTTAAATAACCTGATAGACATCCTGGTGGAATCATATTGGATTAGATACAACAAATTATTTATTTTCAACTATGTCAAAACGTTCTATCTTCAGCTGAAGGAGAGTCAGTAATGTCAGTTTATTAACATTAAAGGTGGGGTATGTAATTTATTTCAGAAACACTTTTTGTTATATTCCATGGAATGCTCTTAACATCCCGATAGCAATTAATATATTAAATGCTTTGACAATAAATACATTAAAACATTTCATCTGTGGAAGCCGTAGTACTGTAAAAAGCACGACCAATCATCTGAGCCGGCCCATAACTGGATGGCCTACCTGCCTGTCAGCCTTCCATCTCGTGCACAAATTTATCTCGTGCCCTCATTGGTCATGTGCACGTTCGTGTGTGTTGGAGGAGGGGCTCTGTAAGGAAGTCTGAATGAAGAGGCAGATTTCTTTCGGCTGCATACTTTCAAATTCTAGCGCACTCGAGCTGGTTTCTCCAAAATTACATACCCTACCTTTAATGTAAATATATATAGGTATATGTAATGCATGTGGTTGTATTGACGCCCTCCAAAGACGCTTGATATATACTGTATAAATGACAATTCAGGTCCAAAGTAAATCCAGATTTTGACAATTTCTCATTCATTTATCTACAACTTTTGCTTTTCTCAAATTAATAGGATATATTTGTGGAATGATGCCAATCAAAATGTTATCCATGACATTTTTTCAACCTTTTTTTACTCTGGCAAATCAGAGCATTTTTACAACCAATGATATCTATAATCACTGAGTTGGAAATTAATGTTGGCTCTCTCCCTGTAAGGCTTCAGTTATATAATCCTCTCTAAATCTCTAAATTGGCATTAATCAGATGATTTACTAATAGGGAATACAATAACTGCACCCTCTCATGAAAGGTCTTAAATATAGTCTTTGGAGGAGGTTGAGCTTTACCTGTCAGGTTTTAAACCTAAAATGCTCCTTTATAACATCTCCACGTGAGACAACGATTTATCGTGCGTGGGCTCTCTCGCGCGCATGCTAGACCAAGTGCCTGACGAACAGAATTAAACTGCGATACGCACAGACTAGCGTCACTTAAACGAACCACAACAGGAAGTAAGGCTAATTTTATTTCAAAATAAAGTTGTAAAACCGACATTTGAAATTGTAATATGTGATATTTGTAGAACACATTGAGAACCCATTCCTTTGTTTTCCTGCTTTTCTGATAAACTGATCTCTTTTATTTTGAAATCTCCCTATTAACCGGAAGCTCGCTTTCCAGTGGTGCTACAGACAGTTTGTGTTTTCGTTGTCAAAACATGGATGTGAGTAAGATAATCGACTCTTTTGTCTGCTTTTGCATCATAAGATGTAGTATCACCATCTCTGAACATTAAAGGAGAACTTTACCTTGCATTAAAAGCTGGAAATTGACATTTAGTGCTTTGTTTTTCCCGAGTAAAAAAAGGTTAAGCCCATTTTAGCCCACCTACGGAGCTCCTTTTGTCTCCGTGTTGTTTTTATCAACATGGACATGTACGGATACAGCGGGGTCTTCTTGGTGAGAAGATTCCTGGATAATGGCGTTTCTGAAGTCACAAACATGTCTGATATCAACAAGGCGAATCCCCACGGCTGCGATAACGGAGCTCTAACGGACAGATTCGGAGTCTTGATCCAGGGACTGCTGGCTATCGTTGCCTTTAGTACGCTGATGTGTGAGTATCAATACATATATCTTTAACAGCCTCAATTTCATAGTGTTGCTGTCTTTATTCAGGTAGAGAATTCATCCAAAAAGTGTAGATACTTGCTTTTAAAAGGCTTTATTAATCCACGTGGCGATTTGTTGACGTTTGAGCATCATTAACATTGCACCAAATTCCATTGTCAAATATGCTAATTTAATATTACCTTGCTTTTTGACAAAAAATATATGCCCAAATTAAACACTTCTTTATATCATTTGGTTAATAAAGGTTCTTTGTTCAATTGGGCATAAATTATGTGCTGTAAAAATAACTATGATTTACATTTGACCGTTTTTGTTCAATTCCATCGCCTCAAAACATCTACCACGTCCACAAATTACACTAGTGGTATCAGCGGTAGCGATGTTTGTGAATACTTTCTTCATGTGCATATTTGTAATATAAAAACGCACGGTTTGTGCCATAACTTTAAGCCGAATTTGAAGTTATGACAAAAGTTAAACGTACATAATCAGTTATACTTAAAACACTGGTGTGTGTGCCTATGAACAAAGAAGCAGCACAAATTGCCATGTTTTTAAGGTAAGTGTCGTCATGGTCTCTTTCTCTACTGTCCAAGGAATAAGTCATGATTGATAAATTGATTTAAAAACAAAATACTTAAATTGAAATATATTACAATTTCACAAGTACTTTAACAATGTTTTTGAGTTCATGCATTAACAACAAAACAAGATCCCTCTTTACAGCCGAAGTGTGGATGTAGGCCTCCTCTGAACAAAGGCTATTGATTACTAAGTAACTTGTGATTCTGTGGCAGCTGACTTGGAGAATGTTGAGCATCTTACCCGTTTGCCAACACAGGCAGTACTTGCAAATTACTCTAAATATAAGCTTACTTAATTATATATGTTCTACGTTTTTCTTTTGTCTGAATTCAGAGCTTGTCAACGTGCTTAATGTCAATTAACCTTTGCCAATGCTGTATGCCAACATGCTACATGGAAATGACATACATGTAAATGCCTGTGCATTCATTTGGTGAGTGTGTCGGCATATGATCTAATAATTGGAGTGTATATTTAAAAGGTCAATGTAGTCATGGATATTTAATCAGCTGGGTTCAGAGCAGAATAATCCTAGCAGCAGTGAAGTGTTGCAGAATCAGGCCAGGCCTTTAGGGTGATTGAGATCAATGAGCTCTAACCTCCACTCAGTTACTTATTAGTGGCGAAATCAATACCCCCCCTCCTCTCTTTTTTTCTTTTCCTGTTCTCAGCACGATCACAAGTGTTGTTCCTGGTCAAAGCATATGCTTCGGTTAATATTTATACAAATTATAGTGTGCAGCAGAGCCCTTCAGCTCTGTTCACAGTGGGGGTATGCCAAGTCACAGCCCAGTCACAGCCCAGCCTGCATCCCTTTACTTATCTGTGTTTAGCGTGCTCTTCCTCAAAGCTATTTTTGTGAGTTTCCTCCCATTGACTTGTCATTATTCCTGCACTCACATAATCCCGACAAAGGCTGAATATCTAGTAAAGCTGCCACAGTTTTACAAGTAATGATTATATTCATTTTACTTTTTTTTTTTTTTTTAATCGTCTAGAACAAACTAAAAGAAATGCCTGTCACATTTTTATAAATCCTAAGGGGACATCTTCACATTACTTGTATTATTGGACCAACGATCTAAAACCCAAGGAAATTCAGTTATCAATTATTTAAAGCAGAGAAAAGCAGCAAATATTTACCATTGGAGTTTGAATCAGATAATGTTGTGCTTAATTAATGACTTGAATGATTCACTGATTTGACAATTGCTGATGAATAATGATCTTATTGACTCAGCTTTAAAGGAATCCTGCTGATGTTGCTTTAATTGCCATAGGAAGTTGCAGGGAAAAAGTATATAGAAAAGTATGAATATATTTAAATTCGCACTGAAAAAGCTCTGCTGGTTCACACGTCTGCAGGAAGCCTTGCCCCCCCCCCCGGTTTCACATGCCGAGTCACATTCTCCGACCTTGTTAGATGGCGAGATAGAGGAACAGTCCGCGTCTGTTCCCCCTGAGCCCGGTGGCCTGGAAACACGTTTTGTGGTAGCTTTAAATAACGATATGTGCATGTCTGTGTTTCATCTGTCCTCACTCCCACTCTGCTGTTTGTTTGACCACCGTGTGATGGTTTTACAGTGTAAACGCAAGTCTAGTGGGAACTAAATGGATTAATTGATTGATTTATCTTTTTTTTATTCGCAGTGAAAAGGTTCCGAGAGCCTTCAGGGATCAGACGACCTTGGAGAATCTGGTCAGAAATACTTATTTTCTTTTCTTCCACTTTCCTGTACTACGTTCTTACATTAGACACACTTGCATAGATGAGAAAAGTATTTTAAAGTAAAGAAAATGTTGGTTGAACCCTCATTTCTGTAAGAAATTCATCAAGTTGGCCATTTGTGAATATCGTCAGGTTTTTATTGCGTTTCTTTCCTTATCATCCTTATTTCAGAAGATTTTAAAATAATCGGCAATCAAAAATAGATGTTAATGCAAACATAACACCGAAAATGATCATACTGTTTCTGCATTCCCTTTTCTAAAACCTAGTACTTTCAAGTGAAAAAACAACCCAACAAACCATATTTAATGAAATAATTCTTTTTTTTAACCCCTTTTCTAGGTTTTATGACACATCAAAGCAGGCCATCGGTGCTCTTTTCATCCACTTTGCTAACGTCTTCCTGTCCACGCTCACTGAAGAGGACCCATGCTCCCTGTGAGTTATCTATCTGCACAAACAAGTCATGGTTCCATCAGGTCCAACTGTTACACGGGTCTCACTGAGAACGTGATTTCTGATTTTTCTTCCTCAAGGTATCTGATGAACTTCCTGCTGGACGCCACGCTGGGGATGCTCTTCCTCTGGCTGGCTGTGAAGTTGGTGTCCAAACTGGTGGAGGTCAAGCAGTGGACGCTGCTCATGTTTGGAGAATATGGTGAGTTAAATTCAATGCTTCACTTTCGGTTTTCTATTATTTAAAGGGAACCTATCATGCAAAATGCACTTTTTGATGTCTTTTATACATAAATATGTGTCCCCGGTGTGTCAGGGAATTCACGCAGCGTCGGAAAATAAAACCCTCTCTTTTCCTCTCTAAAAACGGGGGTACAATGGAGCTGATCCAGATGTGCGGCCGTTATGACGTAACATCGGCGGCAGACCCAGAGCACTATCAGAAACTTTGCTATCAGAAACAATGTTTTGGACGTAATATGGTCGTATGGGTGTAACGCGTTACAAAGTAACGCGTTACAAAGTAACGCGTTACAAAGTAACGCGTTACAAAGTAACGCGTTACTGTCATAATATTACTTTTGTCGGTAACGGAGTAGTGTAACGCGTTACTTTTATAATTCAGTAATCACACTACAGTTACTAACATTGCCCCGACACGCGTTACTTCGTTACTTTTATAAAATCAGTCATAATCACACTGACAGACAAGAGGGGTTTCCGCCGCAGGTTTATATGTACGTAATCTGCGCGACTTGCGCGTCCACATCTCCACGTGCAGTGCTGCATAAACATGGCAGAGTCAGCGATAACTTTCGAGGGGTGGAGGTATGCCCATTATTTTGAGTTCGTCCGAAGAATAGACAGGAATGTGACGGTGAGGTGCAAACTGTGTCCAGGCCAGAAGCTGTTATCCACTGCTGCAAACACCACGTCAAACCTCAACAAACACCTGCAAAGAACACATGCTAAGGTGAAGCTAATAGCTAAGGACCCCCGAACCCAGAGTGAGGATGTTGCTCACGAAGCGGCACAAATTAGAATTTGGAGGACCGGTAACCAAAGCAGAGATGGACAGGCTTGTAGCATCCTTCATAGTAGAGGTAATGTTGCCCATTGGCACAGTGGAATCACCATCGCATCGTTCAGAGATATACTGCGCAAAATACAGATAGCAGGAGACAGAGGACAGCCATGGTCAGAGCTATCTGGATCAGTCTTATGCGACAATGGAAACTGAACTAAAGAGAACATTTGAAACTTTAGCAGTCTGCGTGATCTGCCTGTAGGGAGGGGCGGGCCGGCTCTGCGAGTAAAGTAACGAGTAAAGTAACGAGTAAAGTAACGAGTAAAGTAACGAGTTACTTTATGTAGAGAGTAACGAAGTAGTGTAATATATTACTTTTTTTTAAGTAATATGTAATATGTAATATATTACCTTTTTTTTAGTAACGACCCCATCTCTGCTGGAGAGCATGTGTGTGAAGAAGCAGGAAATAAAAAGGAACTCACCTTGTGGTATAACCGGCAAGAGAGAAAGCCTTTGAGCTCCATACTGTTTCAGAAATAATCCTTGATCTAATAATCCTTGCGTTTCATCACTGCAGCCTTTTAGACAGTATCTGCCAGGTCCCGCATGAGCCGGCATAAGCCCCGCCCCCTCTTATTTTTATTTTTTTTAAGTTAAAATAAAAAAAGCTTTATTTTGTTTAGCCTTTATTTATACAGGTGAACATCTCATTGAGACACAGGGTCTCATTCTCAAGAGAGACCTGTTTATACCCAGAATCAGCACTTTTGTAACAGGAAGTGAAATAGAGGGATATGAGGCATGGCTAGAATGGGTGATCTGTTTGGTTTTTTGACCAAAACACTTCATAGACATGTTTTCTATATTTTTGTATATATCCGAGACCTATGCTATTGCATAAAAATAGCATGATAGGTGACCTTTACAGTCCATAATGCAAGAGGAGTCACAGTTTTCGCCACTGGAGGGTGCTGGAGACCCACAGCGGGCAGTAAGGAAGGAGAGCCAGTCTCCAGCTGCTGCCTCTGGACTGGAAAACATCCCCAGTGTCTTCAGAGGGGGATTAACTCCACGCCAATGATTACACTAGCTCACTCTACTGTTGTTTTTGACTTTGCATTCCTTCCTTCTGAGACGGAAAACTTCACAAAAACAACTTGCGAGGTTGATTAGGTCTGTGATTAAGACACTTCTCTTATTATCAGGGTCCAGTTTATATTTGAGCACTGGTTTCTTTCTTTCTTTTTCCCCTTTTTCTCTCTGTCCTTGTGTCTTTCTCCTCCCTCCTTCCTGTCTTAATGACAGACTTGTCTTCTTTTGTGTCTGCTGTGCTGAGACACCTGTGTTACCTTTGGAAAGCTTCCGGTTTTTATCCTACTCAAGATGCAAAACAGTTTGTATCATTTTACAAGCAAGAGATTAGATAGTTGGATAACTGAAGCTCCTACGCCGGAGTGAATACATCATTGTTACTTCTCTAAAATTATATTAAATAGAGCATCAAAATGCATTATTTATCTTGAGAATAGTCGTTTGAAGTGAAGCGTTTCAGTGGAATTATGTTAATGTTACAGATTATTTTGCAGGTCGGCTTTAAGTAGAAAATAAATAAAATCAGCCTTGATTTTTATACTGAATGTGTTATGCAAAAATGTAATCAAAATACTATGAGTTGAGATATTAATAAAATAATAATATGAAAAATATGAAAATATAAAATAATAATTTGTCCAAATAAAATAATATTATATATAGGAATAATGTTCCTTTAATGAAAATAAATACAATTTAATGTAATAATTCTGGTTGGCCACAGTCAATAATATGATAATATTATATAATAAATATTTGTAGCTGTTTTTTCAATAAAGTTAATAAAATGAAAGTAAAATAAATAATATAAATATAAATAAGGAATAAAAACGTACAATGTATAATTTCACTAAATAAAGTGGTAGTGATGTAGGCAGAATTCCCTTGAAATATGTGAATAAGTGTGTGTGTGTATATATATATATATATATTTAAGCAATAGCTCACGACAGGCCGTGGTATATGCTCATTATATCACAGCTAAGGGGCGTGGTTCGGCCCGACGCGAAGCGGAGGGTCGACAACCCCCTTAGCTGTGATATAATGAGCATATATCACGGCCTGAAGTGAGCTATTGCTTTTATAAAACGGTTACCAAGTGTGGCAATATGAAAGAAAAATACACACTCTAATTTAAATAGTTTTTATTAGTAAATAATGATGTTCAAAATAAAATAGTCCCTCTGTTGCCTTCTGCACAAAACATAGTGCGAGGTGGTTGCTATGCAACAACACTAACAACAGCTAACGAACATATTAGACAGAGAGCGTTGATCCATTATTTGGCTATTTATTTACATTAATGTGTATGTTGCCGTTTATTGTGCACCCACTGAAAAACTGTCCAGCATCAGTAGCATGGCTTACGTGGTTACTTGTATAGGCTGAGGTTGTTCTAGGCTGTTGCTTGGCGTGGCGAGAATATTGCTCCACTTTCTCCGGTCCCCGAGATTCGGCTTCCAGTAGCTCTGGAGAGAGCTTTCGCACCTGTGGCCACTAACGGTCATAATTTCTCTGCTTTGTTTCAAGACCCGCATCAGAAAGCTTTTGAATGGTGGTACTTTTCCAGTTGGTCTACCTGCTCTTCACGTAGCTCTACATGTCGTCGTTTAGGTGCTTTTTGTTCTGGAGATAGGCACTCCTCAATCCCCCCCCCCCCCCCCCCCCCCCGGAGGTCGAAGTTAATCTTAAATATTTTTGCGGACCTTTTTGATTACAGATTTGAAAACATCGTTGCTTGCTTTAAAAGTAGCACAATTCATTATGTCAAACCTTGGAAAGTATCTAAATATCCCTGCCCTAATGCCAAAGGAACTGCACACTGAATATGTTTTTGCCGTTTGATGTCTATGTCTGGACCGCTGCGTCAAAAGGAGGGTTTCTGCCCGGTTACTTCTCCGCTGCTTTCTTGTCAGATTGCTTGATTTTACTTGTCCGTTTTATAAATATATTTATAAAACGGACAAGTAAAATCAAGCAATCTGATTGGTTCTTAGCCGTGGTATACTGAGCGTATACCACGGGTAGAATTGTAAGTTACTTTTCACAACAACTCAGTATCCCTCCGCGTCTGAGATAAACAGTATACAGTTGGGCTGAAAAGCAAACTGCAAGCAGTTTGCTTTTCAAACTGGAACAAGAAAGCAGCGGAGAAGTAACGGGCAGAAACCCTCCTTTTTACGCAAAAAAGGTCCGCAAAAACATTTAAGATTAACTTCGACCTCCGGGGGGTCTTACTATGGAGGAGTGGATTGAGGAGTGCCTATCTCCAGAACAAAAAGCACCTAAACGACGACATGCAGAGCTACGTGAAGAGCAGGTAGACCAACTGGAAAAGTATCACCATTCAAAAGCTTTCTGATGCGGGTCTTGAAACAAAGCAGAGAAATTATGACCGTTAGTGGCCACAGGTGCGAAAGCTCTCTCCAGAGCTACTGGAAGCCGAATCTCGGGGACCGGAGAAAGTGGAGCAATATTCTCGCCACGCCAAGCAACAGCCTAGAACAACCTCAGCCTATACAAGTAACCACGTAAGCCATGCTACTGATGCTGGACAGTTTTTCAGTGGGTGCACAATAAACGGCAACATACACATTAATGTAAATAAATAGCCAAATAATGGATCAACGCTCTCTGTCTAATATGTTCGCTAGCTGTTGTTAGTGTTGTTGCATAGCAACCACCTCGCACTATGTTTCGTGCAGAAGGCAACAGAGGGACTATTTTATTTTGAACATCATTATTTACTAATAAAAACTATTTAAATTAGAGTGTGTATTTTTCTTTCATATTGCCACACTTGGTAACCGTTTTATAAAAGCAATAGCTCACTTCAGGCCGTGATATATGCTCATTATATCACAGCTAAGGGGGTTGTCGACCCTCCGCTTCGCGTCGGGCCGAACCCCGCCCCTTAGCTGTGATATAATGAGCATATACCACGGCCTGTCGTGAGCTATTGCTTAAATATATATATATATATATATGCTTTTTGTTCTGGAGATAGGCACTCCTCAATCCACTCCTCCATAGTAAGACCCCCCCCCCCCCCCCCCCCCCGGAGGTCGAAGTTAATCTTAAATGTTTTTGCGGACCTTTTTGATTACAGATTTGAAAACATCGTTGCTTGCTTTAAAAGTAGCACAATTCATTATGTCAAACCTTGGAAAGTATCTAAATATCCCTGCCCTAATGCCAAAGGAACTGCACACTGAATATGTTTTTGCCGTTTGATGTCTATGTCTGGACCGTTGCGTAAAAAGGAGGGTTTCTGCCCCGTTACTTCTCCGCTGCTTTCTTGTTCCAGTTTGAAAAGCAAACTGCAGGCAGTTTGCTTTTCAGCCCAACTGTATACTGTTTATCTCAGACGCGGAGGGATACTGAGTTGTTGTGAAAAGTAACTTACAATTCTACCCGTGGTATACGCTCAGTATACCACGGCTAAGAACCAATCAGATTGCTTGATTTTACTTGTCCGTTTTATATATATATATATATATATATATATATATATATATATATATATATATATATATATATATATATGAGGTTTATCTGATGTTTCCCCCCCCTCTCCTGCAGGGGACCCCCCCCAGGCGGCAGCGTGGCTCGGTCAGTGCGGCATCTACCTGCTCATCATGGTGCTGGAGAAAGGGGTGATCAGCCTCGTGCTACTCGTCCCCGGATGGTCCAAAGTAAGAGCAACTCATGCTGCTTTCAGGTGCTATGGGAAATACGCCAACCAGTGACATTACATACTGGTGGAAGGGGGGAAAATCCCATAGACTTTCTGACAAAAACAAAGGACGAAATGGGAGGATATGCGTAGAATTCCACTGAATAACGGGGCCTCTTTTCTTTATTGTAACTTTTTAAAAAACCAGTGGAGGACATTTTAAATTCTAATGCAAACATAGAGGCTATGTTAATGTATTTGTAAGATGGTTTGTGTTTGTGACACTGGGGTTCATATTTGTCTATTCAAACTAGTCTTTGTCACAGCAACAGATTACCTTGTAAGGAATAAAAGGCGTGTTATTCATCATGGCCCCATGACTTGAAGCGAAGTAGATTGAACAATATAATATTTGTTATGTTTTATAACCACTGTTAGATTATGGTATCCAAAGGCTCTTTATTGAAACCAAAAGTTAGTTAATCGTCACAAGAGCTTCTCCTCCCTCAGCACCTTTGAATCACCTGATGTCACAGTGTTAATCTCTCCTCTCTTCTCCTCCAGCTGCAGGAGGTGTTGCTAGGCTACATTGCTAGCCCTCAGCTGGAGCTGGTGCTGGTCATGCTCATTGTGCCATTCATAGTTAACGTGAGTATTCAATTTCATTATCTAGTTGCCACATTGCCTTGTATTATATGTCAATATTTGTAATAATTACATCACGTTACATTACACCCCCCCCCCCCCCCCTTCAGTCCATCATGTTCTGGGTGGTGGACAGCCTGATGATGAGGAAGTACAAAACGATGAAGAGCCTGGACGACTCCTGTGACGTGAAGAAGGGTGACATGCTGCCCTGGGCCAACAGCGAGGAGTCACGGGTACGAATAAAACACACAAATACACACCCTCACGCACACACACATGTTCACTTTCGAGGTTACATTCCCTTGTAAGAATAAAAACATGTATACTGTTCACCCATTACAAAAAGAAAGGGAAAAAAAACACATTCACTTGAGATGAGGAAGCTAAAACGCTAATCCATTCCCGGGTTTTAGGACTCATTCCTGCACCACTGCTTAAGTAAATCAAAGGAATATTTTTGCCTTTTTTATTGGTTTGTATAGATTACAGCCAATACAAACAAAGGGAAAGAGATAGAGAATGATGAAATTCTACAAAAGTACCTGGAAACCGCTGTAATCTAACTGGAATATTACTGTTGCATCGCACCTGTTCAGACTTTTTAATCTGCTCCTGTTTTGGTTTGAGTGCTGGTTTAGCTGTGAAACAGTGACAGGCCTGGTGTTGTGTTCAGGGACTCACTTCAGCAGCCCCCTCCTCCACACAGAAGCCATTTATCTCGCTCCTCAGATGTAACTGACAGACGTCAGGACAAATGACAGTTTGGGAGCATGACCCTCGTGTTAAGAGGGCGAGTGTTTACCCCCCCCCCCTTCTCTTTCCTTCTCCCTTATCCTCTGCCAGTCAGCTATAAATCCAGCCTTCATCCCGGGAATAAAGGTGACCTTTAGGACTTGTTTCCATGCGCTGATGCTATGGAAAGCGGGGTGAAGTAGAAGAGGAGGACACAGAGGGGCTTTCTCTCAGAAGAGGTCTCAGTGGGGATGGTGGGCGTAGATAAAGTCACAATGCTGTTGTTGTTGCTGGGTGTGCAGCTTGTTGCAAAGAAGAAAGTCAATCGCTACACACACTTATCCCCCCTGCATTGATTCATTTCAAATACAAGACATATTAGCAATCATAAAGTGACTTAAATAAGTGCATGATGGCATCATATTGTGTTGCTTTAGGGCTTCGACTAATGATTATTTTATTGTTGATTAATGTGCCAAACCTTTTCTAAATAAAACAATTAATTGTATAAATTATATTTAAAAAAAAATATATAAAAAAGAAAATAATTTAAAAATAAGAAAACTGCATAAAATGTGTTTTTTATAACATTGAGAATGACATTGAGAAAGAAAAAAAAAATGTACCAATTGTGAAGATCTGAATTATTGCATCCCTATGCTCTGTAAGTCTGTATGAGACATTTTTGCACATTTTCTCTTTATCCGATTATCTGAATTGGTACTGCTCTGCAACTCCGTCTTTATATGATCTTTCCCACATGTCAAACCCGGACATAAAACGACATATGGAGGTTTATGATGCCGTAAACGTTATATAGTTGTGGAATTTCTATCCTTTGGGATTTGAATCCCTGCTGCTGCAGCAGAGCTTCTTCTAGGCTGCAAATAAATCCAATATATTTTCCTCTGTTTAACTGATACAAAGATGGACAAAGGTATTGATGAAACCTTTGCTGTATTGTATCCAATGCCTGTCTGTGGTCTAGTCCACATTTTGTGAAATGTGGACGCTTATTTCAATAGATAAATGTCAAAAAGCAGATACCATCCCCTCTGTAGAACATTTTAACTTTTTTATAAGTTATAGGCAGGTTCTAAACTCCCAGCATTACTGACAGTATTTAACTTACAAGACCCTTTCATTCACGAAGTACCTTTTTGATGTACTGAGTATTTTTAATCCTAGCTACTTTATACCTCTACTCCACTACCTTTTAGATGCTGATATTGTACTTTTTACTTCACTGCACCTATCTGACAGCTTTAGTTACTTTACAGATTCAGATTATTGGCTAGTACGCAATACAAATCAACGAATCAATCCACTATGAATCCAGCAGCAGTTTACAAAGTAATGGAAGTAAGAGATCTGAACACATCTTCTTTCCTCCCTCAGGTGCTGCTGAGCGTGGAGACGGACACAGACGAGGCTTCGGAGGGGGAGGAAGACGATAGCGGACCACTTCCTCACGTGCAGTATTCTGGAGGACCGCTTAGGCCCAGCTGGGTGGTGGTGTAACCCCAGGTGATGCTATCCACACACAACACACTCTTAAGAGCCTAAATATGAGCAAACCCAAAACAAACCTGGCTTCCTTAACTCCTCAAAGCTCTAAATATCAGCTTCCATGTAAGAGAAGGCACAATTAAAGGTCGTATAACCTGTGAATGTGAAGCCTCAGCTGCCTTCCTCTGCTCTGAGCTTTACTCAGTGTATGCATGTACATCTTATAGCATTTTTTGGAAGCTCTTCATCCTCACACCTTGCTGCCTCTGTTTGCTGCAAGAGAACATCTGAGTAACCACAACTGAGCGTGTGTAGAGAGAGATTATTAAGGAGGGCAGCGCCGCGGGGATAAATGTGTGGGGGGTAATGACAAAGACTGAAATAAATCTATCTCCACGCTGGGGACTTTTGGGATTGATGTTGCCCTAAAGAGAATAATTTATCGTGTATCATATTCCAAAGAGGAGCAGGTGAGCAAAGTATTCATATATAACATTTCACTCTGTCAAATATAATCACTTTAATCCACCTTTTAATTAAGGTGTAATTATAGTCATTCCGGCGCGCTCTCCCTCTGGCTGTCTGTTTACTTTTGGTTTAAAAAAAGAGGTTAATGGTTTTAACGATAAAACCTATGAAGCCTATGTGGATTTTTGTTTGGGTGCTGCAATCATGACGGACCAAACATGTTGAAAGCAGTGGTTTTATGGAAAAACGTAGCCTTATCCGACAGGTTGCTTTTAAACATTTTTTATATATGTGGAAGGAAATGTAATCATATTTAAAAGTTTTAAAGGACCAGGTCACACTATGTGCTGCATTTATGTTCATATCTGGGAAGAAACACCCTATTTTTTTTTAATAATGTAGGAACATTTTGCCAAAAAATAGAAATGTTTTAAATAAAATAATCCCAATTTGACAAGGAAACATTGGGATTATAAAGTCATAACTGCACGAGACAAATGTCATGATTCTTTAGGGGAAAATCATTCTGGATCTTTCTAGAATAATGTAATATTTCAGCGTCAGTGCCCTGAATGTGTGCTTGAGATGATGATTATTACTCTCATGTCTGTAAGCAACATACAAAGCTACAGCTGATTAGTTTAGTTTAACATACGAACTGGAATCAGGTGGAAACAGCTAGTCTGGCTCTGTCCAAAGATAACTAAATGCATATTCAGCTCACAAACTCTCACTACATCTATTTTTTTTTATCTGTACACTTGGTGATTTCACAAAGAGGTACATAGGGGACTATATCTTGGCTTTCTGAACTTGCTACGTTTGTAAACAAGCAGGCTAGCGGTTTTCCACGGTTTACAATCTTTATGCTAAGCTAACAAACTTCTGACTGTCACCACATTTCTAACTATCAGATATGCCATATAGATGGTAACAGTCTTTGGCAAGAATGCAAATAAGCATATTTCTTTTAAAACATCCTTTTTTTTTAAATGTATGTGTTCGATTTTTTTTTTTAAATCAAACCTATAACATTTCCAACTCATTTCAAAGTATTCAGACTTTATTCTTAAAATCTCAGATTTCTTCTGCATTAAGAATTGCCCTAATACTTGTAATGTGGGATCATACTGTAGCTGTGTATTCAACTTTTGCAAATTATTGCACATTTATTATATTTATTCTGTTTATATTTTGTATGTATTTTACAGTAAATTGTGGTTCGACATGTGGTAACAACATTGGACGTTTTTTTGTGAATATCGGAAATGGTAGTATTTTAAAAGGTGGAAAAATAATTCTCCTGAACACATTTACGTCTTAAAAGCCAAAAGGTATGACATACTTTGGCTGAATGTTTTATTTTGTATTCCATTGTACCTTGTGTATGTTTTGTAATAAACCAAATGATGAACATGTGTATGAAAAGGCACGCCCTGCCAATAACAGAAAGTGCCGAATGAGTCTCTTTAATCTGCTCTGTGAATAAAGATGATTGACACATGAGCTGGTGTTTGGTGTTGAATTCCTGCGGGTGCAACAGAGGGGGGGTCGGGGGGCAGCAGCGTGATGACAGACATCCTGAGCATGTACCTGGCCACAGCACACCTGTGTGGGCGGGGCCATCGGCCCTGTGACCTGCAGCTGATGACAGGGAGCTCCATGGAGCTGTGTGTGTTTGTGTGTTTGTGTGTTTGTGTGTTATGTGTGTTAGCCGTGCATCTAGTCATTGGCGCTGGGACAAGGGGGTTGTTACCAGTCCCCGTGGTAACCAGGTGTGATCCTTAACTCGATGTCGCCACGTTTAGGGAATGCCGACATACATATTTGGGGTGTGAGAAAAACATGCATTCCCAGATGGGTGCAAAATACATGTTTTTTTGTTTTTTTAATTGCACAGCTTTTCAGCTTTAAATTCTGGTATAATGCACACTTAAAAGAAGTCTTGTATTTAGATTTCTTTTAAGCTTTTCCATTTATTTTTTGATATCATTAATTGTTTTTACTCTATATTTACTCCTTTTTTACAATTTAATTCCCCTTAATGTGTTAATGTGGGCACCATTTTACACCAAAGTAAAATCATTGCATGTGGGTTTAGTTGTTTTTTATTTACAATAACAATATTACACAAAAAATAATACACATAATACAATATAAAACATTACATTTTCATTAGAAATAGTACAAAAATATATTCAAAAGTGAGACAGAAAACTGAAATGTGAAGTTTGTAAATATTTGCTGAGATGTGATATGGATACAGAGTAAAAATATGTATGCTACAGTTTATGCTGTGTTGGTCCCGTGTGGCCAGTCCCCCGTGTCGAACATGTGTGACATCAAATAGTCCTCGTACTGTCCGTCTATCAGCTTGGCTGCATTGTTGCGAGCAAACCAGCAGTCCACGTTCTGAGTGCCACTGAAGATCCTCCGGTTTTTCTTCACCACCGGCACAGAGCGCTCCTTCACCTTCAGGACGGGCGACGGTTCACTGTCTGCCTCCGCAGGAAGCTCTGCCAGGCCCACTTCCTCATACAGGAACTGACCTGAAAGAAGAAATGAATCAAAGGTTCAAGTCTCAGAGTTTGACTGATGTGAGTCTTTGAAGGCCAGCCAGTTACCTCTGGATTTGGTGTCAATTTGCTTGTAGGAAAATACAGTTCTGCAATTTGACATTCAATTCAGCATTTTTAACTGAAATCCATCACTGGCAATAAAGGTGGATTCAAGAAAAACACCATGGTTTCAGTGGATGAATCGTCATCTGTCAAATGTACGCTTATAGTGGTCTACCTACCATGTCTTGGCTTTACCTACAAAATAAATATTTCTTTCAGCAGAAACTAATAAGTCCACCCCAATTGAACACTACTCAACAGAACTCATAACCTTTTTCGTAATCATATTTATATTACTGGATCCTGTGGCACTTTACTGACGCTATACTATTGTCTGATATACCCTACAAGTTTGCTTTTATGAGCTGAAATTAGGGCTCTACTCTTTTATGTTTTTATTGTTAAATGAAAATAAATGATGGATCATATCTGTCCTACCAAACGCTCAGTCAAAACAATAATTAAAGCTCATTGTCTCCTACCCAGGAGGCCGTGGCACTGATGTGACAGCCCCTTGCTGTTTCCGATGTAAAACCCTAGATGGTCCCTCTGGTAGGAGGCTGGATTCTTGTACTGATGCAGCAGAATCACGAACATGACGTTTCCTCCGACCGTCACCGTCACGTTAGACTTTCCCACGATGGACACTGACAGAACGCCGCTGTCCACCGACACTGTGGAGTGGCAGGGCAGCACCATCCGGTCCCGCCCGTCCAGGATGACCTTCTTAGGGGTCACCTCGATGTAGGCGCGTTTCGGAAGATCCACCACGATGGTGATGGTGCTGAAATACGTGCGCTGCTTCTTGTGGCTGCCGGGTGGAGCTGGGGCACCGATTAGCTTACCGTTCACTGTCACACCTGTAGACAAATAACAGAAATGAACACCCAACCAGTGGTGGAATGTAACAAAATACATTTACTTAAGTACTGCAGGTACTCTACCAAAGTATTTTCATTTTTGTGTTTAACATTTAGTTCCTCAGTACTTCCTCCACATTAGCCGCGTTCACACCGCAGTACTTTTCCCGCTTTAGTTCCGATATAGTCCCGAAATGTCGCGTTCACACCAAAAAGAGCCGGAACTAAGATGAGTTAATCAGAACCTTTATTACCCCCTTTTCCGTCCCTACTAGAGAGCAGGTACTTTCGTGGGAGAAAAAGGCTCTGTCTGATTGGCTGGGCGGAATGCAAACCACGCCCCGTAAAACTCCCAAAAAGTTTTGTGAAGCCGCCATTTTATTATCCTCGCATTAGCATTATTAGCATTAGCATTAGCCCAGCGCACAAATGCAGAGAGACTAACTTATGGCAACACAAAAGAAAACATGGGAGCGGTGGAGATGAGGAGGTGTCGGCGTTCTGGCGATTTACTCGGAAGGCTTCAGTAGAAGCTGCTGGGAGTCCCAGCAGCTTCTACTGAAGCCAGTCCCCAACTCCGGGGACTTCCGGCCGGGGACCTTGGGTGGCAGTATACGCCGTGAAGTTGTTTGCGGCCTGCCAGTAAACCCAAAGCAGAAGAAGAAGAAATGACGTCAGCGGCTTCATTTGCCTAATCTTCCCTCAGGGACTTATTCCGGTATGAACGCGATCTGTACTTAGTTCATGAGAACTAAAGAGTTCTCGTGAACTAAGTTCTCATGAACCTTTGTGGGAAAAGTACTGCGGTGTGAATGCGCCTATGGGCAGTCCGCACCGAATGCAAACATAATTATATTTTTAATGTGAAACAATGGTTTAATTTGTGGATGTCTTACCAGAGTTCTTGTGGTCGGACACCAGACGCAGGATGTGTCCCGGCTCTCCGTTGATGTTGAAGCAAACGGTCAGTTTACTCATCGGGAACTCCACCACAAAATGAGGGTCACCGTCAGCTGTGGACATTTAAAGGTTAAGAGAGAGAAAGAAATATTAAAGTGCATTCTAAAACCGCAAAAAGGATCAGAATTATAACAAGCCGACTTAAGGTGGATTGCGTGAAGTGATTTTTTTAGAGCATACTCTTTACGTTATGTGAAACAAGGCAGTTTCATGTAAGAGTATACAGGAAGATGGATGTTGCAAGTTATTACACTTACCATAAAGTATATAATTTATGCAATGTTTGACACCTTTAGGCTTTCATTTGACTAATAAGACTCATCACTTTAATCTTTTGACAATTCTGTAAAACCTCTACCTGATATATGAAAGTCAATGTCTCACAAGCAGCTCTTTCATTTGGTAATGTTTCTAAGCAGTTCATATTGGTTTTCATAGGATAGTTTATATATTTGTGCTGGATTCTCCTTAGGCTTGTGAGAACCAGCGAAGATGAATAGAGAGCCACAGTAATGAGGGGGTCATTAGCCCTCACTTACTGCCTCTGATGGGGTCCCTCTCTTTACGGTAACACATGCACAAACAGCATCCACTTCTCATGTCTTAAGTCCGTCCCATTCGACCGCAGTGTGTGCGTTGCTGGACACGCACTTGCATGTTTAAAGTGCCAGGTAGTGCTGGTGTTGGTATTTCAATTAGACCCTGTGTGTTCCTCTATTCAGGTCATGTTCAGAGGCATCTTTTAGACTGTCTGACTAACATCCAAATTACAGGCCGCCCACACAGAGAGTTTAGAGAGAGAGTCTACTGTACATTCCCCCTCTTCTCTCTTTCAAGTCTCCTTTTGGAGCCTTTTAACCACTGCATATGTGCTTATGGTATATAGGGTTCAGAGGCCATCAGATGTAAAACTGTTTACATGAGAGAGGGAATGAGGAGTCACCTGATGTTTTGGAGACGGTGATGGATTTCTTGTCTGGTCTTCTCTCAACTTTACCTGCAAGGAAAAATTACCATTGAGATGGCAGCCATTGTTTGAGGCTTCCTCTCAACATCTTCCATATTAGTTTGTTAGTTGTTTAATTTTTTTCTGAAATGTGGCTCTCAAAAGTTTGTAATTTGTACCTTTGCAGAGGACAAAGCTGTAGTTAGCTTGGATTGCAAACACTTAAAATGGCTCCCAAATAGAGAGGCGAAGTCCCTCCCCTTCCGGTTGAGCTCCATGGGACCTTATTTCGGAAAAGTTATGCATTGAAGTCAATGGAGAGAGAAAGATTATCTTTCGATCCCGTTTGAATTGTGCCACGAATTACACATATGATGTTTGTCAATTTAAAAGATAATTTTACAAGTCAAAAAAATAAAAATGTGTCGTAAAACTGTGAAGTAACACTTTTTTTGTGTGAAACCGCTCAATGAACTACATCTCCCGTCTCGCACCACACACCAAGACGGCCGTCACGTTGGCACATTTCACTTCTTTCTCTCAGAATGAGGCGAAAAGTATTAAAAGAGGTGAAAATCACTACAAGTCTGGGCATGTTGAGAGCTGTACATACACAAAAGGGGAGTTAGTCGGTTCCCGTAAGAGCCAGCATGCGGGACCGGGATTCTGGGATTTGTAGTCTTTCTAGTTGCGTATTTTTCATAGTCTTATATTTCAACAGTTTTACGACAAACTGTGACTTTTTTTAAGATTGACAAACATCATATGTGTAATTCGTGGCACAATTCAAACGGGATCGAAAGATAATCTTTCTCTCTCCATTGACTTCAATTCAAACTTTTTCCGAAATAAGGTCCCATGGGTCCCACCGGAAGGGGAGGGACCAAGCTGAATTACGTAAAAATAAATCATAGAAACGTATTGGTTCTTACTTACAGAACAACCTACTCCCACCCCTAAACACTCATATTTTTAGCCACAGTTTGGTTAAACTAGGTTACCATGAGCAGCTAACCTTGCTAGCATCAAAGGGAAACTATATTTAGTCACATTTTCCCAGATTATGGCTATACACAGTTTGTTGTTAATGTGTTGTATTATAATACTTGTTTTTCAGCCATTTAACTCAGTCACAGTTTCAACTCATTATTACTGCTCCTGCTGTTCTCTGCAAATGACCAACTTATCAGATCCACCGTGAGGATTTAATTCCCAAAACAATTTCAGTTTGATTCCCACTTTAGACAGTTGTGTTTTTGGATACCTCTTACTACTAGAACTTGAAGAACGACCTTACCTATCTTGTTGCCTAGAGATAGATTCTGACTGCTTGGCTTTTTGTTGTCTCTCTGTGGCTCTTCATCCTCTGCGTCACTTGGCAGCTCATTGACAGTTGAGACAGCGTCGCCAGATGATGGGGGGCTGGTTGGCGTCGGGGCCATGGTGCCATCAGCGAGGACCTCAGGCTTCTCCACCACCATGTTGGTGAGGGGGGTGAGGAAGTTGTAGGTCAGAGAAAGATTGGTTGCCTGTTTGATGTGGTCTTCTCTTTCTTTGCTAGTTTGGCTGCGTAGACGTGACCGTAGCCCATCCTTGACGCTCAGGAAACCCCAGACGCGCTCCACAAAGTCCTCCGCTATCGAACCCAAAGCAATTCCTAATCCATGTGTGACCCCTGACGCTGGTGTTTTAGGGCCAGACGCCATTGCTACTCTGGCTGCATTCACATGTTTCTCAGTCTCGATCTGCCGGTTCCGCAGAGGTATGTCGGTTTCCAGGATGATGTTCTTGTCATTGTTGCTGGCTGTAACCTGGACGTGGAGCGATTCCACGCTGTCGTTGGTAAGCTTGCCGGCGATGACAATCTCAGAGCCGTTGAAGTAGTTGGTGAACAGATGCTGAGTGACGTACTGGACCGAGTCCTCGGTGTAGTTGATCCTGATGTCGGACAGTAGAGGAGTTCCTATCTCATCGTAGAACCTGTAGAGGAACGAGGAGAGGTAGAATAATGTTTTTAAGATCTGTTATTGCATAATTAAGTAGCCTAGTGTATGTGTGGGTTCGTTTAGCACAACAGTCTTTTCCTTTCCTTGATCTGATGACTCTTTTCATCAATGTCAAGGAAAAGTGGTAAAAAAAGACATAAGAGGTAATTCCTTTGAAGTAGCCTGAAATTCTTTTAAGCTGGCTCTCATTCTTTGTCAGTACCTCCCAAAGTCACTCGTATGCTCCTTTGCCCCTTCACCTGAGGACAATGCTATGCTAATTTTACTGTATAACTCTCAAGCACCAATTTAGCCAAATGAATGCTAATTTAAAGGTTGTAAAAGTTTTCCACATAGGCTTAGACCGTTAATTTCCTTAAAAGTTGATTTCATGCATTATAGTTATTTTCTCCTTTCTATTATTCTGTAGAAACATAACAATAGATACTTTTCTGTGGAGCTGTTCTGATATCAATTTCGCTCAAAAATGTTGTCAGCCTTATTTCTTATACTTATTGTTTCACATATGCACACAGTATCCGAAACCTGACTTCCACCTGGTCTATTCTGTTTCTGTTGTTTTAGTCACGTTAAGTGCTTAGCTCAAGGGCACATCAGCGGTAGTTTTTGCAGCAAAAATAGAAGCCTATTATACCACGTTTCATCAAATGTCTAGTATTCAAACAAACCATCTTCCGGCCATAAACCTGCTTGTCTAACCTCTCAAGGCTGCTTCCACCCCACTTCAGAGTTTGTGCACACATTCATTAAAGAGTGTGTATAAAGCAAAGGTTGTGTATGTGTGTGCAATTCCCCTGTCCTATCCTTGTAGTCACGCCGCAGTAAACCTCCTCACCTTTTAAACAGCATGTTTGTTCAAGCAGGACGAGGGCTATTATCTGAGGAGTCTATCTGTTAACCCCACATACACACTCAGATGCAGGTTTCACAACACACACACATTCCTGCTCTGCTGAACAAACACCTTGTGTGTCCGAGTGCGGAAGAGGGTTGTGTGTAAAGGATAGGGAAGAAAATTGAGAGAGAAAGAGACTGACTGTTGTAGTCTGTGGCTTTCCTATTTTGAAGTTGATTAAAGAGGACTGTTGTCAGCACCGTCACATTTGCGGTCCTCGTTCACTCATAACTTGATGAAAGATGGGGGGACGTGTCAGAGGGAGAGGGGAGGGATTACGGGGAGCTAATTGGCTAATAAGACGCAGATTCTACACATTTAAGGGTCAATTTGACAATAATGAATCATTTGAGGTTAAACTCATTGATATAATTTTATGTCTTTTCAATGTTTGTTCAAAACACCTAATGTCTAGTAGGTGATTCATACCAAAGTCCTGTTTGATCATCAGCAAGTTTTGGCAATTTCAATGCAAACGCGTTACAGTCAGCAGCGAAGGTGGATACAGAAAAGAAAGCCCCTCAAGGGATCAAACCAAGACAACTTTCAGAACATGTCTTTACTATCTTCAGTTTATGTCAATATATATATCCTATATATCTAAACAAAAATAATTATGTTTGGAAATATCACAAGATGGCCTTTTAATGGAAGAAATATTGCTTCAATAGACTGGACTGATATAAAGAGGACCCTCTTACCCTTTGAGCATAGCGCTGGCGTCTGCGTCCTCTGGGATGCGTCTCATCATCCCACAGTTTTCCAGAGCCATGCGGTCCAGCAGGCGATAATCCACGTCATTCCCCATCCCGATGGTGAAGATGCAGAACTTCTCCTGCACAGCTGAGCGAGTGTTTCCCAAGATCGCTGTGGACTTGATCTCTCCTACCGTTGGCCGTCCATCCGTCATGAATATGATGAGGGAGACGCTGTTCGGGCCGGCGTCAGGGCTTGAGAGGTACTCACGAAGCAGATCTGAACCAGTTTGGATGCCACCATCGATATTTGTGCCTGCAGTGAGTGAGGAGATGTCAGGGCAAATCCTATTTAAGGATTGGAAGTACAGTCAATAAGTTGAACTTGAAGATTTAATGGCCAGCCCAGGAGGTCACAAAAACCCTTAAACAAGTGGTTTTCCACTTTAAACCCACAGTGTCATTCAATGCAGATAATCCTTTTCTGTGTAGATATTTAAATGTAATCTGTTTACACCGCTATCAAAAGTGTAGGGACTGTGGAGAAGAAGGAAAAACCATAAAGAAAAGAATGACCTCCAGTGGGCACCATCATGTAAATAAACTTCTTGGCATCTCTGATGTTCAGCGGCGTCACCGGTACGAGGCGATTCGGCTGCCACACTTTGATCTTGTTGGAGAAGCTGATGAAGTTAAAGTGATCGCCAGGTCGCAGATCCTTCAGAATGGTGAACAGAGCATCTTTCGTCTGAAAAAGAAAGATAAATAATTGAACCTTGTGTCAATCCAACCTACAGAAGAAGACTAGGGTTCTCCTTAAACTATATGTTGAATGACATTTGAGTTTAAGTCTAAGATTGTAATTCTTTGCCCCTTGTCTTTGGTCATGCAACTGTTTCATCTGTTCATTGCAGCTGTATTTGCCATTGTCTGGCCATTTAGACGGACCGTAACCCTTGCATTCATGCAGACACAATTGATCGGAAACATAACGATTTTCTCCACCCGCACCGTAGGTTTTTGATTGTTTGCTGATGATTCAGCGTTATACCTTTTTTAAATCATCATTAACTGCCCCAACGAGGGGTTTGTTTTCTGTTCTGTATACAGTATGAACAGTGTAGTATCGGTCCAAGAAAGAACCCAATCCATTTTTTGGAGTCGATCCGTATCTTGTGGTGCACCGTTACTTTTCACTTTTGGAAACTACCTATGCGGATGTCCAGCTTCCCTGAGTGCCCTTCTAGTACTATACTGTTTCCATTTATAGCTTAAACCATAAATGTTGACCCTTGAAACTTAAGATGTCATGCTTTAAATGTGTCTTTGTAAATACAAAAAGACATGAAAAGTATACAGACGTCTTCCTACTTTTTTGTTATGGAGCTTTAGAATGTCAGCATCTTTGCTGCATTGAGTGTGGGTGATATATAATTTGGCGCTGGGGGGTTTACAATGTCTATAAGGGCTGTATACAACAGGGGTCAGAACCACAGATTGACCCACACTGAAACCCTCTATTGTGGAGCCACATCAAACACACTTGTTGTTCTGTTCCTGTGGCTCGCTGGGGGTTGGCGAAGGGTGGGGGATTGGATCAAGGGGTCGAGGGTGCTGTTGTCTAAAAAGTTCCATTACCCCATAGACACTGACCTTCCTCCCTCACAACACGGCCTTGTGCTGTATGTTTCCACTTTTTTCTTTCTCACTGAAAATCTGTTTTTTCTCTCCTCTGCTCTGTTTCTGCGCTCATGGCAGCTGCAGAGATCAACTGTTAGTCTCGCCGAGGGGATTATGGTGCTATTGCAGATGGAGGAAAAAGGTCTGATATTGATATTCCAGTGTGGGAGGGTGGAGGTGGGGTGTAGGGTTTCTGATCTGAAACAGCCATTGAAATTCTGCTTAAAGTCACTCGCTGTGCATTGGAAGGAATAACTTTATCACTCTGGAAAAGTAAGCTGAAACTTTTTTCTGCAATAGGGTTAGAATAACGTTAATGTTTCAGCCTTCAGTGTGGATGCAACAGATTCCCAAAATCCAATTGCTTAAAACGTTGTATCTGCTTTGTATGACGGCCTTAAAGGTAAGAAAAAAGCATTTGTTAAAAACCTAAAACCTTTAAAAATCTATGATATATCAAACATATTGGGAGTTTTTAGTACATTTCCGAGAACTGGCGAAAACACAAGATCTTACAAGAGTAAAATCCCAAAGCGTTCTCCTGTGTAAGAGTGGAAACCCTACACAGATCACTTAAGACAAACAACACTTGTTAACACATTCCAGCAGCTTTAACTTCCAAACAGATGTCTAGATAACCTTTCTGAGTGTGCTGCTTTACCTGTCTGATCTTCGTCCCCACCATGGAGGCACTGGTGTCGATCACAAACACCACATTCTTGGGCACCGCCGGCAGGTCTTTGGGGGCGAAGTAGTGGACAAAGTGGCCGTTTAAAACCTAGGAAAGAAAGAGGTTTACAGACATGCAACAGGCAGTGAGTTGCATCAGTTGGGTGTGATTAGAAAAGAAGTGCAGACACAGCGAAGTGTTTGGCAGCGGAGTGACGGCGGTGGCAAGAAACCAGAGAACTGAATCACTAACAGGTGGGTGGAGGAGTGTGTGTGTAAAGTTGGACGGGAATTTAGTGTGCAAAATATGAAAGCTAATGCTTTTTCAATCTGCTTTTCATCATCAAAATGTTCGCTTCTCTTTGTGTCTATAATGCAGAGTCTACAAAGGGATCGTAGTGTACCTGAATGTCTCCTATCCCCATCTCTCTCTGCACATCGTAGCGGATCACAAAGTCTCCCAGCAAGCCGCTGGTGGTGATCTTGGCCTGTTGGACGATGTTCGGGCCGAAGGTGATCTTGCAGACGTTTTTCTCCTGTTTGATCACAGAGGTGACGGGAGGGTCCTTCTTCACTGAGGCACAAAGACAGGAAGTTTTAGAAAAAGAATCAAAGCAAAGATTGAACAAGTAAAACTATATTAAATATATGATCAAATAAAATATGATGTGTGTAACCTTGTGTTTTTGAAGATCCGGAGTTGGTGCTCCTGCCATTGCGCAGCGGCAGCACCTGGAGGTGGGTGATGGGGGAGTGGTCCACGATGGTGACGTCCAGGCTGAGGCGGCTGACCAGCTGGAGCGGTCTCAGGCTCGTCACGTGTTCGTAGCGTCCGAGCCGCCGCTGCAGCAGCTCCTCGTACGTCAGCAGGAACACGGCCCGGTTCCGACCCGGGATGCTGGCCGACATCCTGAACACCTCCAACTCCTGCTCTGGGCTGTAGGGTGGAGAGGGGAGGAGACAGAGTAATGGTCAGGTACCCTTTAAACTGTGCATTCATACCTTATTAATACTATATTGTAATATACAAGTTTTATTTTGTGGTACAATGTGCATCTTTTATTCGATGATGCGTTTTTTCATTTTATGTCAACATTTTATGCTATTTTTTTATTTACTTTTGTTTTAACTCTTAAAGCCACTGTCAACAAGCCACATCTCCCCTAGGATAAATAAAGTATTCTGATTCTGATTTTCAATTTCTGCAAGTTTTTAAACTTTTACATAATTTTTTACAAGTTTGTATTTGAATATGCTGATCAGCCATTGACTTGCATTCATTTTTAGTTTGGTATGAATATCACACTGTGTTTAAATAGGTGTAATGATTACAATGTTTGTCGTGGAATACTGTCTATCCTTTTTTTAAGCTAACACTGCATAGGGTCACAGTTGGAAAAACGTTCATTCTACACAAAGTGACTTAGTAATATTTTAAATGTAAACATTGAGGAGTGGTCTTTGGGTTGTTTAGTCAAGAATCATTGGGGTTTACTGCTGGTGTATTAGTACATTTTATTGCTCTTTAATTTCACTCCTTTTTCTTAACCCGTCTATATTAGCCACTGTTCCTATTATGAGTGTGCCACGATGCTGCTCTCTCCAAACATCAGTGTCCACAGCTGTAACATGAAGGTTAAATAAAGTAAAGCCACAGCTGTAAATGAAAAAACCAGTAACCATCAGACTAGAGGTGGAGGAGCACCCAAGAGGAGGTGATATCGTACATTTGATACTGCCTTTGTGTAATCTCACAATCCTCTCCTTCCTCCCGCTGCCCTTTCTTTACAACGGAGTCACTGAATCACCAAATCTCATTCAATAAAATGTCCCTTTTTCATTTGACAGCTGGAAACGTGATGTCATTTCTTCCATATGTCACTTTTTGGGTCACAGATTTATACGACAATCCTTGCCTCTGGAGAAATGATCAGAACGCACACGCACACACACACACACACGCACACACACACGCACACACACACACACACACACACACACACACACACACACACACACACACACACACACACACACACACACACACACACACACACACACACACACACACACACACACACACACACACACATTAGTGGTGGAAAAAGATGTCAGATCCTATACCAAAGAAAAAATACTAAGATATGATTAGGAAAAGTATTTAAAGGTAATATCATTTTTCTGTCTTCTCGCTCATTGTTTTAGGTTAGTTTACTTTAATCTATATCAAAACATCATGTTTCAAAAGTTCTTCATAGGTTGTGTGTATACAAATATGAATCTATAAAGTAACTAAAGCTAGTAAAGTAAATGTAGTTTTAAAAAAAACGATATTTCCTTCTGAATTATAATGGAGACAAAAATACTCAAGTAAAGTTTAAGTATGTCAAATTTGTAATTAAGTACAGTTCCTAGGTAAAAGTACTTAGTTACTTGACCACCACTGACACACACACTCACAGGACACACTCTTATTGGCTGCCAAGTTGTGGTTAAAGTGTGTTTAGTTGGGATATTATTAATCTTTGTTTGCCAAATAGGAACATTAGAGGGAGCGAGAGCCTGCTGTGTTATTAGGAGGAGACGCCAGACCATAGGAGGGGACACACACACACACACACACACACACACACACACACACACACTCAGGTTACTCTTACCTTGCTTCACCTGACTCTTTGTTCCGGGCTTTTCCGTTCTCCTGCTTGACCTTCTTCAGCTTGGGCCTGACCTCGCTCTGGTAGACGCGCCCTCCGATGATCCTGGTTCAGGGGGTCAAAGGTCGAGGATTAGATTGCTGCGGACCACCTATTGTCCCGTTTAGACTTGGCTTTCTCACACAATAGACAGAATTTGTGGGTGAAATCCTGTTGTTACCTGTTTATGGGGGTGCATGTGAATGAACTGTGGTCACTGAGTGTGTTAACGAAGGTTAACCCTTTTCTTGTCTCCTTGCTAACGTCTCCATAGAAACCAAAACATTGTAAATCCTTCCAGCTTCACCCGATGATGCTATTATTTGGTGTTATAGCTCTAAATTGTAAAATGGTGTGCTACATTTTCTGCTGATAAGATTTTAAATTGCTTTCAAGAAGGTTTTGGGAATTTATATATGGATATCTGCTCCCTTTTTAAGGATGGGTTGTTTATATTAGGAAAAGCTTTGAGTTAAACTTGCCAAATCTAACTGACTGTCTTGGTTAAACTTCATTTATACTCTCTTTATCTTCTGTTTTTGTTTACTAAAGTGTATTACATGCCTTTTGTATTTGCTTATAATGCTCATTGAGGTGAGATGCCTTGTATTAGCAACTCGTTTTTTTTAAGTCTCATCAACTTGCCTTTTCTCTTTGTTTTTGCAATTAGAGAAAATGGATCTCAACCTGGGGGTCAGGCCCTTTTTATAGACCCTAAGATAAAACGTAGGTGTGAAACGATAATAATAGGGCCAGAAAGGAAAATGACACTTTATTCTGAAGTACGGGTTGCTTTTAGCTCCTTATGAATTAAAAAATCCAGTAAAAATTGACCATGCTCTCAGTTGGTTCAGTATATTTCATAATCACTAATACAAATGTTTTAATATCCATTGTTTTATGTGTTGATGGGGTTTATTTGATTTTTAAATAAGGCAGATTTTCCTTAGAGTTACAATGTGTCCAGGTTACAGTGAAATCCAACTTTGTGTCTTAATATTGCATTGATCATGTTAGTATGAGTTTGTGTTCTGTGAGGTATTGTTGGTGCTCATACTACAGGACTCTTACATGGTGAAGTTGGAGACGTATGCTCCGGCGGGGATCTGGAAGCTGAAAACCCCCTCTGCGGCGGCGGAGTGTCGGTTGAGCATGGCGCAGTACACCGCGGTGAAGGCGTAGCGGGAGATGATGGTGGTCTTGATGGAGAGCTCTTGGATGTGAGGCTTAGTCTCCTGCAGAGGTAAAACGCTCACATCAGAAGCAAAAACGCTAATTTGGCACATTTTACGCATCTTTTCTGTGCGTATTAAAACCTCAGATGTATTTTTGATTAGCTAAGATGTCTCACCCCCTGAATTCCTCCATAATAACAATAACCAAATACAGGGAGGGGAATGTGTTCCCATGAGCTAAGTGCATTACAGATACTTTGGCACAGCTGCGCGCTTGGCGGTCCTCCTGCGCGTCACGCCCTATGCGCACAACTTTAGGGGGATAAAATAACCTCCAAAAAACTGAAAAATGTTCATGCATTCTATGTCAGTATTAGAGATATCAAGTTATATTTAGTCATGTTTTTTGGGAGTTCAAACTCCTTTACTTCTATAGTATTGACAGATTAATGGCATCAATATTTAGTTGATGTGCCAAATTATCATACCCATCACAAGACTCCAGGACATTTTATTTTTGCTTAAAATGTTGAATGCCTTTTCTTTGCAACTATGGTATTGTTTACAGGTGGGCTCTATCCCAAACTCAAATCTTTAGTGTCTAAATAAAAATAAAACTCAATAAAGAAAGAAATATTGAAATATCTTCGTATACATTTGATTTTACCTTGGTTAAGATAGTTTTCACCTGCCGTGGGACCCTGCGTGGCGCCTGTGTGGACAAGAAAAATGTCAGATAAGGAAATCCAAACAGCAGAATATAACACCTTCGTCCTTTTAAAAGTCTTACAATGTCTAAATCAAAGTCTGCGAGGTCGACATCATCTTCAAACAGGGATTCCTCCTGTTGCCCCAGAACTGTCGGACTGGAGCAAATGATCAGAAAAGTGAGCAGCAGCAGCAGCATCGTGCAGTCCTTCTCCAGTTAAACTCAGACAGATAAATGGGACATTATTTCCAGCGCTGCGTCTCCGAGTCTCCGTCTGTCCTGAGAAGAGTGACCGGACAGAGAGGGGACAGCCCGGGGCCGAGTAGAAAAAACACTCCCCTCCCCCCCCCCCCCCCCCCCCCCCCCACCGGAGGAGAGGGATGCACAGTTTCAGACCACTGCTGCCTTCAGGCACTGTTGGAGTGTTTGCCTTTACGAGTTCAACCCTGAAAGACAGTCCATGAAAAAAAAACAGACGTTATTATTTGGTGTTTTAGCTCTAAAGTGGTAACTTGGTGCTTCATTTTCTGGATTCTCTTTTTTTTGTATCTCTGATTTCTTTTTTAAGGATAAGCTTTATAGCAGGACTCAAGTCTGACTAAAGCTTGGATATTACTTGTAAAAACATAAGCAAAGTAAAAACGTACTGGCTGTCTTGGCTGTCCTGATAAGAATGTTGTATTACTATATTACATGACTTTGTTATATGTATTATACATTTGAGATTAGATTAGATTTCTTTCTACAGGAGTGTTGGATTTTATGCAACTATGAGTAACACGACAAAAGAAGTCCCTGAACACGTTCAGTTTTTTTTGCAAGGTGGAGAGCAAGGGCGTTTCGTTTCAACATTACGGAGGAACAAATATTAGGCAGCAGGTGTAACATATTTGAGCTTTAAAAACTAAATGTCCTGGATTCAGGTCACTTTTTATGCACCAACTTCTGGTAAAAATGTGTTTATTTATTTGGGTAAAAAGATTAAATGCAGGCACCAGGTCTTTTAAAAATAATTACATGGTACCTAGACTTATTATCTTATGGATTTATTTAAATACAATTTCCACCTAAAAAGGTTGAGGTTAAGTTAAGAAATTCTGTATCCGGTATTTTCTAGCATGTCCCTCACCTGTATGTTATCGTACCATTGAGTCAGTTCTGACTCATAGGGAGAGAGATATGACATCATTTTAACCTACCTTTAATCACCACTAGGTGGCAGCCACGAACCCGCACTTCAGTCAGTCTGTCATAAAAATGTATTTTATTTATATATCTGGATGCTACGGAATAAAAATATTAATGCGTGGCCACAAATTAATAATGCGTGGCCACAAATTAATAATGCGTAGCCACAGAGCTCAATCATTATTGTGTGGCCATGCATTACTAATTCGTGGGAACATAATAACTAATTTGTGGCCACGCATTATTAATTTGTGGCCACGCATTAATATTTTTCTCACCAATGTCAACAGGGGGGCTGCGTAAAGTTCACCTAACTATTAAAACTACAAATGATGTAGCCAAATATTGGAGAATATATTATTTTAGAGGGATATATTTGTTTATTTAGTTTAATATAAAACAAAGAGGCACAACACCCAGTCAGTGTTATTGTCTTTCATTTTCAGTTTTTTGTAGTTAAAAGAACAAGAATTAATTCCTACTTTGCATTTCAAATTTTGTTTTTTTCAGTGACACTGTGAACAAACATGATATTTCCCTAAAATAAGCATTTACTAATACTCAAATTGACAGTTATAACATCCACTAATGCATTTTTACTGTAAATGAAGAGACATACAGTAGTGGCTTCACTAAAGGACCACTTTAGTGCCATCTTGTGGGCATAACGCCACATTACATCTTTCTCCTGTAAACTCAGGATATGTGCATTGAAATTTAATTCTTTGTGCCTTTAAATTATTAAAAAAACTGCCACCTCTATATTAGAAACTCAACATGATGATATCTGGCCAAATGTGCTTCAAAATTGTGACTTTTATATCCAAGTCCCATTCGTTAAAACAATCTGTATTAGTGTTTAATCTGTGTGTTATTTACCCTGCCCACACTGCAGGTCAAGTTTCAAAGTTTCCTTCTCCTCTCTACATGAAACACAACAAATATTGACTGGGGCTGGGAGTCGATCAGTTCAGTGGATTTTAACCTTCAGTTTTCAGCTCAGAAGGACCGTCTGTCTCTCAGCGCTGTTTTATATGTGTGTGAGTGTGTGTGTGTAGGAAACATGAGGCGTCTTCTGCTGCTCCTCGGGCTCCTGCTGCTCCAACAGGCCTGCTGCTTTGAGTTTGTGATAGATGGAGAATGGGAGGAGGACGTGGTGAGTTTACAGGCACTTGGAGAAAAGTTACATTTGCAAAACAAAGCTTAACCCACTTTTTAGAAAGATATCAAAAACATGTCAAAGTGAAAGAAAGCCAAAACATACATTTTTGTTCTGTTGAATGTGAATAAACTCTGCATCTGCTGATGATTTTTGGGTCTATTTAAATGTCTGGCACAAGGACATGACATATTTTTATTTATATTGTTGTATTATATTCCTTTCTATGGGATGTTATGATTCACACTTAATCGAGACTCAATTAATAGGGAAGTGTTTATTTGTTTAATGTCTTGAAAGAGTTGGGAATCATTTAAATTGGAGGGGTTTTCTTTTAGTCTATGTGGGAATTGTATTTACATGAAATTAAAATATTTGACCTGACTTTTGACTTTAAAAACTCCCTTAAAATCTCACCCTTATATAGCAGAACTATAGCATTTCTTAACCTCCTGTCTTCTTTTTGAACTGTTGTTGAACAAATACAAATATTTAGTATTATTCACCTAACTAGGCTAATGCTGCTTGATTGCTTTTCATCATTATTAAGAAAAACATTTGTTCTTATGTTTATATCTGTTTTTAAATTAAATGTAATGGCTTGCCCTGACCTTTAACCTTTAAAACCAACTCTCTTGTACTGCTAACATGTCAGTTAATATCTCAGTTTTTGTAAATGTAAGTAAATCCAATTGAAATTCACACGTCTCAAGCATAAATTGTGTCGCCAACACAGGTCATTTTATATGTTTTAAAATCTGATTTTCCTTCTGCCTCCAGTCAGATATGCGGGATCATCGGGAGAGGCACAAGGTGAGATCTCCTTCAGAAAACAGCCTAATTGTTCTCATTTATATTCATTTCTAAATGCAGAATACAGAGCTTGATTTTTGTTTTCTCATTGATGTTGCAATAATCATTGATCCACAGTGTGGTTCTTACAGATTGCGCAAAAATGTACAAAGCATCATCCTACAGACCTGCTCTGATCCTGAATGTAACCTGTGACACATGTGTCTAAATAACCATAGTTTGTTCATCATAATCATCTCGTGTGTGTGTGTGTGTGTGTGTGTGTGTGTGTGTGTGTGTGTGTGTGTGTGTGTGTGTGTGTGTGTGTGTGTGTGTGTGTGTGTGTGTGTGTGTGTGTGTGTGTGTGTGTGTGTGTGTGTGTGTGTGTGTGTGTGTGTGTGTGTGTGTGTGTGTGTGTTCCAGAGAGCCATATTGACCAGCGAGGAGCAGGAAGACTTTGAGGTATGACTCTTGTTGTTGGAGCCCTCTCTCTGTGACAGAGTTGACCGTTATCTCACAGTCGATATGCGTCTGTTTGAAGAGACTCCTGTGACTGACGGGTTATTGACTTTGTTCTGAAATAATCCTGCTCTCATTCCCTTTTATGTCTGTCTTTCTCTTCCTAAAAAAAATCTAATCACTGGGACAGTCAGCTGCTTTTATCACATTTAGGGGAAGTGTTACATCAAGACACTTGGGTTTGGAAGATGTAATAGAAGTAAATGCAGAATAAATAAACCAATGGAATTGTTTTAAAGTTTTTTAAATGTATACAAACCTCAGGGGATATTTAAAGAGGAATAGCAGTTTGTGTGGTTTTGTGGCACACAGTTGGACACCATTCAGATAATAATAGTAATAAGAACAACAACAACAACAATTTACCATATGTAGCTTGTACATGTTTCATTTATATTCAATATACTATTTAGTATTCCATTCCTCACATATATGGATGTATATAATATCCTGCTTTATATATTGTATATTTTCTACTTTTTTTATAATGCTTATAATTCTTTTTATGCTGCTGCAACGCAAAATAAATCCCAAATTGGGATCAATAAAGTAATTCTTATCTTATCTTACATATACATTAAATAACACCGCAGCAGAATAAAAAGGTCCCAATTTTCTTCCTTTTATTTTCCTATTACATAATTATTTGAAATTTCATATTTTTGAAGACAAAACTCAGAAAGACATCTCTTAGATATTAAGATAGGTGTAGAATATTATGGCACAAATTCTAAAATAAAAAGTGGTCCAAGTCAGAGAAAGTTAAAAACCTACTCCTGTTTCTAATATCCTAATTCTTCCATGATCTTCTCAGGCGATCCGTGGTGAAGACATCACGGTGAAGAGCTACAAGGTGGAGAGCCGCATCACGTCCCGCTTTGCCCACACCACCGTCCGGAGCTCCGTGCTCAACTCGGGCTCCAAGGCCCAGAGCATCGGCTTCAACGTGCAGATCCCCAAACGAGCTTTCATCACTAACTTCACCATGTGAGGCCTTTTTCAGTCCCAGCTGCTGTCACAGAGAGTGTGCAGAGATTAACCCCGCTCTCTTCTCGTTGCAGGAATGTGAACGGGATCATATTCGTGGGCTCGGTGAAGGAGAAGACGGTGGCCAGGAACCTGTACGCCCAGGCCCGAGCCAGAGGCAAGGCAGCGGGCATCGTCAGGTATACTGCTGGGCCTCTGGAGCTGAAACACCAAGGAGACAGACCTACAAATCACCTTGCATTCAGTTTAGGAGGGAAACACACACGTTATGGTTGCTTTGCCTCGATTCGTTGTTGTAGTGTATCTGTTTTGTAGTCATTTTGAGTCCCTTTGTAGGGTTTAGGGTGTTTTTGTGGTTGTTATGCATCTCATTGTAGCTATTTTGTGAGTTTTGTCCTCATTTTGAGTCCCTTTTTTGTTGATTTGTAGTCATTTTCTGTCCTTTTGTGAAGCTACTTTGTGTCTCTTTGTATTAATTTATTTTATTTTATTTTAACTCTGTGTTGTTTCGACACTTTTTAATAGTTATTTTCATCTTTTTGTAGCATTTTGTGTGTCTCCTATACATTTTAAGTCTCTGGAGTTGTTTTGTATCTTTATTCTGTCATTTTTAGTCACTTTTGTTAATATTTTGTGTCAGTTTGCAGCTTTTCTCATCTCTCTCGGTTTTCATTCTTATTCTTATCATTTTGTGTCTCTTTGTGTTTGTTTTACCCCTTTTTAATAGCTTTTGTGAGTCTCTTTGTAGCTGTTTAGCATCTATTTATAGTTGCTGTTGTCTCTTGTCTTTGTTCTCGTTTTCTTTGTGGTCATTTTAATTCTCTTTCTGGAGAATCATAACGTGTCCCTTTTGAGAGACATTCTGTATGTGGCTATGCCCAGTAATCCAACAATGATCATGCTCACTTAAATCTTGCTGCTTTCCAGGGCCAATTCCCAGGACATGGAGACGTTTAAAACAGAAGTGCATGTTCCTCCTGGCAGTAACATTGAGTTTGAGCTGCACTACCAGGAGATGATGCACAGGAGGCTGGGCTTCTACGAGCACTCGCTGTTCCTGCAGCCTGGGAGGCTGGTGCCTCAGTTCCAGGTGAGAAAATCGTAATAAATGTACGTTTGCAAGTCTGTATATCTTATACCAATGTTCCCTGACCCAGTCTCTCTTCAGGTGGATGTGTACATCTTTGAGCCCAAGGGAATCTCCATGGTAGAAACACCAAACACCCTCGGAGAGCAGTTTGTAGGGAATATCAAAGTGACCTCGACCAAAGAGAAGGTAAGACTGGAAAACACCCAGAGGGATACAGCAAATGTAGATGATTTTTTATCTGTATCATGGTACAAATAGCTGTTCTGACGATGGTGCGACCATTTTTTACGATAACCTGAAGCCTGTTTGGGAATATTAGGGGCTATGCACAGTTGAGCAAAATCCTGACTGACTTCTGGACATTTAAATTGACCAATGATGGGTTAAAGTATGAAAAACTCTAAAATATATTTATAAACAAATATATATATATATATATATATGTATAAAAAAATAAAAATGTAAACCCTGTAATGACAGAAAGGAGGCAACCAATGTATTTTTATATATTCTTTGCTTGACAAAAATACTTGATGTTAAATATTAAGGCCCATGATTGGCCTCGGAAAAGGAATTTTGTTTTATTTTTGCGTCTCATTAATTGTTTTTTCTTTATAAATGGTCAAATGGTGACGATATTTGCATTAAACCATTGTTTAAACATCACACATACTGTACACACACAAGACCAAAAACCTACCCTTTCTTGTCATGGATCATTCACTTGTAGCATATTATATCTAATCATGATCTGTCTTTGTCCTCAGGCTCATATTGTCTTCAAGCCAAACCTCCAGCAGCAGAGAAAATGTGACAACTGCACTGGAAGCGCTATAGACGGCATCTTCACCGTCAGATATGATGTGACCCGGGACGGCAATGCCGGAGAACTACAGGTATGTTATCTTTAAAGCCTCAATAATAACTTGTTTTATGTCGTATATGGCCACAAACACTTTTGGAGATGATCACACCTTTACTGTTTCCTCCAGGTCTCAGACGGCCACTTCATCCAGTTCTTTGCTCCCTCCAACCTCTCTCCTCTCCCTAAAAACATCGTGTTCGTCATTGACGTCAGCGGATCCATGTGGGGAGTCAAGATGAAGCAAGTGAGTCGTTTGCTGACATGGAGTTTTGTGCACTTTGACCCACACTACCAAACTATTGAGTATGCCAGAAAGATAAAGTATGTCCCAATACATAGAAAACACTTGGATTCATCAGGTTGCATTGTGTACTATGTCCCAATTGTATGCATACGGCATGCAATAGTACATATTCGGTAAGGGCAAATGGTACTTGTACTGAGAGCAATGGTGGAAGAAGTTCTATATCTTTTACTGAAGTAAATCGATGATGAATAATTGTAAATACACTCTGTTGAAAGTAAAAGTCCTTCTTTCTAGGTCTTACTTTAAGTAAAAGTACAAAAGTATTGGCATTAAAATGTCCTCAAAGTACAAAAAGGTGAATGTACTTAATTATGGCCAATTTCAAAATCATATCTATTAAAAGACTGGATTTTTATAATTCGAAGAAAGAAAAGTGCATTTAATCCCCTCTGCTCTCTCAGACAGTGGAGGCCATGCAGGCCATTCTGGAGGACATGACCATAGACGACCACTTCAGCATCATCGACTTCAACCACAACGTGCGCTGCTGGAACGAAGAGCTGGTGGCCGGATCCTCCATTCAGATCGCAGACGCCAAGAGATACGTCCAGAACATCAAACCCAACGGAGGTGTGAGAGAAAACGACTCTTTAATCTAGTGGGAGGTCCCTCTGATACCCTGGTGTTCATAATCTAGTGGGAGGTCGCTCTGATACCCTGGTGTTCATAATCTAGTGGGAGGTCGCTCTGATACCCTGGTGTTCATAATCTAGTGGGAGGTCGCTCTGATACCCTGGTGTTCATAATCTAGTGGGAGGTCGCTCTGATACCCTGGTGAACATGAACATTGGTGTGTTAACGACCACATTCTACTGACCGCAGGTACCAACATTAACGAGGCTCTGATGAGAGCTGTGCAGATGCTGGTGAGGGCGTCCAATCAGGGGCTCATCGACCCCCGCTCCGTCTCCATGATCATCCTGGTGTCTGACGGAGACCCCACCGTAGGTAGGACTGATGTTCAATAGATTTTTAGAGTGTTTTCATGTAGGCTTTGTTGTGTGAACACATTTCATAGAAAATGAAATCAAACTAAAACATAATGGAGGAAAATAACCATATGTGTACAATAAGTCTGAATTCAAAGGAGAAAGCTGTGCAGTTTATTTAAAATGTGTGAAGAAATGGTGGGTCTAAACAAGTACAAAAATCAAGAAAAATAATTACTGTATAGAATGGGGGAATATTACAAAGAAAGGTACGACACAATAATGTGAAAATAGGTTTAATATATCTGAATTAAAATCAAAATGCAGTCCTTAAAATAGGTTATTTGTGCAGAAATGTTGAAAATTGGCCAAGGAATGGGCAAACGCATGACTTTTCAATAGAACCTTACTTTAAAGGCTGCTCAAGAACATACAATCAGTTTTCTTAAAGAATTGAAGGTGACACAGGGTGAGTAATTGAGATCCAAATCCCTCTATGCTAGGTGTACATGTAATTTAAAACACAGTCTTGTGTCTTTAGTCACTGAGATGATATTTTGTTCTCTGCAGGTGAGATCAAGCTGGGCACCATCCAGAAGAATGTGAAGCGGGTGATGAGGGAGGAGTTTTCTCTCTTCTCGCTGGGCATCGGCTTCGACGTGGACTATGACTTCCTGGAGCGGATCGCCATGGAGAACAGAGGCATGGCTCAGAGGATCTACGCCAACCACGATGCAGCAGAGCAGCTCCGGGTACACAAACATACAAGTAGAATAAAACAATCTCTGTCTTTGGAAGTGGAATAAGCTCCATGCAACATTAGTTCTTTGTTATATTTAAAAAAAAAAACATACTTGTCATCTTTTTCACTTTTTTTCGACTTTCTTTTTTTCACTTTTTTTCGACATGTGATATTTTTCACTTTTTGGTCTGGTTTTGTTTCACTTTTTTTGACTGTCGTTCTTTTTCACTTTTTTGGACAGTTCCAGACTTGATTTTTTGTCAACCTTTTCAATTTTTTGGTCTGTTTTTTTTTTCTCACTTTTTCTCGACTCTCTGGTCTGGTTTTGTTTCACTTTTTTTGACTGTCGTTCTTTTTCATTTTTTTTCCACTGTCTTTTTTCACTTTATTTGACAGTTCCGGACTTGTCATCTTTATCACTTTTTTTGTAGTTTTTTTTCCCTTTTTGCTACAAATTTCAGATGGCATATCTTTAGTTGATGAAAAAAGGCAAAAGTCATGGTCTGGTCTCCATGCAGCCATGATAAAAACCAAGCTGACTCTCTCTCACTCTGTTGCTGATTCCATAATTATGTTCAATTGTTAAAAGTAAAATATATATATATTATGTAGAAAAGGGAGGAAAATATTTCATTCCAGCATCTAATTCTGCCTCCCTCCTCCTTCCTCCTCCTCCTCCTCCTCCTCCTCCTCCTCCTCCTCCTCCCCCTGCAGGCGTTTTACAGCCAGGTCTCCTCCCCCCTGCTGAGGATGATCCAGGTTCAGTTCCCGGAGGACTCGGTGTCAGACGTCACCCAGAACCGCTTCGATAAGTACTTCAGCGGCTCGGAGCTGGTGGTGGCCGGGAAAGTGAAGCCGTCGGAGAGCAACACGCTGACCAGCTTCACCACCGCCCGCGCCGTGAGTAAAATGCAATTTACATTAACATTTAAAATGTTTACTTGTGATTCTTTCAGTTGTGCCTCTTCAGATTACCAATAGATTATTAAGAAACACCTCCATTTACAAGTTCTGTACACCATTCCACACCTGTGAGAATTGTCCATTAAATTCCAACTGTGTTTTTTCTGCCGAAAGAATCGAGACCCACAAATGATTCACACATTTCAAATCAACTTTTCCTGAATCTTTTCTTTTTGTGTGAAATACTACACCGTTTTTCCTCTTCAGGTTGCTAAAAATGTTGACACAAATCTCAATTCCCACATAGAATTATACATGTGTTTATAAATAAAGGGTTAAAGGCCATTGCTGAAGGGAAGAAGTTCAGATTTAGCACCACCAGTGTCCTCTGTGCCGTGTGCTCCCTCAGGCCCGTCTGGACGTCACCTTTGAGACGGAGGGAGACTTCACGGAGCTGGACACGGAGCTGGCCAAGCAGCAGCACTCCTTCACGGGCTTCGCCAGACAGATGTGGGCCTACATCACTGTCAAACAGCTGATCTCTGAGAGGTGAGAGGCCTGCAGAGAAACGGAGAACTGTTGGATAAATAATCAAGAAACAAGAATATTAATTGGAAATAAATGCAAACAGATTAGTTTAACCGATGTGCTTCACATTAAAATGAGGAAAGACATGTCTGTCATAACAAAATGCCCCAACCACTTCCACTTGACTTTTGAATCCTTTTTGTCTTCAGTCCTGATCACAACAACTAATTATTCATAAATGTTCTGAATTGTAATCCGTAAAATGCCATTTCTTTTACACAATGCCACTGTTGCACAAACATTGAATACAGGATCTGAAGGTGAACTTCCAAAAACCAAACACCAATGGCCCTTTATTACGTCTGTATGAAACACGTTCTCCTGCAGGAGTATGCCAGGTGTTTGCATAGTCAGTGTGATCAGCTGTGTCTCTCCTGCAGGTCTCTGGCTCCCACGGCGGTGAAGAAGAGGAAGATCACTCAGAGGATCATGGCGCTGGCCGTGGAGCATCAGTTCGTCACTCCACTCACCGCACTGCTGGTGGAGAGCGAGGACACCAACGAGAGGCTGCTGGCCGACTCCCCGAAGGACCCCAAACATGGCTGCTGCTCAGGTGCCTGACAGATAAATATTTCTATCCTTTTTTTCTTTAAAAGACATGACATTAAAGTATAATCGTATCGTACAGTCGGTAATGTAATGCAGAATTAACATCATGTGTGTGTAGGTGCAGGGTTCAGTGGAGGCTCTTCCTCCTCGGCGCTCAATCCAGTGAATGTGGTGTACCAGGCCCCCCCCTGGGTCCAGATGACCACTAACGCCCCCCCCAGCCAGGCTGTCAAGGGCAGCGAGGAGTACGCCCTGCCTCCAAAGGTCAACTTAGGTAACACACACACACACACGCACACACACACACACACACACACACACACACACACACACACAGGCATGTACATTCACTTAGGAGATGTCCAGGTCCGTATGTTTTGAAGAAGGTTGTGTAAAGAGGTTATCAAGAGTGTCTGAACTGTTTTGAAAATGCCAGTCTTATACTCTAGCATTAATTGTGTGTGACTGCAATGTATTTTCATAACACAAAGATATACCTTTACCGTTTACACCTTTCTCTTTCCAGCTCTTTTTCCTACAGTGATTTATTTTTCCCACATGTTTTTGGAAAGCTTTATTCCACGCCCTTGCAAGGTCTTCCTTTAAACAAGGCCTTAAAACAACCAGTATGGGACTCATTAGCCATGAGGAATAACACAAACCAGACACTCTTTGATCTACCATATAAATAAATAACTTTATTAGATTTATTGTTTTAAAATCAAGTCTGAAATTCAATTGTATTGTCCTTAAAGGGTGGTTCTACCATCTTCCATCAGTGGGTGATGCTTGTAGTGGTTGACACCAAATTAGTGTTAAATAGGCAACACACACACACACACACACACACACTCATGATGACCTCCATAGGCACTCTTCCAGCTGCAGTGTTGAATGTGAATGTGTGACGCGCTCAGTGTTTCTCCTGCAGTGGATAACGACCCTCACTTCATCGTCCACCTGCCTAGCAGCAACATGGACGTCTGCTTCAATATCGACTCTGCCCCCGGACACATCCTCAACCTGGTGACTGACACTGGAACAGGTACCACACTGCCTGCTTCAAAAATAAGATTCAAATACAATTTAAACTAAATTAAATGAAACTTGATCGACAACTGGTCTTAGGGGGTTTTCCCAACTTCTGGAAGGAGACATCTTTTTCCCCGTTCCCAGTTTTTATGCTAAGCTAACACTCTCCTGACTGTAGCTTTATATATAACAGACACACACATGACTGTTATATTTCGTCACCTGACCATCTGTTGCACCTTTTAACTTACTCTGACAATGAATATCTACTTTTCTCTGCTTTACTTGTAACACATTTGTCACTGGAGTATTACAAATAAAGTATAACCCCACTTCTTTTAGGTTTGGTGGTGAACGGTCAGTTGGTCGGCTCTAAGCAGGCGCACAAAGGCAAACTGAGCACATACTTCGGCACCATCTCAGTGTACTACCAGCCCGATGGAGTGAGCGTGTCCGTCGGCACCGACAGCATCTCCATGACCGACGGCCAGAGAAACCACTCCTTCACCTGGGGGGCCACGGCTAAAATCTCACAGGATGGGTAACCTTATCACATGTCATCTTTAATTACAGCGTCTAACTCACACAGGTTGATTTGTATCTCATGTTGTCATGTTTCTGTGTTTCAGTGTGAGGATCTCCATTGTGAAGAACTCTCATGTGTCCATCACGATAAATAATAATATCCATGTGATGGTGTTACTTCACCGTGTGTGGACGAAAAATCCAGTCGGTGTCGACTTCCTCGGTGTTTACATTCCCAACGATAACCAGTACTCCCCTCTGGTGCACGGACTCATAGGTAGGTCTCTGTGCGTGGTGTGAAATACTTTCAAGCAGCGATACAACCACAGGGTGTTACTGAGATATCTGTGAATCAGATCTGAGGCCTAAGACACCTATAGGTTTCTAAAGGGAGGGTATATATTTCATTTACTGAACCTATTTAATACAAATGTGGATTAACATATATATCTACTTAACAGACACTGACTTTTTGCAATCAAAACGCACATTAGAACAAGTTATTGAGCTCTAGAGGTAAAAGCTAACAGTTGACTGACTTTTTTAGTTTAAAACATTTTTTAACCAACATAAATGTGTTCTATGAAGCCAGCCTCTAGCCACTTGTGTCACTGCATCTTAAGGCGCATTACCCTAAAGCAATGATAGCAGCAACTTAATTAGTATTAATCTGTATTACACTTTTAAGAATCATAACAATACTCTAAATAGCCAACTTCAAGGGACAAAAAATAAATGTTTCTCTTACCTGTAGTGCTATTTATCGATCATGATTGTTGTCTGCCTTCTCTATTATTTTTCCTTTTACAAAACTGCACCAACCGAAGGGCCAGCACAAGCCTCTCACCCCCAGGCAGATACACTTAGTTCAATAAAAAAGAAAATAGTTCCTTCATGAAACATGCTCACAATACATTTTGTCAATCCCTTTTGGTAATCAGGTCATGCATTTTGCTAAGAGACATAGTAGATTTGAAGCTGAAAGTGTGTGTGATCTCTCAGGGCAGTTTTCCAGAGAGCCTGAGGTGAGCGTGCACGACATGCACGAGGGAATGGACCCTCTGAAGAAGGAGGCCACGATGGAGGTGAAGGGCAACACGCTGCTCGTCACCAGGTAGGTCTTAACGCAGATGAAGTGATTTCTGAAAGAACACACTTCATATTCAAACCATAAATCTTGTGTGTACGTTAGGGGCTGGCAGCAGGACTACAGGCGCGATAAGAGGCTCGGATCAAGCATCTACTGCTGGTTCATTCACAACAGTGGGAAGGGCTTCATCGACGGCCACTACACCGACTACATCGTCCCACATCTCAACAGCTTCCTGCAGGCGCTCTGAGCTGCCAGAGACACGTTCAAGTACTATGCTCATCTATAGGGCTGCACTATTAATCCAAATGTTATCCATATCAAAATGTGGACTAGTGCAATATTAAAATCACATGTAGCACAGTATTTGTTAAAGGCTAAATATGTGTTCTACAGATTTATAAAACATATTTGTTTGGTACAGATATCACACCAAAATCATTTAATATGTTTCAATATTAAGAATCATAATTAGAACATGACAAATCTCTGTAATATTATGAATAATGTTGCAATTGCAATATTATTCATAATATTAGAGATTTGTCAGTCAAAACAAGTCATCTTTTCCAGATCTTTCCACACTGCTATTAACACCCATTTAGAAAAAGTGAAAACAGGAGTAAATAGAAAGGGAAGACGATCCTTTTCCCCATTGTGGTTTTTATGAATCTATATTTCCTGATTTTTCTTTTTGTAATTATAAGATGGTTGATATGGCCAAAGTCTATAAAGCATTTTATATTCAGTAATTGTTCTGTAAATTCAATTAATACACTGCATCACATTTGATTATTTTCTTTTATATACATCATAGAAGACAACACAAGTTAAAAGACAAATACATTATTTTCAAAATGAAAGCTTTAAGGTTCCTGAGGACAATCATTTGAGGTGTAACAGGTTTTAAGGTTAACGGAAGCAAATGAATGCCAGTCTGTGTTAATTCAGTGAATTAATAAAAGGAGTATACCAAAGAAAAAAATACTTTTCCTGCAGGTTTTTACTTACAATTCATTTAAAAAAAGCTCACAAATTACTGTGCAACCAGAATTCTTTGTCCACCTTATTTAAAATGTCATTCTCCTCCATTTCTGCCCAAATCATGGATATATAATTGCAGGATCTCTATTGGTCGACACATTTCTACCATTGTACTGATTTCCCATTATATCCCCCAATCCTATTATAAATGTTTAATTCCTAATTATAAAAAAGAACACCATAAAGTCACTTTTTGTTCAATTTATTTGGACAAAATGTACATTTGCAATGCTAAGATCAACTTGAACATCCGATACAAAATAAAAAACAAATTGAACACATTGCTCTGAGTTTCTCTGTGATGATGTGTGAGTGTGAGTGTGAGTGTGTGTGTGTATATACAGGTGGATGTTGGGGAAATAACTTTGACTAAGTAGAGTCCCTGAGGTTAGAGCAGACAGGTTGTTGGTTCAGGCCAGTTTAGAGAAATCCTCGTAGGCGACGCTCACCGTCTTCCCCTTCTGAAGACCCTGAGGACGAGAAGATCAAACTTCAATCACAGGTACTGGATACAACACGTTTAAAATGCTACATAAAAGTGAGTGCAGCTAAGGAAAGCAGTAAAAGCTTTTGAAATGTAAAGATTTTTTACAGTGACATTCAGTTTTTAGATTAATATGATGCTTAAAACATATTTTTAAGTGTATTATCACATGGGAATTATACCTGGAATCTTTTTTTTGTCTAATGTGTGATAACAGCATATATTTAGTCCAACCACCAGTCATTGTGATATTTTAACATTATTTTGGAATATTTTGAATAATAATGTTGTGCTTAAGGACCACAAACCAGTCAGAAATACAGAAGACCTTTGCATTCAAACCGGGGGAAATAAAACAAAAAACTATCTGCATGGTGAGTTAACCCTAGAGGAAAATTAGATACTTTTCATAATTTGGTATAGGCTGCTTATGTTTTTCTTGAGTTTTAAGAGGCAACTGTTGGATATCCTATCTTATCTTATATCCAGAACTATTTTATATTTACCTTACAGATGTGCAGTAGATAACAATGACTAACATGTGAGATGTACAGTACTATAAATACGTACAGATGCGATTGTGAGCGTGGCGCTGAAGTTCTTCTCGTCGATCCCCTCCAGCAGAGCCTCCCTCTCTCTGTGCGGCCCGTTCAGGATCAGAACCTGTTTACCTGCAGGGAGAGTCACAACAAGAGGCTGAGGAGGATAGAAAGTACAGCTGAGGTACAGACATGATGCTGCCCCCATCCATCAGATTACTATACTTTACTGTATAAGTGTTAAAGAGCTTTGGATGTTTACCTGGTGCAGGTATGACCGTCTCCACGTGATTCTGGTCCAATTTCAGTTTGTCTCCGGAGTCGATCATCTTAACAACGGCTCCATATTTCTCTCGTACCTCCTACAATTAAAAAGGATCCACAGCTTTTAGAAACAAGGGTCTCCATATTGAGGTTTTATTTATTTTTTGGCTTTAATATTTCATTCTAGTTTGTTTTTGATGGCTATGTATAATGTCTCAGAAGTAAGTTTTGCTATGTATATGTAATCCATGTTCTTGTTATTCAATTCAAGAGACTTGACTGCATGTAAACTACAAAAAACATGGATTTTCTTTTTATTGTGAAGCTATTGAGGCAGTCAATTTCTATGTTTCGATGTCAAAGCATTGACAGAAATTCATGCCATTTCCAAAAAAAGCTGAAACTGAATCTTAATTTTTATCATTTTTTTTTACCAGGCAATTTCGTTTCACTTTAAGTCTTTGTTAAGTTGAATTTAGGTCAATATGATTCCTGCTTGTTCTTCTTTTAGTTACATTTTTAGGTAAACATAATAAACCTGATCCCTATGCACATAAACATACTCTCACAAAGATAAATGCAAAGCGTTTTTTTACCATGATGATCGCCTTCTTCTTGTGGTACTTCTCTCCAAGTCTCTTTGTGACGACTTTGACCACGATGTTCGGCTGCAGCCAGAAATCCAATTTGACCGACTGCTTCTTCTTCTTCTTCTCCTCCATCTGAACAAACAGCATGTATATAACGTCTCAATGTAAACACAGACACATTAGTAGAACATACCAGTAGATCATCCCCTCTACCTCCATAATCTCCTCCAGAGCAGATTTCTTCTTCTTCTCCCCTCGGGTGTCTGCACTCGTGTCTTTTCTCTTGGTTGAAGATGATGCGGCTGCTTTGAGGGCACTCGCACCCAGAGCAGAACTAAAAAGGAGACACAAACAGTTTCAGATAATATTATCAAATAAGGCTTTCTTGATAATTGAGAAGCATTTTCTTTCAGGGCATACAATGAACATGGATTTAATGCAGATTTAAGGACATTTTAAGGACATATTTATTTACATAGGTAATTATCTATTTTCCTAATAATTATTAAGTAGAGACCTGTGTTAGGAATAAACACAAATATTAATACAAAGTAATAAGCCTTTTTAAAAAGGATAACAAATAAAACAAGGGGACACAATACGTGTATTTTAAAATCTAACTTAACTATTTAAGAAAATACAAAATAAATTAGTTATTTACAGTAGAAGATAAAAAAAATATATATATTAAATAATAGTATCATTTCTTTCATTATACCGTGATTACGTAAAAAGAAAAGGCAGCAGATGAAGCAACATGCAAAGATATCTTTACCTTGATTTAGAAGGACCGGCTACAGATGAGGAGGCGCCCAGGTTGAAAGCAACTGCAGAAAAAACGTAAGGGTGAGTGACAAGAAATGCATTAACGACATTTGATCACAAAAATAAAACTAACCTTTTTCTTCTTCACTCTCACGTTTCAGCTCTGTGAAAACTGGGGTTTCCTAAATATTAGAATACAGGAACACAAATGTGAAATCTCAACTCTAATGATCTTCATAAAGCAGAATTGAGCCTGTGTGAAGCTGAGTGCGTCCTCTCTGGTCCTCACCTCTTCCTCCTTGTCGCCCCGGCCTCTGCGGACCTGCTCCTCGATGAACTTGGCGCTCCTCTCTTCGTCGTCCAGGTCCTGCTTTTCTTCCTCGCCTGCTCCTCTTGTCGGCGGATGGTCTCCGGGTCGCGGTCGATGTACTGGATGTACCAGCCTTTGGGAGTCTCGTCCACCTTGCAGAAACCTAGCAGTAACATCATCAACTAATTATTACACATTTAAAAGAGGCCCCTTTTAATGTAGCAGTTCTTGTACCTGTATTGTGACTCATGTCCAAAAGGTATTTGGTAAGAAATTGGTACCAAAATAATTTCCATGATTTGTTTAACAAGACAGATCATTTTGAAAGTTTTGTTAATACACACGGTTACATAATTCACATGTTGTTTTTATGGTCATTTGGTAAACCGCCTTGTTATGTAGTTATATTATGAGCCAAGATTGCACCTAATGTTCTTTATTAATAGGTTCATTGATCATTTGCTTACATATTTTTATAATTGTTTTGACATTTTGAGTCTGTTAGTGTGTTATCTTGAAAAAAAAGACTACTGAAGCGGGAACTATCACAATGGTGGTTTTGAATACTTGTGCCGCGTGTTTACATTTCGGTCTATGGACAGATTTTGACATCAAAATAGTGTTGAACGATGCAAAATAGTAGCACAAAACGTTACAGATCTGTAGTTCAGAATCAGAAACAGGTTTATCACCAGGTAGGTTGACACATATGAGGAATTTGATTTGGTATTGTGGTGCAAACATAAAAGTAAGTAGTTATTCCACTGTCAGTTCGTTCTGCTCATTATGGAACTTGTTGTAGATATTTTTGTCTTAAAGGGAACGTTTCCTTCATACATGTTTGTGATTTGTGTCTGTGCATGTTGAAACACATTTCAGGAGAGTTTACCTTCTCTGCCCAGCCACTTGGTGAAGTCAGTGAGAGTCTCCCACTGTGTGGAGTTCATGTGGACGTGCTCTCTGTCGTTGATGTATTCATTGTAGATGATGTTGTTGTGCACTCGCTTGGTCCCTAAAACAGAACAAATGTGATCAGTTTTCTTACAGTAAAAAGCTCCAAACTTCTGGATAGTCTGAGTGGATTCAGGACTCACCAAAACGTCTCCTTAACAGCTCCAGGAATTCGTTTTTGAACTCACTGCGAAGAGAGGAAGCAGGAATTAACTCCAACCATATGAAGAACAACATTAACATGCTACATAGTTTACATTCAAAAGAACTTACTCGGAGAAGTAGTCCATGAATTTGTTTGGGTCTTCTGAGGCCAGCAGAAGCTGCCTCTGGTGGGACTCGGACATGCAGTGGCATTTGAAGCCATTCTGGAACGAATGAAATACAAAATAGGTTGAATATGTTGAAATAACTTCTAAATATTACACTAAAAGCACGGTGTTTTACCTCATCTCGGCATTGTTTCTGACACATCTGGCAATACCATCTCAACTTTTGGAGACCTTTGGATTTTATCCGGTTGCCTATCGCCTTCGGGGAGAGAAAATCCGCTTTCCCCATTCTGAGCAGCAATACTAACCATAAAACACCCGCGAATTGTCGATTAATAACGCTAAAACGGACAAACCGTGGCTAAATTATCGACAACCACTAGCCGCTAACGTAAACAGTTTCCGCGTGTTAACGTCATAACCTCTCGTTTAACGCTGAAATCACGCGATAACTTAAGCTGCGTTCAGGGACTACTTAGACTCCAATGCATCTCAACGTGAACTGTCCTACTTTTCACACCACTTCTGTCATTTGGTTACTTTGCCAATTTAGATAATAAATACAAAATATAAATCAAATAGTAAATGATGGTGTGTTGTTATAGATTCACAGCAGTTAATATAGTAATCAAACTGAGACCCACCTCTACCGATTGCAACTGTAAATTGATGGACACAATAATGCAACAATAATTACAATTTGGATATATACATGATTAGGGGAAAACACAATGATTAGGGGATATATAATAATAATAATAATAATAATAATAATAATAAGCCTTTTCAATTGTTTTTTCAAATGTCTTTGTAAATACTTTTCTGTGTATTTATTTATTGCACATTTGATTTCTTGTTCTTTTACAGATCGATAATTTGTTATGCACCCTCATGATTCCATTAATTATTACTTTTACTCTCTACCATATAACTATTCTACACTGTCGCATTGTTACTTTTATTCTTCTATTTTAGGCAAGTTATCCAAATACTTCTTCCATCTCTAAAAATAGGTGTGGAACGCATTCTACCGGATGTTGCTGGCAGTCCATGAAGGCATCATTCTTCCATTTTACCTTCAGTTTACGCTTGCGCAGTTCTGTGTGTCTGACCTTCATAGCAGTAACCATGTTCGCCAGGACCAGCGCGTTGGTGTTCTCCCCACAATGGTAATGTCAAAGCTGTTTAAACAATTTCACATCAGTATTTGATGCTATGTTCATTGTATGTTCTACATGTGATGTGTGATTAGAGGTATTGTGAAACTTCAAGTCTGTGATAAATGCAGTTTTTGAATGCAAGGACATGCTAACGTGGAGGCCGCAGCTAATGAATGACAGTGGTGTGCTGCACAGTTCAGACAAGCTATTGCTAGCTAAGCTGACATTTACTAGTTTAAACATTCCGACATTGTGCCAAAAAACTTGCAACGAGTTAGCGTTTCACATATACATTTCTCAGAAATGTGTATTTCCTACATGTGAGACACAGTCTCAGCAAAAGTGTTTACGATCTAAGCTTATTAGTGCATCGAATCCAAGCTAACCACTGCTAGCACACTTGCAGCGTTAGCAAGCAGCCAAATAAATGTCCTAAACGTTTCAGTTTGAATCAATCTATGATAACATGATAACAATTACTCTTTGTATGTATGTTGTTATTAATGATGTTGACAATGTTTGCAGCAACAGCTTAAATACACTTGTTCTGTTCACAGTGGGCAGGTCAGGAACATGGCTACCTTGAAGGACAGTAAGTACTTTAGTAAACTACTCCTGTAAATATGTAAAGACAACAGCTAAACAACATGTTACACACTATAATTTCCTAATGATAACACGCCTGATGCAGAATAGGAATAATCTAGGCCACGCTATACTGGAAATGACCATTTAAATTCTCTAATTTTACAATTATTTACATGGATTCGCCCATTGGCTGTAAGACACGACATGCCACACACTGTATTCATATATTTTATTTGACAAATGAAATGTTTCACATGCATTTTATATATTGAATTTCAAGCTAAGAGGATCATTACATTCATCTGCCCACTGCGGTCTATTTTGGTTGAAGGTTATTGTGCAGGCACCTGGAGCACAACTTGTATATTGCAAACATTAAACAACTTTAACATGCTAAATTGTTTACCAAATACTAGTGATTCACTAAATATTGCCTGTGTTCAACAACAACACAAATATATATATTTGAAATGAAACTTTCTTGTATTTTTGTGTCTTTCAGTCTAAGGTCATATAAGCAGCGGGTATAATAAATAATGTGACTTTATACATTATTTGCACTTTGCATAAATTAATTCTATAAACTTGTATTATATATTCACATAATTTTGTTGATGGAGTGTCCATGTCGTTTTTTTATTTATTTGATTCATTAATGTTTGTTTATCTTTAGAAACTTTTAAAGCACTTTTCTTTAGAGACAAATGTATATTGTGATGTTATAACATGTGGGGCTATAAATGGGCTATATAACTACATTGTAATAGTATACATTTAAATGTGATGATTAAAGCTTCAACTGTCTGAAATAGTTGGTATGTTTAAGTACCTTTTAAAAAAAAATAAAATGTAAATATGTGTTAGTCTGACACTTGTATCCTCTATTCTCTCTAGTCACCATTCGGTTGAAGTCCATCAAGAACATCCAGAAAATCACCAAGTCCATGAAGATGGTGGCCGCTGCCAAGTATGCTCGTGCTGAGAGGGCGCTGAAGCCATCCAGGGTCTACGGTGCTGGTGCTCTGGGTACGTTACACCTGGCCTCCTTAGTGTTATTTTAAACTCCTCATGATTAGGATTTAACTCTTAATAGTGTGTTTAACTAATCTATATCCCTGGATTAAATATCCTCTCTGCTCCCCGCTCCCCAGCCCTTTACGAGAAGACCGACATCCAAGTAGCCGAAGAGAAGGTCAACAAGCATCTGATCATTGGTGTGAGTTCTGACCGTGGACTCTGCGGCGCCGTCCACTCTAACGTGGGCAGGGCCATCAAGAGCCAGATCGCCCTTTCCCGCCCTGGCACGGAGGTCATGGTGATCAATGTGGGAGACAAGCTGAGAGCCCTGCTGAAAAGGTACCAATGGAAATGTTCATTAATTTATTACATTGATGAAAAACACAAGTCATGTTGGGCATTTCTGAGCAGATATTTAGCTAATTACTTTGTTTATCAGCAGCAACAAATTGGTGATATTGAGCTGGAGGCTCAGGCTTTGATGGTTCAGAATGTTGCAAAGATAATGGAAAATAAGATGAACTGTTGCTTCCCTGTCGTCAATGTTTTTAATGGACACTTTAAAAGTATACATTTCCATTTTATCTTATGTTACAGTTTATATCAAAGTTCATCTTTGAACTTTTAATTGCTTGGGTGAAACGATAAATGGCTCAGTTTCACTACATCGAAATGAGGTCGTTTGCAAATAAAATGTTAGAAAATAGTGCTACATTTCCACCCTAGTTTCTCAAAGTCCAAGGTGGTGTCTTAATTTGATGCTTTAAAAACAAATATATTTACTTTACTATAAAATAACACAAAGAAGCATAACATCTCCTTATTTAAAAGGCAGAAAAACAGCATTAGCTGGTAACTGAGCCTCCATTTTCCCAGGACTACGCGACCTTGTGGCAGACCTTTGCATTGTCAAGTGAGGCTTATGTCGAACAAATGACAATGCTAAAAGTTGTATCTTTCTTTAGACATTACACAGTGCAATCAACAAATATTATACATTAAAGCAAAGAAGTTCTCTAGTGCCACTTTAAAATGTGGTAATGGGAATGAAACGATTAAGAAATCCTGGTTCAAACCTTCATGGATCTTTTACCAATTCATATTTAGCAGAAAATCAAAAATGTAGTTCAAGTAACGATTGTTTTATTGTGTAAATAATACCTGTTGTTCCTCATCAGAACTCATGGAAAGCACATCCTGCTGAGCTGCAAGGAGGTCGGCCGCAAGCCCCCCAGCTTTGGAGACGCCTCAGCGGTCGCCACCGAGGTGCTCAACCTGGGATACGAATATGACAAGGCCTCTGTCATCTTCAACCGATTCAAGTATGATGCACACCTTTTTAAAAAATGTTTTTCTTTATTTGGATTTGTGTAAAAAAACATTTAGAGATGAGCAAGCAGAGTTCGACTTGTTTTAAAATACTGTATTATGTTTATAGATTAAATCTCCCAATTTCTCTGATGCAGGTCTGTTATCTCCTACAAGACGGAGTCGAAGCCTCTGTTTTCCCCAGAAACTGTTGCTAATGCAGGTAAAGTTTATTTTTATTTTTTACTATGACTTTACGATGGCTTTTATATTTCTTTTGACATGATACAATGACATCCGCCACATTATATTTCGACCCTCTTTAATATGACATTTTTATATTTTTTGACATGCAATACTATGACAATACTATACTTTTTCAACATACTATAGTAGGATTTCTTTTTAAATGTCCACATACTATACAATGTCTTTTTTCTCTCCTGACATACTATACTGAGTTTTTCCACAATATTTGTCATTATACTGTTTGTTTTTTTGTGTAGAATATTACAAACAAACTGTACATGAAATGTTTTACTTGTTATATTAAGACTATTTCACAATACTTTGATATACTTTACTATGACCTTTTCATATTTCCTGACATACGATACTATGACGCTCTTCGTAATTCTAAACTATGACTTAAAACAATATTTCTGATAAACTTGAACATACTATATTTATCAAACGGTATGCAGAGATCCTCAAGTGTCTCCTACAGATATATCCTGAACTTATGTGTTCCTTCCTCTCACAGAGAGCATGAGTGTCTATGATGACATTGATGCTGACGTGCTGAGGAGCTACCAGGAGTTTGCCATGGTCAACATCATCTACATGGCCATGAAGGAATCCACCACCGCCGAGCAGAGCGCCAGGATGACCGCCATGGACAGCGCCAGCAAGAACGCCTGTGAGACTTCACTTCCTGTCTATATAGACAACAGGGCATATAGAGAATTTGTAGGAATAGGATGTGCTGACGATGTGTCGTCTTGTTATATTTGGTCATCTTTGTGCTGTAAAATCTTTACTTTACAATGATGTCTGACGAAGAAAACAAGCAAATACACTCGTTTCAGAGGCCGGAATCAGAATATTAGGCCACATTTCCCTAATTCCGTTTTAATGTAATCATTTTCATTCATTTAATTAACTGTAGGAAACAGGGGTTTGGACCTATATATTGTCACGGTCATGACTTTTCACATCTTGTCCTGCTTGTTTGAAACGAGTATTCAGTACCGAGTTATGCTTTAGGATTTCACTCTTTCACAATAAAGTTTTATATTTTGATGTGATGGACGTTTTTCTCTCTTTTCAGCTGAGATGATTGACAGGCTGACCCTCACCTTCAACCGTACCAGACAAGCGGTCATCACCAAGGAGCTCATCGAGATCATCTCTGGAGCTGCCGCTCTGTAAGTACATTTACAGATTTCACCTCAGTGACTCAACACTTTTTCCACCACTCTACTAACTTTTCACAATCTAATGGTTATAATAAACCTTTTGTCATCCGTCTTCTAACCCTTTGCTGAACTAAGGAACTGATGTGTTTTAAAAGCGGAGGTTACATTGTAGGCTGTAAAGTAAGCATCACTGGTTGGCGAGTGTGAACAGCTTCTCATGTAGAAGTGTGCGCACAAAACATTTGAAATAGTCTAGACAGTAGTGTGGTTTTTAGTATCCCTCCGAGTTCCCCTAGCTGAGTTCTTGCTGTTTGTGTTCTTACTTCAATTTCTTTCTTTGCAGATAAACGGGCAGGATCTTCGTTCCCATTACCTATAGCTCTTCAAAGAACTTCAGACGTGTCGTCCAGAGTGTCTATGAACATTTGTGCTTCTATTTGTAAAATATATGGAGAAAAATAAACCTCTTACAGAACCATCATGCTTTTCATCAGTCCCTGTATCTCTTTCCTCACAATAAATGCTGATTACTGTAAATGTATATGTTGAGGCATCACATTCATGGAACTCTTCCTCGCAACATGGGACTTAATTACAATTTTAAAATATATTTAAAAGGCATTGTCTTAGATTATTAATTGTATATGTTTCTGTTATGACATTTCTTTATATAGAAATACGGTTACAACTCTGGATATTATAATTATCAGCTGTGGCACAGAGGATGGAATCTGGCATGAACAAAGAGACCAACAACTATTTACTCAATAAATGTGAAGCCAATGACAAGTGTTTTGGGAGTTCCTGACTTAAGAAGTATTTTTCGTGTTTTGCCGAGTTGCTTTAATTGTAAAAAGTGACACGCACACAGATTGAACCCAAGCAATATTTACTCAAGAACACTTCAAACACGACACAAATGTGGTTGTTTTCATATTTTTCGTCTTGCTATACTATTTAGTTTTTTCTCATTGATGACATACTAGACTGTCGTTTTTACTATACTATTTAGTTTATCATATTTTCGACATACTATATCGAAAATATGAGAAATACATCGTATGTCGAAAATATTTTAATTAAATAGTATATGTTGGGAAATCTGAAAAAGCTATAAGGGACCCTTATTAAAAAATGATACCGGACATAGGGGCTAACCCTTATCAAAAAAGTATAATATATATAAGGGGGATCCTTATCTACAAAGTTAGTTCCGGAAATAAAGGGTGACCCTTATCTAAAAAAGAATTAAAGTGTATATAAGACTTATCATAAAACCTAGTTGTAGACAAAAGGGGGGAACATTATCAAAAAAGTACAAATGTTATATAAGGGTGGACCCTTATCTAAAATGTGAAGTTTGTATAATAGTTTATATCCATATATAAAAAGTAGGTTCTCGACAGAAGTTTCCGACATACAGTATACTGTGTCGTTTTTTTTTTTTTTCGACATTCTATATTATGTCGTTGTTCTATTACACATTCTGTCCTATGACTTTTTTTTCGACATACATACTATTTATGTTTTCTCTCATTTTTCCACATATTATACAATGTTGTTTTCAAATACATTTTTAACATACTAAACTAGGACTTTTTTGACATGAAAACTTTGTCATTTGTTCTGATTTTTGGGCATACCATACTATACTTTTTTCAAAATCCTATACTGTCTTTTGTTCTGATGTTTTTTTTACATATCAAGTCAAAAGTCAAAAGTCATACCAATCAAAAGTTTGGACACCTTCTCATTTGAAGTTTTTTATTTATTTAAATGTTTTCTACATTGTAGATTTATACTGAAGACATCAAAACTATAAAAGAACACATATGGAATTATCTAGTAAACAAAAAAGTGTTAAAAAATCCAGAATATGATTCATATTTTGCTGACTACTGCAGAATGCTGTGGTAGACATGCTGGTTAAGTATGCCTTGAATTCTGAATACATCACCAACAGTGTCACCAGCAAAGCCCCCCCCCCCCCCCTCTCTTCTTCTTGTTGTTCATCATCAGTAGTGGCTTCTTTGCATCAATTGGACCATGAATGCCTGATTTTCGCAGTTTCCTGTGAACAGTGGATGTTGAGATTTGTCTGCTACTTGAGCTCTGTGATAATTTATGTGGGCTCTAATCTGAGGTGCTTTAATTTGCGGTTTCTGAGGCTGGTAACTGAGGTAACTCTTGATCTTTCTTTCCTGGGGGGGTCCTCATGAGAGCCAGTTTCATCATAGCGTTCGATGGTTTTTGAGACTGCATTTGAGGATAAATTCAAAGTTCTTGACATTTTCCGGATCGACTGGCCTTCATTTCTTAAAGTAATGATGGACGGTCGTTTCTCTTCACTGAGTTGAGTGGTTCTTGCCATAATATGGATTACTATAGTCAAATAGGGCTTTCCACTGTGAGACCAACACAACTGATGGTCTCAAACCCATTAAGAAGGCAAGTCATTCCACAAATTGACTCTTGACAAGGCACACGTGTTAATTGAAAACAATTCCAGGTGACGACCTCATGAAGCTGACTGAGAGAAGCCAAGAGTGTGCAAAGCTGTCATCAAGGCAAAACGGGGCTACTTTGAAGAATATAAAATATAAATCATATTCTGGATTTGTTAACACTTTTTTGTTAACTAGATAATTCCATATATGTTCTTTCATAGTTTCATGTGTTCTTCAGTATTAATCTACAAAGTAGAAACCAATTAAAATAAACAAAAACCATTGAATGAGAAGGTGTGTCCAAACTTTTGACTGGTACTGTATATTGACATTTTTTACGAAATATAATATTATTTCTATTTATATGACTTGCATTATTTTAATGCAGGCATCAATGAATAACTTTATCATTTGTAGCTTCATATTACATAATGTCACTGCAGTTGAAGGCAGTGTGGTTCACTAGGTGTCCACCAGGCGGCACTGTCTGATAACAAATGAGTGTTGTCAGTTTGAAACTGCAACCTAAAACTCAAAGGGATTAGCAACATAACAGTGTCTTCTGATCTACTATACTCATATGAAATATCTGTTTAAGTGCAGTCTTTTTGCAGAGATCTTATGGCTTTGCATGTAATCGCAGAAACAAAAATAAACATTTAGGTTTCTAGCAACAGTTACTTCCATACGAAGATAGAAAACAAAACACAAGGATATTTTGTTATGCATTAATTATTGTTTGCATGTCCGTTTGCAGGAGTATGCATTTGTGCAATTGTGTTTGTGCGTATAGATGTATGTTTGTGTGTGCATACATGTCCTGCAGGCCTTGTTTGTCTATTGTATTTGTGCTTGTTATTGTTTACTCCTGAGGGGAGTGCGGAGCGATTGCATCTGAACACTGAAATTACAGCGATGCCAGACTCTGATAAACAGTCGCAGAGCAGCAGCCTTCTCATCTCCCCCTCGCTGCTGAGTCCCGGCGATACAACATCACATGCTTTTGGGTGAGGAAGGGTGAGGAAGGGTGAGGGAACAGGGGCTTTATCATTTTGGGAATTCTGCAAAGGTAACAATTGTGAAAGAGCTAATTTGGGAAGTTACATTTGTATGCCAGATGGATGGTACGAAGTATGGAGAATAGCAAATCTTTGTCTGGATGCTTGGAAGAAAAACAGAGCACACACTCGAAAAACAGAGCACACACTCAATATTAAAACACATTTTTATTTATTTTTTACTTTATAAAGCTGACATATAACTCGATCTTTAATCTTCATCTCACAGTTTAAGACCTTATATGTTTGCTTTTGGCACAAAGATCATGGTAACCAGGTTAGCGTTGAGGCCCTGCTTTTCAGACATTTTGCTACGCAATACCAGGACTCAAACCAGCAGCCAGTTAAAAGCCACTACTTCAAACAAAGCACAGAAAAAAAATACACAATGTTATTATTCTGTTATTATATTTCACAATGAAACTGTGTAAAGTGTGAAGCTGTATGTGAGGGTGGTTTGACAGTTTGCGCTCTAATGAAATGGCTGTGTGAGTCTGACTGAAGAGAAAATACTAAATGTGTGTAGTTCTGCATTAAAAGGTATAACGGTGTGTGAGTGTGCAGAACGAGTGAAGACATCTGATCATTGTGTTCAGGGGCCCCGCCGCCGCTCTGTATTAGCTTCACCTCGTTATCGTTATCGCCCTCCTCCATTGTGGCATGAAGGGCGGAAAATGATTAGAGGAACAGGTGACAATGGAGGGAGAGATTTCTGCCTTTACCCGGGGCAGCGCCACTGTCAGGTACAGCGGCATTACACTCAAAAGAAAAGAAGAGGGGCGCTGCACAAAAGAGCTCCTTTCTTACTTTAAAACACTCACGTCTTCCTCAGGAGTGCAGAAGGGGTGTTCATGGGAGCCAATTGACTTCCTCCATCCTTCTTTCAGGTAATCATGGCGAGAAAGGTGACGAGTAAAGACTTTCCTCCTCCTACGATATGATAATTCTTTACTGTCAGATGTAGTCTAACGTGTTTCGAGCATCACACAAATATTACAAAACAAGTAAACTGATATTTGACCAAACATCAGAATCACTGAGGACAGTACGTTCAATACCATTTAACGTCCATTTGATTGACTGAATTTAATTTTAGTATTAACTGGTGCACTAAAGTGGGCTTAAGTCTAACTTTTAATAAATCATGGGACCCTGACTCATGATTTATTAAAAGTTCATGGGACCCTGATGGTGAACAATTCATATTCACTGTTTGGGACATGTTTGGATCAAAAACAATGTTGTTAGCAAGCCTCAAAACATTATTATTGTGAGGTGGTTCATAGAGTTTTTACAATCTTTGGGTAGATTTTCAGATGTAGTATTACAATACTGTAAAATCACTCAATACACTCAAAATCAAAGATGTACATTTGATTGTAAAAAGATCTAAGGCGAAGGAGAAACTACATTCTTAGTTTTGTTCTTTTGCATATCTATTCAATTTGTTCTTTCTAGGATAGAAGATATTCTATCATTACACCCAAGTATTTATATAAAAATGCCTGCTTGTTTTTTTCACTATGGTTATTCTTCACTCCCTTCTTTTTCTGATCTGAATGAGGGAGAGATAGGGAAGAAGGAGGGGGAGACAGGAAGCAAGGCTTTTTCCCACGGCGAAGTCTTTGCATGTGAGCGACATGGACTCTGATGTAGTAACGCTATGGCATTATCTCATTCAACCCCCCCTTCTTATCTCAATGCGTCCCCTTACCTCTTTTCTCCCCCCCTTACACAAAGCTATCAGCTCTGTGGACTTTTCTGACTATTTATGTCGGACAAGGTCAGGATCGTTTAAACCGCTCTCAGCCCCTGCAGATGAGATAGCGCGGGGAAGAGGGAGAAACGATCGATTCCCGCCAACACGCAGATTTATTCCCCTCCTCCTCCCCCCCCTTCCTCTACCCCCTTTTCTCTCAATGGCGTTCCCAAGCATCCACTGCTGCCACCAGGCTCATCAGTCTCTTTAACACCCGTGGTGTTTAAAATACAGTAGCTGCCCTTAAAGTGGCCACTTTTTCTCCCGGTCCAAATGAGAGTCGGCCCCCCATCAATCTGTGGGCTCGGGTTTCAGAGGGCCGTGAAGGGTGAGGCCTGTGGAGAGAGAGGAAGAGATTTAGACAGAGGAAGTGGCGGTTTGTATCATTCACATGGGCGTTTTACAAATGAAGAGGGCACTTACTCAGACTGAAGGCTTGATTGTGAAGTGGGAGAGAAGAATACATGTTTTCAAAGGCCAATAAAGACCCTGATATTTAGGGCTTTAAAGCTGCTGATAACATATATTTAGTGCCACTGTTTAGTGGTAATCCTATGTCAGTCAAACAGCTTCTCTTCAACTGTGTTTGTAATTTTGGCTTTGAGTGTGGCGGTTTAGTTCTGTTTAGCCATTAAAAGGTTAGCTAAAACAAGCATTACACACAACAATTAGCTGTCAAAAAAAGGTTCAAATCTTTCAAATTAGCTAGTAAATCATTATCAGTTTTAATCAAAAAGCAACAAAATGGGCAATACTAGTATAAAAAATGTTTCAACTAATAAAAAGAGTCCCTAAGTTTATAATCAGGCTATTTATTCCATTATCTTAAGGGGACCTATCATGCAAAATGCACGTCTTTTATACATGAATATGTGTCCCCGGTGTGTCAGGGAACTCACCAAGTGTCAGAAAACACAACCCTCTCTCTTTTCCTCCATACCCAAATCTCTAAAAACGGGGCTGCAACGGAGCTGATACAGATTTGAAATTGTTCTTACGTCAGAAACGGGGAGCTCATTGCCGCTCGAAAGCGCTGGAGACGCTGTAGTACATATGCCAGGCCTGTAAGTGGCGCTGTAGTCTGCCAGCTACTGTGCTGTTGTATTTGCTGTAAAGTGTCTTTACTGTAGGGTATTTTTATTATATGTACACCACTTTGGCTCGACCAAAAATCGTTTTAAAAATGTGCTATATAAATAAAACTTGATTTGATTTGATTTGATTTGCCACAAAAGCAGCGAAGAAGACTTCTCACAGAATCAGCCCTTGCAAAAACAGGGCTGGAAAAGAGTAAATAGAGCGAAATGAGGCATGGCTAAAATGCATGATCTGTTTGGTATTTTGAAAAAAAAACTTCACAGACATGTTTTATATAGGTATAGCCCTACAATATATATTTCAAATATAGCATGATAGGTCCACTTTAAATATCCACTTGTGTGATTCAGAATTCTAGAATGAGTTGGCCAATCTTCCCTACATTTTTTGTCAGCTGAAACTCCTGATCAGTGGGTGTTGAGGACTTCAGCACAACAGTTCACACTTCCAGTTCATTTATGATCCAGGTGTATTCTGTGTTTTTGATGGATAGAAACTCTGAGCAAATAGAGCAATTATTTATGGTTTCAAAGCATGTTATCCCTTTGCTGTAAACAGTCTTAATATTCTTCCTGGTCTCTTTGTGTATTTTGTAAATTGTTTAATTTTTGTAATCTTTCATATTCTTTTATGCATGGTTCTTGGTTAAGCTGTCTTTGGCTCTCTTTCTTGCTGTAACAAATGCACATTTCCCCTGGAACGAATTGAGGTATTCTGATTCTGATAAGTTGGGGATATACTTTCAGTGTTTTCATAACAATCTGTTAAAAAAACTCCCAAAAAAGCAATGATTGTGTTATCCAAGATGTTATTTTTTATCTTGTCCCAGCAGCGCTTTTACCGAGTATTTTTTACATGGTATTATAGCTACTTTAACTTAAGAAATACATCTGAGCACCTCTTCCACCACTGTGTGTATGTGTGTGTTTGTGTGTGTGATCCCCTGCCACTCATGTCTTGGGTTACTGTGTTTCTGGCTGTATGATAGATGGCTCTGCCGGACAGCATGTCACTGCCAGTTTCCGCCAACTGCGTGTGTGTGTTAGAATATGAGGATGTCTATGATTCTGTGTGTTTTTGTGTGTATGTGTGTGTCTGGCCAGTTCCGACCCCCCACTGCAACAGGATAGGTGGGTAAGGATGGCGTGGCAGTGTGTGTGTGTGTGTGTGTGTGTGTGTGTGTGTGTGTGTGTGTGTGTGTGTGTGTGTGTGTGTGGTGTGGTGTGAACTGCCTGAGGTCCGTGTCCTGCTGTGTGTGTCGGCCCCAGTCCTTTCCTGTCCAGACCACACGTCTAACCAAAACCCAATGTGTGTTTACGTGTGTGTGTGTGTGTGTGTGTGTGTGTGTGTGTGTGTGTGTGTGTGTGTGTGTGTGTGTGTGTGTGTGTGTGTGTGTGTGTGTGTGTGTGTGTGTGTGTGTGCCAGGGAGTGTGTGCCAGTGTGTGTTTATTCAAGAGGGTGTGTGTGTGTCTTAGTCATTCACAATTCTACTCGAGGCTGCACCTAATGATTATTTATCTCATAATTTAATCCATTGAATTTAGTAATGTGATTATTAATCTATTAAATAATACATCTGTGAAAAATGCAGTAAGTGACTTATCCAGACAAACCTTAGTTTCCAAAACCACAATGACGTTGATTAATTTATTTACATATTTTTCAAATTAATCAATGATTTGTCACATATTCAGAGAACTGACATCTTCAAATTGCTTGTTTTATCTGACCAACAGTCCAAGAAAAGATAAACAAAAGCAGTAAATCCTCATATTTATCATCCTTAATTTTCCTTTATTAGTCTGTCATTCATTAGCTTGTATGATATTGGAAACTATACGATTCTATCTCTTCCCATCATCCTTTTAAATCTAGTAATGTTTTTATTTAAATCGTTTTGGCTCCAATATATTCTGTTCAATCTGTCTTCTTTCTGTTGGATAAGCGTCTTAAACAAGTAATGGATTATCAGAATAGTTGTTTCAAATCCCAATAATGTAAATAGCCCAAGAGTTGATCTCCTTGTACCTCCTTCACCTTTCCATCATACTTTCACATCTAATAATTTCATTTTTTCAACTTTTTCTTCAGCCTCCCATGTGTGCACTCCATCTTCTCAACCCAATCTGTGATTTTTCTTAAAATAGATTCTGAGATTTCCCCGCTGATATCAGACAAACGGCACCTAAAGGAGAAGGAGAAATAAGTAGTGAAATCCCGGCCTCCCCCCTTCCTCCCTATTCTTCCTGCCTCTCTCCGCTGCCAGCAGACAGTGTGTTTCTCAGCGTCGTGGAGATTATAGCGGGGAATGACAAGCACGCCGTCTGATACCATATCCGCTCTGAATTACAGATCAGCCCTTTTTAAATGATATTTTAAATACTTGCTGCAGGCTGCGAGTTTTCACAGGGTCTTATTTCATTGTTATTATACTAGTACCATATTTTGTTAGAAAACCAGTGTTGGCGCTTATTTAAATGAGGGAGAGCCGATATACACTCCAGTGTGTTTTTACTGTGCCACTTTGGAAAATCCCCCGCTATACTCCTCACATACACCCACCACCCCTTTTTTCTCCTTTTTTTTTAAACTGTGTGTTCTTGGTGGGAATTAAAAGGGAGCAGTGTGAAGAGGACAAAAGAGAAAGGACAAATTGTAATTAGTTTGATTTTGTGTGTGTGTGTGTGCTTGGCTGTGAGGTTGGTGGAGCCCATTAAGGGTTAGATTCCCACACAGAAAGAAGACTGAGGCTTTGATTACCTCTCTCATGTGTTAAAGGGGGAGAGAGGGGGAGCCTTTCTCAAAAATAGGCAAGGATTTGACTTGAATTGTTTCACCGTCGCTCTTTTTGATCATTGAAAAATGTCCCTTTGTTTTTCTTTGTTTTTTTTAATATGGAGAGCCTCGTTTAGGATTGTAGAAGAAAGAAGAAGAAAAAGAAGAAGAAATAGAAGAAAGAAGAAGAATACAAAAACAGGAGAAGAATAAAAGTATAATAAATACTATTTTAAAACGCTATAACTGGCTGCCATTACTTTTTCTATGTTCCACTTCCTTGAATGTGTACTTTAATTAACGTGTGCTTGCCTCTTGGCCCTTGCATCTTAATACTCTAATATCTGTTTTCTGTGATGTCCCCTTTGCTATAACAATGTAAATGTCCCCTCTGTGGGACAAATAAAGGCTTTCAGAAGAAGAAGAAGAGGAGGAGAAGAAGAGGCAGAAGAAGAAGAGTGTGTGTAGTTAGCGTGGGGGTGTGCTGGGTGGCGCTGTTGCCCCAGCCATGCTCCCCCTCTCAGATTAAAGGTCCCTTGGTTTCAGTCGAAGGCTCTGAGCTCTTTGTGCTTTGGCGTTTCATGATGGGATTCTCTGGAGAGCAGAGGATGGAGAACGACACTCCTTCCCCCTCTAACCCTGTCTCTCTCTCTCCCGTTTCCTCTCCTTCTCTCCCCCCTCTCTGCTGGAATACACCCTAACCTTGACATATTGAGAATGAAAACGACGGTTCCACATCCCATGCTCGCTTGTTGACAGCGTTAACGCTCTTTTCATGTGTGTTTTGATAGCTGAAAATGAACCATATTAGAGTGTTTCGAGAAATGACGTTTAGTGTGTGTGCATGTGTGTGTTTGTGTGTGTGTGCGAGGACATGCAATGCCTTAAATGCGTGTGTGCATGTCCACATAACTCAATTTTTTTGACAGAAAATCATTTTTGTTTGCTCCCACGCACACACACAAACACACACACACACATACACACACATGAAACATCATTTCTCTAAACACTAATTGTGATCCATGTTTGTTAAGGTCTAAGAGAGAGGTATGTAAAATAGGCCCATGGGAGGGGAAATAGAGTCATAGGGGCTAAAGCAACAATTTTAACCCTGCCAACCTCTGTCTCACCCTCTTTACAGATGTCTCACCCTTCTAACCCGTGTCTCACCCCTCTATCTTTTGTCTTACCCTTCTTACTGCTCTCTCACCCCTTTAATACCTTCCTAGCTGCAGTCTCACATTCATGTACCCTCCAAACTGCTGTCACCCCTCATATACTGTACATACATGTCCCCTGCATGTCCATTGTATAATACTATCATAATATCATCACCACTGCAGTGGGTTGAACATTGTGTGTGTGTGTGTGTGTGTGTGTGTGTGTGTGTGTGTGTGTGTGTGTGTGTGTGTGTGTGTGTGTGTGTGTGTGTGTGTGTGTGTGTGTGTGTGTGTGTGTGTGTGTGTGTGTGTGTGTGTGTGTGTGTAGCATACTAGTTACAACTTAAATTGATATAAAACTCAACAGACAGGAAATATAATCATAGAAGACACAAAGAAAGATAATACATATTTTTTTACAACACCTGCATCTGTGAATATATTTGTGTATTCTGTAGTTTATATGAGTATGTATTCTGTGAAGTGGTTCCTTTTTGTTTCGTACACCCAAGGACAGGTTTTGCAAATGACCAATTCACTACAAACACTGAACCCAGTGCATTTGGTACTTGTGCATAAGTGTTTGTTACATTTCCAAGTCTACCATGATGGCCATACAAATAAACCAAACTGTCACATATGAGAGTTGGGTGAAAATGTTTAAGGTCTGAGTAATACAGTGAGTAACTACAGACAGTGGAAACAGACCGTGTTCAACTGTGGCTCCAGTGGAGTCCTGCTGTAATGATGCTCACTTCCCCCTTGTTTCAGTGTGTGTTTGTTTATGTGTGTGTGTGTGTGTGTGTGTGTGTGTGTGTGTGTGTGTGTGTGTGTGTGTGTGTGTGTGTGTGTGTGGTTTCCCATCAGTGTTTACAGCATAATTGAAGCTGTGGCCCCTCCTTGGCCTTATGAGAGCCATTGTACAGTATGTACAGGGTTATTATAGTAAATGCTTCATTTGTCGACTGGTTTTGGTCTGACAAATGAAGCATGTGTCATCGTTATGAAATTAGTTTATGTCTCATAGTGTGACAAAGAGTTCAATGTTTGCGTGGGTAAATTCAGTAATAGTTTGATAGATAATGTGTCATGTTTACCCATTTTAAGCTCTTTGTGTGTAATTTAAAGCACTATTCTCATGCCCACATCGTCACATAAAGAAGCACAGTGGCAGTTTTAAACATGTAGGTAATTTGGGGGATAAAAAAAAAGCAGACTTAGTTTAGTAAGTTAAGTAGCGAACCATGACATACCGACGTAGTTTTATAGAATTAAACATGTGTTAATGATGTGAATTCAAACAAAAACTACATAGGTTTAGTAAAAGATCATATTTTGGGCTAAACTTGTGTTTGTTAGGTACATTTAATTGTGTATGTAAGTTAATAGTCAACATAAATATGTCAACAGTTTAATTTTTGTTTCATAAAGGAAAGGGAGAGAATAAAGGTTTATGTAACATTGAACGACTGGTGAAGTTTCAAAATCAACATCAATATCATATTATATGACAGCACAACTCTCTGCTCAAACCCTTATTAACGAAACTCGAAAAGGAAAACAGATCATCATTACTGTCCGATATCTTATATTTCTTGCTGTTACATTAGTTTGTGAATGATTCAGGGACTCATCCATTGAGCATTGAGCAAACATTATTGCATCAAATAAGTCAGACTCTTGCCTTTTCCCTCCGTTTTCTCTCACTCTCATCACACCATTTCAATTTCCCTTTGCTCCTTCCTGCTCCTCTTATTCTCTGTATATCTGCCTCCATCCTCTCACCTCTCCCTCAACTCCTGCTCCCAGGTTTCATTTTCCTGCTACCAGATTCCATTTTCTCTCTGTCCTTTCACTTCCTTTCCCTTACTAATGCAGATAAGAGACACATGTATGAGCGTTTACACACACAAAACATACACATGCATGGAAATGATTAAAAGCCAAGATGTATACTGTGCCTGAACTGATACTCGTCTTGAACCAGAACATAGATGCGCTGTTTTTCGATTGAAGCTATGGATCGCCTCAAGGCCTGAAATGAAAACCCATTAAATCGGACATTTTACACTTTCACTTGCATATTGTCATGGCCTGGTAGGAACTTGAATATTTTTTTGGAAATGTAAGCTTTTTGAGAACTAGATTGAAAATAAGACTCCATGTATTGGAGTTTGGTAGAAATTATTTTTTATTCTAACAATCTACTGATTAACACACTGTCAAACAAAAGATTTACATTTAGACTTTAAAGAGATTTAATTTTCTTTTTGTTGTTGTCCAGTAAGTTTTTTAGTCACATTTGTGGTTTAAATACATACATACAATTCATTATCATAATAATATCCTTATTATAATCTGCACTGAAACTTTTCTTCTTGTTTTTTATATTTTTGAGATTATTTTACAATATTTTTCTTGGCTTTTTAATGTATTTAATATAATGTATGATGTCCTTTATTGTTTTATGTTTCATGTGGAACCTATATGCTGCAGGTCTCCCTTGAAAAAGAGATCTATGATCTCAATGGGACCAATCTGGTTAAATAAAGGTTTGAAATGAAATGAAATCAAATTTAAATTTAATTTTATAATGTGTTTGTGTAACACTTTGTCTTAATGTTTTTATTGTTTTATGGAATAAATGTGCAATGTACATTTTACAATATAAATATACTTGCCGTGCCTAAATATTGACCTCTCTGAAATAAAGTGCTATTTTTTTCTAATATACATGAATGTTTATAATAAAAACATCAATTTGATAATGTAATAAATTAAACAAGATTCTCCTCCAAGAGACATTTCTCCTATCAACCTTTGTATATACCAATAGAACATATCGTACCTACACACAGACACAGTTCAATAATTACATCTGAAATAACTAGTTATCCAATATCAAGTATTTTGTAGCAATCCAGGTGACATTATGTTTCTGTCTGTTGCATATTCAGATCCTGGAGCTGTTGGTTCCCACACTTTTTTCGACTTTTCCCATCGCCTCAGTGTGCAAGTCCAAATGAAACAGAGATATTCATGGCTCCTCTCCATGAGCATAAAGACCTGGACCTATTGCCCTGGCCATTCAATTAGCCACAGTGGCCAGTGTGTGTGTTTCTGTGTGCGTGTGCTTCTATGTGTGTAGGTGTGTGTAAGTGCAAACTATTGCCCTGTCTGAGCAGCCAACCTCAACTAAGGGCCAGGCTCAAACAGCGGCTTAAAGCTAACCAGGTCACAGCTGATGGTGTGAGAACTGGGGCTGTGCACAGTTGAGTGTGTGTGAGTGTGTGTGTGTGTGTGTGTGTGTGTGTGTGTGTGTGTGTGTGTGTGTGTGTGTGTGTGTGTGTGTGTGTGTGTGTGTGTGTGTGTGTGTGTGTGTGTGTGTGTTTGTGAGTGAGTGAAAAGAAGGGAGAAAGACCTCACACCTACAGTATATACACTTTCTTTTTGACCATTTATTAATCTTAAAACTAGCTGCTACTTTCATTTGTATAATGCTGCTACTGATCTTCTACCCTGGTTGTGTACTTATTTGGTTTTATTTTAATTGTATTAACATGTGATTGCCTCTTTATTTCAGTTGTAAGTTATTCTACTCATCTTTTTGTCTTTTATCTGCACTGTGCTGATGTACATTTGTGGAACATATACAAGGTTTCTGATTCTGTTTAATGGATGTTTGTTGCCAAAAACAAAACCTGCCTCCTGAGTATTCCCATGATGTCACTTCACCTCAAGTTTAAGCGTGTGTTGAGTTCATTTTCATGTTATTTAGCTGGAAGCGAAACTGCGTACGTGCCGGTCCTGCCGATGCAGCCCCGTCTTTCAGCAGCGCTAGCTTCTGTTTTTAGAGGCAGTCAGGCTCCACTGATTTCTGCTGTAGATGTTGAGTAATCAGAGCCAATACTGTTGAATCACTTTCTCCTAATGCTGACACACAAAGGCAAGTTGTGACTGTTTAGGTTTCAGTAGTATTTCATGGGTAATAGGGCATTTACAGGGCATTTACAGGGCATTTACAGGTCGTGGAAGTTTATTTTTGTCCAAAAACTTGAAACTGACTGAGTTGAGTGTAATGTCAATTTTTTACAAATCAGCATTATTTTCCTATGTAAATGTACTCTTTATACTTTTTCCTTTGTTGTTGTAACGCTGAACATTTCACCGCTGTGAGACGAATAAAGGATTTCTGATTATGTTTCTGAAAGGTTTATTTGGTTTAGATTTATATTATCAGCTCGCTCTGACGGACAGGCCACAAATATTTCCCCACCCTTGGGCGGCCAGTTTTTCCCCACTCGGTAGAATTTGGCAGAGAGGTCAAGTGTTTCTACGGTTGTGTTTGTGCTAATGCATGACCGCTAGGCGGTTGCATGAACGACGTTGCAGCATTTGTAAACTCAAACTTGTTTTATTAATGGTCTATATATAAACAAGTTGGGCTTTGTTAACTTGAATAGTTCTGGGAATGGACGTCTTGTCATGACTTCAAGTTCTTAGGAAACCGGCAGAGGCTCCGGGAAGTTTCTGTGACTCGGATGTACCAGGGTTAAACCCAAGAGATAGAAAACTGTTGATTAATTAACTGTAGACGTTCTGGTTGATTTTGTTGCCCCTGGACAACGCCAGGTTAGTTATTTTCCCCTGCTTCCAGTCTTTATGCTAAGCTAACCATCTGGTGGCTATAGATATATGATGGGCTGAATTTGGGTGATATACGTTATCGAATGATGTTAAGAGATTCAGAATATTTTCATTTGATGGAATTTGAAGCCATAAAAACGAACAACAAAAAGTATGTGGTTCAGAATTGTAAGTCATTGCTGTCAGCATATAGTTCTAATGAAAAGTTGGGACATGCTGATACAGAATAACTCCAAAAGGAATGGACCCTGTTTTCTCAACTACAGAAAACTTCCAATGTTAAGTATGAACTTTAACCCGCAGCTTTAAGCCAACATGGACAACATATCCCTAAAGGGCATAGGGAAAAACAAAGATATCTGCAATTAGATGAGAACTAAAGTCATGTGATTATAAAAGAGACCCCTCCCTAATGTACTACAAACACTACACTACAATACATAGTAAAGCAGCAAATACAACATCTCCTTAGTTTCAATCACTAGCATGTTACAGGAAACTTTGATGAAGAGAATTAAAACAGGCATTTATTCACAATGAAAATACCTTACACTGTAGGTTTAATGCCCCCAACTAGCCACCATCCTCTTCCTCAGTGACAGGCGTTTCCCAGCATCAGAGGCCATATAGTGTGTGTTTCTATAGTCTGCCATTCCCAGAGCTGGCGGAGTGTGAAGACATATAATTGCTTCATGAAACCTAACTAGGTGATATGAATAATCTGTCAGTGGAGGCGGCAACCTGGCATCCAGGCCAATCACGGAGGTATCCCGGAGTAACGGAGCGTGGCCAAAACCATACCTGCCCATCCGGAAAAAAACATATCTGTCCCTCAACTTCCTCCTTTCCGCCCGAGCCCCCGTTATCCGCCCGAGCCCCCGTTATCAGACCGAACGGCTGAGTGTGAGGGAATTCATTGGAGACCCTCTATATGGCACCATGATCAAGTCCACATCTGATAGAGAACTAGCCAGTGATTGGTGTGTGTGTGTGTGTGTGTGTGTGTGTGTGTGTGTGTGTGTGTGTGTGTGTGTGTGTGTGTGTGTGTGTTAATCTAATAGTTATTTTTATTTACAACTTACTTTATCTTACTGTGTTTACGTATGCGCCAATTCCTTGTATGTGTAAACCTACTTGACAATAAACCTATTTCTGATTCTGAGAATACAATTTTGAGAACTCATTTTGTGCAGTAAATACCTTAAACTCTTGTGTCGATGGTGTTTCTGTGCTCGTCGTTCCATTTCCAACTTGTATTGGTCATTACTTAATACTCCATCTGTATGTAACACAAGCAAAAACAAAACAAACTTCACATGAGATTTTCTTTAGAGGAAGTAGGCGAGATAAAAGGCCTAATAAAATGATGTCATAATATCCAAATGTCTAAACTCACACACTCACACGTATTCATAATTATGAGTCACTTTTAAAAGAACTATTCCACATAACAAGTACTTTGACCTATTATTAAATACATGTTTCTCGTACCACTTCTCTACCTTTACTGAAGTTACATTTTTATGTAGTACTTTTACTTGTAATGCTGCTTTTTTAATTAAAAAATAAAGCATATGGTTGTCTACGCATAATACCATTGAACCAGAATACACACCCCCTTGAAAATCCTTTAGACTGTGCACGTGCCTAAAGGAGAAAGCTTTTGAAGCATATTAAATATTTTAGAAAATATACAAATGAAAATAAAACGTGAATGATTGAAGCACATCCTCCTACTATGCATGTTAAGATGTATTTTTCTAAAGCCCTAAAGAAACATCAATTCACACACACACATTCACTCGCAGAGATACACACAGAAAATCCTAAATGCAGGGTACGTTTTCCACTGTGTGTGCTTCAAGCTAGCTTGTGTGTATTTATCTGTTAAAATGTATGTATACCTTGTGTGTGTACACTTGTATTCAGATGTGTGTGTGTGTGTGTGTGTGTGTGTGTGTGTGTGTGTGTGTGTGTGTGTGTGTGTGTGTGTAGTCACAGCATATAGCGTGTTTGTTTTTATCAGAGATCTTTAAGCTGGGTCATGTGTTGTTGCTTCACATTTCATCATCCTGCGCTCTTATCTGCTGTTTTCATACACAACTGCTGTAATACTGTTCACACACACACACACACACACACACACACACACACACACACACACACACACACACACACACACACACACACACACACACACACACACACACACACACACACACACACACACACACACACACACACACACACACACACACACACACACACACACACATACAATTTAACAATAAGCCTGTAAAGATAGTTTGTAGGAGGGAGAACGAAGGAGTTATGAAGAGACAGGAGGTAACAGCAAAAGGAGGAAAGCATTGAGAGAGGGATAAGAAAGAAGAGGGAAGCAGCCTCCATCTTACGTTGTTGTTGTGTTTTGTTGATTTTGGAGGCAGACAGAGGCTGATAGCTGTCAACCATGTGAGGAATGAAGCCTCTCGGATCTCCTCTACAGATTATTTAGTCCTCTGACACATATATCTCTCCCTGCACGCTCCACGTCGTGGTGTTTTGTCTGCAGTGTCCTTAAATATGAAAGTTTTTGTGTTTGAGTGTCGCCATCCTGAGTCCGAAAGGTTACTGCTGGGTCATGACGGCTGATATCCATCCTGATATGTCTGGTATGAAGCTGACACAGACACATTTTGTACTGAGGATCCATGTGTTTTAAATCTAAATATGTAACTTCTTGTATACTGTAGTGAGAGTTCATTAAAATCAAGTTAGAACTAAAGCAAAGATTGAAGTCTGACCTATTGTATCACGTAAAGTAGCTATTATTGTTCTAATTTGATTAAATAAGCTTTAAAGGTCACCTATTATGCAAAATCCACTTTTTCATGTCTTTTACATCAACATGTGTCCCCTCTGTGTAAAGAGATTCTGAAAGTTTCACGAAAAAAAGATTTGCTCACTTTTTGTCCTGATCCATTTACATAAAAACCTGTCTGAAAATGAGCTGATCAGATTTTGGCCACTTTATGATGTCATAACGATTTTTTGGCTTGTGTAACAACCAAGGCAAGGTTTACTTGCACTTCCTGTCTGAGCATCTCATCTCCCATGAGCCTTTTCTTGGTCGGCTTCTGTCAGCCTCCCGTCCCAGACCGACTCCTGGGAGCGTTTCCTCCCAAAGAGCAGCTCGGAAGCTGATTGGATGATGGGGCTAATCGTTAGCGGAGAGGGGGGAGCAGAGTGCGGAGGCTCATAATGGCTTCCAATTTTGGGGAGGAAACGAGATGTAAATGAGGTAATTATGTGTCTTAACGAGGGCAAACAGCGTTGACTTTTTAGCCCTGGTAACCAGCGTATTTATAGCCTATAATAACCTTAAAGTGGCTGGCTGGAAGGCTGTCTGAACTGCACTTTGGTTTTTATTAGGGTTGTGTGTTTGAATCAGAAAGGTTTGACTTGTATTCTTCTTCCATCAAAGTAGCAAACATTGTATTGACAGGCGTACGTAGCTTTGAGAAAGGGGGAGGACACCAAATGAGAAGTTATTCAACCCCCCCTTTAAAATCCAGTTTATAGGCCTAGTTATAAAGCGTTATGAAACGGATGAAACTTTAACCCCCCGTGGAAAACACTGCAGAGTTTGTCCTCTTTTTATGTCAAATGTACACGATCAGGCGGAAATATTTTCTCTCCAAGATTTTTCTATTTGTCTAACTAGTTATTGTATAAGAAGTGTTTAAAATTCAGTCTTGAGTCAATGAAAACAAAGACACCAGATAGAGTTTCAGTCATTTTTGGCTCCTTCAACACGTTCCCCCCCCCCCCCCCCCCACCCTCCTTGAGATTGAACTCGGCCGGTTATGGTTCTTTTGTTTTTAAAACATGACATGAAAACCTCTGATTTAAAATTGAATGAAGTGCAGTGGAACCCGGTCGAGGGAGGCCAGCAGGATTGTGGGTAAATGTTTTTGCCATTAGGATTGTGCTGACCACAGCAGAAATGTATTTCTGAAGGAGTAAGCATAGGGGGCTTTGGAGCTCACCCTATTTGTATATTCTCTCATACATCCATTTCCCTCCTGTACAGATTAAAATGAGTATTTGGCGAGCATTGCACAGTAGGATTATCATATCGAGGGCCTTTTTGGTAGAAATGTAAAAAGTGAATTCATTTCGAAGTGCTGGACGTTCTCTTGTAAGACGTCAAAGATTCATTTTGATTGGATCAAAACTCCCACATAAGAAGAATTCAGGTTTTAAAAAGGAAAGATTTGCATAAATAAAATTAAACTAAATCAACACAGGTAAAACAAAAATGAGTTTACTTCACGAGACACAAAACGGATTAAAGATGACATTGTTCTGGGGAATATATGAATTTCTGAGCAGATGTTCCCGATTTGACGGAACATCTCAAATCGGGAACCAACTGTGGTGGAGGATAACTTACATTTTTTAAACGTTATGCTACTCTATACTTCTACCCAACTACATTTTGGAAGCCAATATTAAGCTTTTTACTGCACTACATTAATCTGACAGCATTAGTTAATTTACAGAGTGAGATTATTAGCTAATACAAAATAAACACTGTTCTGTTTTCTTAATACTCTAAAATTAAACCCATCTTATTGATATTTCTTTGTATTTATTGGCATTGCATTTGATATTGGGGTTATCCAAAGGACATGCCTAATCGCATTCCTTGGATCCTCCAATAAATCTCATTAAGGTAGGTAATAATAACAAATGAAAACTCTAACATATTTGGAGTTAATCCATTTCCAGACAGTGATACAGTATATAAAGTGTTACTTAGATTTGGTTACTGATTAGCTATTTGAACAGGTATTTGGTAATTGGAACCCTGCTGGTGAGTAACTCTAGCTAAGTGTTGTTAGTCAGCCTGAGAAACACATATTTTCCATGCCATGTTGGTGAAGACAAAGCAGCATCACCACCTCACCTGATGCCTTTACCTGCTTCCTTCCTGGTACTGATATTAAGCAACCCTCCCCCTCCCCCCCTGGTCTCTCTTTCCGATGGCACTCATCCGTTACGTTCTCAAGGGAAGGGCAGACTACTGGCGCCGCACTGTTTGGGCTTTAGCTGTACGCACGCACACACGCACACGCACACACACACACACACACACACACACACACACACACACACACACACACACCACACACACACACACACACACACACACACACCACACACACACACACACACACACACACACACCACACACACACACACACACACACACACACACACACACACACACACACACACACACGCGCGTTGCCTTCAGCGTTGAGGGGGTGAAAAGTCATTCAGAGGTTTTGTTGGCGGGCCACCTAGAGTTCATGCCACCAGAAGCTTTTCTCTCTGAGGTTTGAAAAATTACTGGTTAGGTTAAAGTGACAACGGGGTGCCTAAGAGAGAAATATTTTGTACTTTAGCTTTGTACACAATCAATAATCACACTCCTTTTGTGTATATAACAAAAATATGTTGTACGTACAGTTTAAAGAAAGACACTACAGGTGAATATGGTAAAAAAGTAATAGATTTCACTTTGACACTTCCTCATTTGATAACTTACATTAAGATGTTTCTTTTTTATTACAGGTTTTCTAAAATGTTAAGTTTATACGTACAAATTAGGCTTTTTTTCGATGCTAACTTTTGATGAATTTAGTTTAAAATTAACAGTTTTTTTTTCTTATTAAAAGTAAAAAAAACACTATCCAACAACATAATGAAAGTCAACTTTCATGACTCTTCCAAAATCTCCGTTTTTGTTTTAACATACAACTGCAATTTCAGAACACATTTAAAGAGTATCTTGAAATATTCTTACTGCACAACAAAATAAGGTTTACTGGATATATAAAAGGGCCTAACATGTACTTTTACTTTGTTAATAATTTAAGTATAACTTTTTAGTAGAGGATAAATACAACATCTGCCTCTGATCCTTACATTTTCTTTTCTCAAAATACAAAAACATCTTTCCGTGTTTACAGGAAGTTATATCAGTAACTTGATACATTGTATTAACAAATAAGGAATAATTGTTCTCAATCTGATAAAACATAAAAACTGTTGACATATTTGGATCACAGGTTTGTGTAAAATTAGGTGCAGTTCAATAATGTTTTTGACAACGCAAAGGTATAATCTGCCTGATAAAAACACAAATGAAACACCACTTCTTAGAAAAACGTGCTGAAAGAAATAAAAAGGTAAGATAAATGCCTGACCTGCCTTCTGGGATGTCGAGGTAAAGTTGGCAGCGTGCAATCAAAAACCCTCCTAAAGACATAAAGAAAAGTTTAATATTCTGTGAAATCCTGTACGGCTCGTCTTTCTCTGAGCTTTTCATTTGGAGCCTAAGATCAGATCAGTGTTTATGAATCGGACACTTGTCTGAGTGTAAGTGCTTTAGCAGACTGAATGAGCGAGAAAATAGAAAAGTGGTTTGAAAAGGGAGAAATATTCCTGACACTTGGAGTGACCTTCATGTGAATCGAAGCCTCCCTCGGCTGCAGAGCCCACTCTGTTTTTGTGGTTTGTAAAGCTTATTTAACTTTTGACAATAAGTTTAAAGTACGATGTTTAGTCGAGGTAACGCAGGATTATTTTTCCAACCTAATTTGAAGCAGTAGGCTCTCTCTCTCCTTCAATTTTCTCTCCTCCTCTTCGAGTAATCCACCGTCATCTTGATCAGAGGCAGACACCGGGGTTTGAAGAAAAATTAAACAAATAAACTGTGATGCTTTGGATAACATTCCCCTCTGATTGACCCGACCCCGTGAACTCTGGCCGGGGTCGTGACCTCGAGGTGGCGTTGGCTCTGAGCGTCAGAGGGGCCTCCATGTCCCGACCTGGAGAAAAACATATGAAAAAGCTGAGTCCACTTCAGGCCACATTACACCTCCACACACTCAGAGAGAGAAGCAGCTGAAACCAGCAGCTACCGATCACTTACAGTATATCACACTGCATGATGGCAGGGCCTGAGATGATCATATTTACAGGTTTAAAAATAAAAGAAGACATGTAACATCTAAATATGTTTTTTACCCAATTTAACATTTTTTTCAAAAAGACCAGAAAACTTGAAACTTTGGACACAAACAAAAACTAATTATATTAAACCATTGCTACTGATAATAATAGCAGATATGTAAATGTAAAAAACAGCAAAAGAGGAACAATTCTTTTACATTAAAATGTGTATATTTTGCAATGTAATAGTTATTTTTCCTAATTTATTTAATGGTTTTTAAATATTTGTATTTGATTTGGAGTAATTTTGGACATATTTCAATGTAAATATGCATCGGAGAATTTTTATAAGTTTTGTAAAGAGCATAGTGATTTATATAAGTTTTAGTAACTTTCTGAACTACTTAATGAGAAATTGATTGGGAACATTAGTGCTGCCAATATGAATTAATTAATCGGATGATTATTTTAGCCATCAATCAATTAAAAAAACACAAAATATTAAAATAATTCTCAAAGCCCATGAGGGCGTCTGCACATTTCTTGCTGTGTCCAAATACCAAAAGCATAACATCCTCATATTTTAGAAGCTGAAGCCAGTGAATATTTGACATATAGCCCAAAGGAATGACAATAAAAATATTACCCTAACTCTATTTTTAAGTGTTTAAGCTATAGAAAAAATCCACATGTAATCCACATACAGTACAGTACCACTACGTTAACCTGAGTGCATGTTGCCCTTGTGTCCAAGTACTGTGGATATGAATGTGTGTAATGCTGTTCTTCAGGATTCAAGGTGTTTCCTGTGACAGCGGACATTGAAATTCCCGACCTGATGAAGACAAAGCTGGAGATGTGACCTGCTGTTGACGCCGCTGATGAATGAAGAAAAACTGACAGGAATGTACAGACGTTCAGGTTCTCGCCTTGGTGTCTGCACTGATAACAACCATTATCTACAAACATCAAACCCTTTGTCTGCTGCTTGTTCAGTAATTTGATTTGTTATGTTTTGTATGATTGGGAAATAATTACTTTATTTTCTGAAATCTGTATATAGTTTTACTGAAGATTAAGATGCAGTCTTTAAGATGATGAGTTTTCCTGATTATTAATGTTTTTATTGACAAGATTTTGGTTGAAAGTGAACTTATTCTTCGATGTCTAGAATACAAATAATCATTGTATGTTAACAGCATGTTAATCACTGGTTGCAGACATGGGGGTCACATGATAATCTAAGGGGTTGTTATTTCATTATTATTGATGGAGAAATGTGTTCATCACTTTAATGTTGCAGCTGGTTAGAGAGTAGTTTATTTAATTTTATATATAAATAAATGCTGTTGCCAAGTTGTGCCTTTTAAAGTTTCACCTTAATATATACATGATTATTATACGTATTATTAGCCTGATGTAGCAAGAACATGGAAATTGTTCTTAATCACAATAGTTGAATTAATTTAAGTCCTGACAAATGTTCATTTTGCAAGTTAAACAGTTGAATAGTTTACATCACCATAGTTGTGACCAGATTTGTATTGAAATATATTCACTAAAATGCAATATCTAAAAGTTACTCCATTTCACATGTATAAAGTTGACTTATTTCAGTTTTACTTGCACCAATACTTTAAACTAGTTTATTTCTTTTTGCACTATAATTATTTTTGATGTCTTAAGTATTTTATATTTTGCATTGTTGGAAGATTTTCGATAACTCTAGTTGTTGTGCATATAACCAAAACATCAATAAAGTCTTTGAATCTTTGAAATTCCGATACAGGTTTCTTTACTAGTAACTGAGTATTTTTACAGTGTTGTACGAGTACTTTTGCCTAAGTACAGGATCTTAAATCTTCTTCAACTACTCAAAAGAAAACCCAACTTGGCCGAATATATTTTTTCTGCAGCGGGAAGTCTGAACTTCCCACCTTACCGTTTTCTGCCTTTCTGGAACCAGCAGCATGTGGTCCAGTAAACCTGCCTCAGAGAAACGTATCCACCAAGAACAAAGCCGAGGTTTGGTCCGACAGGCGGCACGCAAACGTGTTCTCCTGCTTATCTTGTTTATGTGATGGAGTTTTTCAAACGCAAACATTTTCTTTAGATGGCACAGTGGACCTCTGCTCTGAGATAAGTATCAAATGCAGACTTAATTGCCTGAGATAGAAGCTTATTATTCCCATTTAAACGGGCCTCGCTCCCCGGGTCTCTCTTCTGCCAGTCTCTCTCTCCCATTCTTTCATCCCCCCTCCTCTTCCTCTGTCTCTATTGTCTGTTTGATGTGGAGATGAAGGGAAAAAAGGGCAAACAAGAACAGTTTGGTGCTGAAAAGTTTGGAAATGTGGTAACAATTGGAATGTAATGGAAGTGTTTGGAGGTCTTGTCCCCTGGTGTGCTTAGCTAATGATTTTGCTGCCCTGAGTGCACTGCGTATGTACGTCTACACATCACAACATTAAATGTACTTATTCCAGAAGTCTTGAACATATTGTCCTCAGTGATTGTAAGTCAGTCTTGTCTTGTGGATGTTGCAAATGGAGCTGCTGTAATGCATAGCGATCTCAGTTTAAGGAGGCATTCAAAAGAAAACAAGTTGGACTTACAAGTACAGTGCTTAAGTAAATGTACTTAGTTACATTGCACCACTGATTTTTGATCGCCAATATTGCAGTAAACATCTTTAAACTGAAGTCACTGACATTTGCTACTGTTTTGTGTTTACATTTGTCGTTTCAAAATACAATTTAGAAAGCAAAGATAGCAAAGATAGCAATTAGCAAGCCAGAAAAGTCTTGACTTCTTGGTTAAAACTGAGCTTTCTGTTAGGTAGGGTTTGCTTTCCTTTCATCCCTCATGGCATCTTTGTTCGGTTGTATTTACAGGTATTAAACTTTAATTGATTGTATTTAAGTTTTGAGATATCTATGAGTTGATCATGCACCTTGTTTCTAGAAAATATGTTTCTACACTGCACACTTTGGCATCTTTTGTTGACTCTACGAAGCTTCTTTCTTTTGCAGCTACAACTAAATGTTCTCTTCCATTTTCTATCTTTCCTGCTTCTCCACCCTGAGTTCTGCAGCGATGCATGGTCGTTGCCTTTCTGGGATGTGTGGGCGGCGTTTTCCCTCGCCGGTCGGCACCGAGCCGGCATTCCTTCATGGGTTCACTGGCAATGCTCAAGTGGCTCCCTCTTAACAGCCCCTCTAATCACTCAGGGACATAATCACAGGCCACTTTGAAGTAATAGTCAATTTGCTACGAGTCCACCGTTTAGCAGAACTGCTTCGACGCAAGCCGGGGCTGCGAGCCGGCCATGGCAGATATAAAGATAGGGAGGCTGCGCAGAGGTAAAGAACGCTTTTTGAACACTCGATTCAGCAAAAGCCACCACATGCATGCTTATATTTTGTAGGAAAGTCTTTAAAAAGACTCAGACAAAGGACAGGTGAAGTTGGTAAGCGATGGGAAAGCCAAACGTTGCACAGGCCGCCCGTGTGTGTGTGCACAGTTGATGAGAAGTTCACAGGAAGTGCGCAGCTGTCACTCATCCCTGCACGCTCTGCTCCTGAATGCACCACGTATTGCTCACAATGCCACACTGTACCTGTGATGATGTGTGCACGCCGCAGCACATGTTGATTGTTTACAATACTTCGGGTGGCGCCAGGCGCTGAAAAAACAGGCGCTGAAAAACACTTTGTTTTGGTGGGGTGGCTGCTCCTGTGGTTTTTGTAATCGCCATCACTATCAGGGGCCCTGATCGCTTCACAGAGAGGGGGGGGGGGGAAGAAAAGGTATGTTATTCCACACGGTACACAAAGGGAGGGAACAGAGGGAGAAAGAGATGTGGGTGCCTGGCAGTGTGTCTGTCTGCCCTTTTCCCTCTTGTCTCCCTCCTTACCCACTTATTGTACTGCCTTTTTGCCTGATAGTTAGCTTTTATTAAGAGTTAGTAGATTTGGCTTGGTGATGTTGCCTGTCTCTAATATGATGGATTTTCCAAGGGGAACTTTTGTGTCTTTACTCCAGCCTGCATCCCCTTATGTCGTATGAATAATTTGCACATTTCTCAAGTAGTTTTGTGTGTTATCACTACGCATGTTTTGTTTTTTTAACGGCGCAGCAATATAAGACGCTCAGAGAAAGTGCTCCTGAAGTCAGGTGACAAAGTGTAATAAGCAAAGAAGCCCACGTGTGCAGTAGAATGGAGATGGTTGGATTGGTCAACCAAACACATTACTTTCAACCAAGTTCAGGCCATTGTAAAACTAAAGTCAACTTTTGTTTATCTATGAATCCTTGACTTATGTACCTAACTATATTAAGGTAACAAATGTCTTATTTCCACCCAAACATTGATCTTTTCCTTAACTTAAACAAGTAGTTTAATTTGAACTCACAACGTTAACCACGCGTTTAGAACTGCGTCCGTATGTAGGGACAACGGGACGATGAAGGACAATTGAAATGTGTAGACACATATCTATATCTGAGCTATTTATACATTGGGCATGAGATAAGGTGACTTAACTCTTGAACCTCAAATGTTTTGGTAATATTTCCACCCTTTATTTTTTGGGCTCATGGTATGTTACAAGTCCTGTATTGTGTTTTCTCCTGAGAATTGTTATGTTTTTAATTTGGCTCACCAATGTCATCCATTTAAAGGGCTAGTTCGCCAAATCACAAACACAAAAGATGGAATGGTATTGTATCAGTCAGATAGATTTGGTTTCATTTACCGAAGTTTTGAGATATTTGACTTTGAATTTATCGGGCACTCATGCCTCTGGAAAACTGTTTCTGTTTCTGAGATTTTCAAAGGTCATTTATTAGCTCTTTGAGGGACAGAAATAAAATGCACCTCCATTATATTGGGATCGAACATATCTCAAAACCTCATCAGCCAATCTGCCTGACTACATATCCTTTAAAGGGAACTTTTTTTGTATTTCAGTGAACTGGCCCCTCTCGTTGAATCTCCTAAATAGTGATCACGCAAAGCTCATTTAAATTGTACAGGCAGAGGCAGACGAAACAAGCCACAGTTCGCTGATACAGACGCTCCCGCAGTTATTGTCATCGGCAGCATGTCGTCGGCTTCATGGTTGTCTGCTTTACCTGTCCATGAACAAAGAGTGTGTGTGAGTGTGTGTGATAGGGGGGTTGCATGCACGCTGGTCTGGCCTATTTTACAGAGCCATTAGTGTGAGGCGTGTGTAATTCAGCGGGCCTGCAACGTCTTTATTCACGCAGCGACATTAGAACGTAATGAATCATGAAGAAGCCATATTGTTCCATGCTACTCTCCCTAACACACACTCGCACACACACTCACACACACACACACTCACAGGTGTAGAACATCATTATCACCCAGCTCCAATTGATGAAGAGTATTATACTGGCAAATTGATTTTCCTTACTCTGCGATCATGATGACACAAGAAAGGAGAAGACGAAGAAAAGACGCAATCATCAACAACTTTATATTCCAATCAGCATATCTGAGTAGGATGAATAAAAAAGAATTGCACAGAAAAAATGAAGCCGGGTCTCAAATCGTCTCAAATTGCTTTGCTTTTTTTTCTATCATGAAATGTTACCGATTATCATGAAACGCGTAAATTGAATTCTTTTTTTTTCATTTAAGTAATAATTGATTTGACATTTCGGAGCACTTCAAAGGCAGTTTGGCCCGAAGGCTCTGCAGTAAATTACAGTATAAAGCTGAAGATTTACCATTAGCTGAGTGTCAAGTGTATGCTCGGCTTTCGCTTCCCCTCCCCATCTATCTCCCCCCTTTTACACCATCTTTCTCCCCTCTGCCTCTATCTTTTCTCCCCAAAAACCCTGTGAAATTCCACTGAAAACTTTCCTTCACTGCCCTGTGTGTGTGTGTTTGTGTGCTTGTTTCCAGGTGTATTGTAACACTTTAAAGGCCCGGTGTGTTTATCAGTAAACGGAGCCCCGCACAGTTCACCCGCCTCCATTATAACTCTTTTCACGTCCTTGTTTAGTTTATATATTTTTTCCTCGAGGAAATGCCCTTCTTTTCTGTCCATGCAGGGCACAACAACAGGCGGGGGGGGTGTTTGATATGTAAATATTCTGCTCAACAAAGTCCAGGTGCTATCTGTAGTTACAGAAGACGATACTCCGGCAGCGGATGGCTTCCTCGCCTTCTGAAACATGCAGACACACAATTAAACACACAGACTGAGCTCAGACCGGTGTGTTAGGATGATATTTTTGTATTTATTATTAAAAGTCAGATCTTCTCTGTTCAATGTCCTCCTTCTCTGATATGGAGATAATGCAATGTGTCTGATTGCATGGTCTCATCGATTATAACTTGTTTATTTAAGAAGAGTCTGTAGAGAGCACTTGGGAAGATTAGATCAATAATCCAGTGATCAAGACTAACGCTATTTTTTTAATATCAAGACAGTATTCAATAGTCTTGTATACTCTAGCAAGGTTTTTGTAGAACTAGAGATGGAGAAATTATTTAGGAATTCTAGTTTGAAATGTATTTATAAAAAAAGTTCAGACAACCAAAATCTTAAGTAAAATTGCAAGTATTAACATAAAACGATGCAGTATAGCAAAAGTGAAAGTAGGCCTACTCTTTATGCACAAGGTATTTCATTCCTGGATAATTATTATACATTTCATATATTATTATTGATGCATTAATATAGTCGGTTTTTAAATTGTGAACTATTCATCTGAATCTGCAAATTAACTTTTGCAAACTTAAAGGTGGGGTAGGTCATTTTGGAGAAACCGGCTCGAGTGCGATAGAATTTGAAAATACACAACCGGAAAAAATCTTCCACTTCCTTACAGAGCCCCTCCTCCAACACACACGAACGTGCACATGACCAATGAGGGCACGAGATAAGTTTGTGCACAGATGGAAGGCTGACAGGCAGGTAGGCCATCCAGTTATTTTAGCCGGGCCGGCTAAAATGATTGGTCGTGCTTTTTACAGTACGGCTTCCACAGATGACATTTTTTTATGTATTTATTGTCAAAGCATTTAATATATTCATTGCTATCGGGATGTTAAGAGCATTCCATGGAATATAACAAAAAGTGTTTCTGAAATAAATTACATACCCCACCTTTAATGTAGTGGAATAAATGAAAAAAATAAAATAAGTATAAGTATTTAAAAACTGTACTTAAGTATAGTTCTTGAGTACATATACTTGTGTAAATATACTTTTACATTTCACCACTGTGATCCACTAAAAAGTACATTCTGCAATACATTACATTTAGGTGATGCTAAAGTAAAATATCCTTTGGTGTTGTGTTGAAAGCTTTTCTACCTACTGCTTTTTTGGCATTAAAATTGTCAAATTTTAATAAAGTGAAATGTACAAAACAACCTGCATTGTGAACCTACAGCATGCTGAACTTTAAAACATGACTTAATCCCTCTTCAGCCACATTTATCACAGTTTGTGCTAATTTGCAAAATTCTCATGATCCTTTTGTGTCATATTTGTATTTATTGTCATTTATTAGACTAATAATTAGTCAAACTCTAACTCACATGCGTGTACGAAGCCACACACACACACACACACACACACACACACACACACACACACACACACACACACACACACACACACACACACACACACACACACACACACACACACACACACACACACACACACACACACACACACACACACACACACACACACACACACACCTGAATCCCGAGTTAGCTGGAGGTGAAGCGTATTGTCTTTTGGCCTTGAATTAATGTGCCTGTAAATACGTTTTTCCCCCTCATTCCTATTTGTTAAGTTATTCATAGAACTGCTGATTGCAGGCAGCCGTCAGAGCTAAATGAGGGCCTTTGTTATTGTTGAGTAATTAGGACAGCCATCATCGTGCTCCGAGATGACAGGGTCAGTTAAATAGTTTCTCTCTCAGTAGTCCGGGCTGATTATGGAGCTCAGGCAGGCCTGGGAGCAGAAGAAGGGGGGGGGGGGGAGGAGGGGGAGTACAGATGGGAGGAGAGGGGAGGAAAGCCGACCTTATCTCAGGCAATTAATCAGAGACACTCATATTGCGGGACAATTATTCAAAGCTCACTCCTGCATAACTCAGCCAGAGGTTCCAGTGGGCTCGCTGTCTCTTTCCATCCACCCTGGACTGGAAGGTCAGGAAAGTGAGAGGAAGGTGTGTGTGTGTGTGAGAGTGAGAGTGTGAGTCTGTGTATGTGTATGTGTATGTGTATGTGTAAGTGTGTGTGTGTGTGTGTGTGTGTGTATGTGTATGTGTAAGTGTGTGTGTGTGTGTGTGAGAGTGAGAGTGAGAGTGTGTGTGTGTGTGTGAGAGTGAGAGTGTGAGTGTGTGTGTGTGTGTGTGTGTGTGTGAGAGTGAGAGTGAGAGTGTGTGTGTGTGTGTGTGTGTGTGTGAGAGTGAGAGTGTGAGTGTGTGTGTGTGTGTGTGTGTGTGTGTGTGTGTGTGTGTGTGTGTGTGTGTGTGTGTGTGTGTGTGTGAGAAAGTGCTCAGGCAACGTAGGGTCAAAGTCATTCAAAGTCTACTCTCCTCCAGAGGCTTTTTTTGTTTTTCAAGGAGTTTATTCTCCATCATGTGTACATGCATTAACTTTGTTGGCGTTGGTGGAATAACATGGGCGTAGTCTGTTGTGCTATGTGTGTGTGTTGGTGTGTGTTTGTGTGTGTGTGTGTTTGTGTGTTTGTGTGTGTGTATTAGAGCCCAGGGCCAGCATTATCAACATTCCTCGGTGGCAGCAGGGTGGCTCGCCTGGCACCACACAAACAGGAAAAGGAAATAACTCGACTTCACTACGGTTATCTCCTGGAGAGCCTTCAGTGGTTGGTTGGTGTGTGTGTGTGTGTGTGTGTGTGTGTGTGTGTGTGTGTGTGTGTGTGTGTGTGTGTGTGTGTGGACTGTTTAAATATGGATCCCCGTGGCAGTGCAGCGATAAACAGCAGTAGATCTGTTTATAAGACCTTCTTCATTATTTGTGTTGAGACATTGTTGATTTTTAAGGGTCATGTTAACCAAGAAAATTCCATTTGAATTATTTTTTAAGATTTTAAGGGTTTCACTAGGGGGAATTGTAAAACGTTGAAGCTAATGTAAGTCCTTTATTTTGCTTCTTCTGTTGTCTACTCCTTAAAATGACGTTGAAAGGCTTTGAACACAACATACCTAATTATTTAAGAAGAGAGAAAAAGGCATTTCTTGCATGTTCTCACTTTAAAAGCAGGTGTGTGAACCGATTTCACATATGACCTCACAAACCACAATTGAGTGCAGAATTAATCTGATTAACAATCTTCACTTCAGGTGCTTTTGCACTTTTTCCCAAAAGCTTTAACGCTTTTTACTAAATAATTACGAAACATTACAGCTCTGCATATTGTCATTTTTCAACTGCTGCTGTTTTCTCTGTACGGCCTCCGGGGAGTATCGAAGAAAGTGATCCAATTCTCTGTAGCTCTTCCTGTGCTATTTCCCATTTTTCTAAAGAATCCTTGTGTGTGTCTTTTACCTTGCAGTGATGCTAGTAACAACGATTCATAAAAGATACTAAGTTGTAAATGTGTGCCAATTATCATGACAGTTCTCAAGAGGACCCTGTTGGAGCTTTAATTTGCTCTTGAAGAACTTCCTGTTATGTGCTAAACAACACATTTAAACCGACTCACAGCAGTATGATTATGCTCCACATCAGGCAATACTGTATGATGCATATTAATATCCAGCTATCAATAAACAGACAAAGCTTATCATCTTGGAAAAACAGGTGATACTTCTGAGATAACAGGATCCTTTTTGCACTACAGTGTTATGTACATCCACTACACTGATTTGGAACTAAACTATTTTTAGTTCATTTCGTTGGCCAGGTAATGTGCCTGAGCAAAATAACAGCATGCAAATAAAACTGGGCGGACATTCAAAAGGATTCGTCGCCTCGCCTTTTCCTTTCCTCAGCTCTCCTTCCAGCCCCAACCTGAGCCACAAATGTCACCTCCACTCCACGTATAAAAGGAGAGGAAGACATCGAGGAGGAGGAGGAGGGAGGAAGAGAGATAGATCAGTGGGAGAGAGTGTCATAAAATGCAAATGCAGCCTGCGTCCGCTTTTACAAATTAAATGTCAGGACATAAAATATTGTCAGTTTCATTTTGCCGCCAGAAGGATGACAAATCCATATTCTCCCTTAAATAAAACTCTCAGTGCGGTGGAGGGGTAATCATGGCAGAACAAAGCGCCGTGATTAACGATAGCAATTTATTGTATCTGGCGGCCGGCGAGGGAGAGGAGCAGAGAGACATCATGGTTATCATAATTCATATCGTAAATAACCGGGCCCAGCCAATCACAAGGAGCCGCCGATGTCATCCCAAATAACCTTTGATAACAATTACCATAGAAGGCAGTACAAACCCCGAAGTCACAATGTTATCTTATCCCTATTCTCTGCTTGTAGAATACAACACTATTACCATATAGATTAGACTATTTATAATGGTGCGTGTCATTCTGGGTGCGGCTTTAGGTTGTCACTGTGTGTAGGTGTAGCGTGGTAAGGACACGGCACGTTGGTGTGTGTGTGTGTGGAGGTGTGTGTGGAGGTGCGGTAGGTGGACCTGGATATTATAGCCCGGCTTTTATGAGGAGCTGAATTGCCCTCTCTCAGTATCACACAGCCGCACATTGCCGGGGCGGCCATTGTGACAATGGCGTTGTGGGAGAGGAGTCAGGTGTGTGTGTGTGTGTGTGTGTGCATGTGTGTGTGTTTGAGGAGGGTGGGTGGGGACTCTGTGAGAGGGTTGGGGGGTAATCGAGGGAAACTAGAGGAGGAGATATTAGCAGGGAACCGTTGATAAGTGTTGGAGATTAGTGGAGGCGTATCTTGTCCGAGGTGTTGTTCCTCCTTGTTTTATCTGCTGATAGAAATTTTCTGATGGAGAGCAGTGATATGTGGATTCACCGTTCCCCCCCACACACACACACACACACTAACACACACGAATACACCGCCCACCCACTGCTGTAGGTTCCCACCCACGACTTTCTTCCTTCACGTGTTTTACCATCATAAATTGTAACTACATTAATTTTAAGTTACATTGTAGTTACCACTGGTGTTGTGAAGTGTATTTACATATTTTACTTAAATAAAAGAAGCAATATGACAGTGTAAAAATACTCTATAAGTCTGAATTTCTTACCAATAATATTGGGGTCGGGTCCCTGTTTAATTTGTATCTCGTGCTCAGTAATGGACAAGTATTTGCAAGAACACACATCACTTATGGTTTACAACTTTTCTATTGACCACCAGCCAAACAATGCAATTACACATAACTGTATTTGTTGTAAAGAATGATGTAAGAAAACTTTTAAGGCCTAAAATGGTAAAAGTAGGTGGTTCAAGAAAAAGTTTTAAGATTCTTCTAAAGGTAGCAAATGGAAAAAAACATTTTTTTCATTCAAATGATTGACAGGGGCTTTGGAGTATTGATTGGACAAAAACGACAATTTGAAAATGTCATTTGGGATCTCAGTAAATTGTTATGAGCACTTTTCAATGCTTGACATTTAAAGGCCTCACAATTAATCAATTGCTCAAATAAGAAAAGAGGGAACTGATTAATGGTTGGTAAGCCCCACTCTTCTTCATGTGGATGAATGAAGGGAAGAAACAACTAGTAAATGTTGGCGGAACATCTGCACTAAGAAATCTGTGAAACTACTGTAAAAGACATAGGTCACCATGTTTCCTGATAATGACCACAATATACAAACAGCCTTATCAAAAGCTCTGCGCTCAGTTATTACTTGTGTATGTTCAAAAATAGGCAAAGAAACTGGAAAAACCCACATCAGAAAAATATAAATGAAATAAATCTGACATTACTTATTGGCAAATGTACCCTGAAATGTCATGTAAATACTTTGCAAATCCTGATTTTAACCTTGCAGACTGTGACATGTCTGAAGCTATCCTCTTTAAACCTCAACGGGAGAGCATGATAAAATAATAAGAGAAAGGGCACTTCATATTACATGGATTGGTCATTACATTACATTGCATTACATTACATTACATTGCATTACATTACATTACATTACAGGAGCAATGTGGGGTGAAGTGTCTTGCCCAGGGACACAACGACATGCTGACTGCAGTGGGACTCAAACTTGCTATCCCCCTGATTCGAAATCAAGCACACTATCCACTGAGCCACAGCCTCCCATTAAAAAGAAAATGCAAGAAATAGAGCATTGGGTTTGTGTTAAATAAGCAGGTACGCAATGTTATGTCATTGTTTGTGTGCCTTTAACCGTATAGATGTTACGGTCCAACATTTCCTCAAATAGAACATATTTTCTCTGTGTGTGTGTTCTGTGCATATACCTTGTGTTCAACCTGAAACGGCAAAGAAAGAAACGGAGAACAAAAATGGCTTCAAAGGACACTTGAGTCTTTACTGCACGCAGGAAGATGAGGGGAGAGGGCGAGCACAAGGACGAGATAAAACCAAAGCGGGAGAGAGGAGGAAGAGGAGAGACCAAAGCAAGGACGAGGTGAAGGAGAAGAAAGATTTCGCTTAAATTCAGAGAGGAGAAATCCACAGTCCCTTCAGCAGAAGAGTGTCCAAAGAAACACGGTAGATTAAGAGAAGACAACAAAACAAAACAAGAGAAAGTAACAATTTTAAAAGTCAAGCTCAAGAGCAGGAAAGGGAGGAAGACCTCTGAGGATGATGGTAAAGCACGAGTCAGTGCTATACTATCTGTCATTTTTGGCAAAGAGATCCCTGTGTGGGCTTGTGAACAGTTAATCTCTCTCGACAGGATCTTCATTTGAATAAAGATTCTGTCAGCGCTATGGGCCTTTGGTTGCTTCAGAGGAGTACCTACAGGAGCTCCTCCACAAATTGCCGTGACAAATCTTGGCTGATGGGAGGAAGGCGGCTTCCTACCTGTGCATCGCTAAACATGCCTGGTGGAGACACCTGAAGAGAACTTTCAAATCAGAGGGAATCTAAAGAGAACGGGCAAAAAAGCGTCTCATAGATATTAGAGCAGCTTAAACGCAGGATTAGGCTTGTAATAAAAATGCCATATGTCCTTTTTATTTTGTACAGCTTGAGCTTTTCCTCACAGTTGATGTTGGTCAGGTGTAGAAAGCACTTACACAAGAACTGTAGGCATTAACATAGTAGGAATATACATGTGAAGAAGAGTATTTATATTAAAAATACCTCGTGGCTTTAAAAAAAGTCAAACGCCCTGAAAATCTTCACCAAAAAATGATTTATCGTCCCATTACTTTGAGGTCAACTTCACAACTGTTTGAGGAGGATTGTCCTCATTTTCCAGTCATTTGTTTTAACTATTCTATTGCCGTTCAAAACATGCCTGATGGGGAAGGAGTAATCGCTTGGCCTTGCTGCTTGAAGCTTTTTCAAGAAGGCTCATCGAAACAACTTCACACTCGACACTTAATTACTGTTCTTTAATGTACTGCAGCATATCATAGCATTCAATAGCTAGCAAAAGGGAACAGGCTTAACCCACCCTGCGGTTTGGCATTAAATAGGGTTGCCTTCTCAATACACTCCATGTGCACATAACATACTACAATAAAAAGGCCTCGTAGATCTTAAGGAAATACACTTGACACTGGACTTATGGGACCTCAGCAATCTCGAAGAGAGAAGTCTATCTGATTAACGGAAGTAAAGACATTGATTCTTTTAGATTTGAGTTATATGCTTAAAACAATATTTGGAAAGGTTTTCTTTAGTTGCCTGACCCTAACCATAAAGACGGCAGTTCAGAAAGTGTCCAAATTTGAAAAAAGGAAACCTTGGTTGACATCCCTATTCCTAACACCTGCCAACGCTGGTTTATTATAATCATGACAACAAATCTGAGTATTCGTTATAGTTGTCTAACTTGATCCTGGCAACAAAAAGATGGAACAGGGCAGTAGAAATGCGACACATCTTCTCACTTCGTAAGGTGATGATTGTGTATTTTGTCATCTTTTTTATTTAAGGTGTACAGAGGGGAAGAAAGAATACACTTGGGTATTATTTCTGTGTGACATTTGACCCGGGAATCTCTCAGTAGCGTGTATCTGAACATGGTGTGTGTAGCCCCATAATGGCACACGATGCTGAAGTTGATTTAAGTTCAGAAATCCCCCTGCCTCCCTCTCTCTCCTCTTTATTCTTCTCTCCCTCCACATTTCTCATCTCCTCTCCTAGATGGAATTCACAAAGTGATTTTCTCCTCGTTCCTCTAAATCTCTTGATCACTTTAATTTTTTGCTAGGCTGCTTCATCGGTGTCCTGGGAAAGAGAAAAGAGGAGGAAGCAGCAGACGGGCGAGAGACTGCAAAGGAGGCTGGGTGAGTGCAGGGGGAGAGAGGGAGAGGAGTATAGAGTTAAGGCTTTATCAGTGAGTGCCCTGAGGTATGTGGGGACGCTGCTGAATCCAGAGAGATTAGGGGCGAAATGCAGCACATGGCAGTAAGGGGCTTACGCCACAGCTTGTATTAGTTCAGGTGAAAAGAGTATTGCTTTTACATAAAACTGGACAAATCCAGCTACAATGCATTTCCCGTTGGACCACAATGGGGCCCTCTATCTGTGGACCTCACCTCCTGTCCCCCGGGTTCCTCAAAGCTCCTCTATCTAAACAGGAGTAGAGACTGAGGAAAGGAGGAGAAAACACAGTTGGAAAGTGGAGGAAGGAGGAGATATAGCGCCGCACAAAACTTCCTTTTCAGGGTTTACCGGGAGCCAGTTGTCAGGAGACGGCAAGAGAGTCATTTCCACAGGGGACGAGGGGGATCATGTCCACCTTACTCTTCAAAAGCGTTGTTTTGTCCCCCCTGAATTGATCAACTTCGGTTTAATTTACTCCACAACCTTACTGTCCGGTTGCCCCAAACAAGTGTGAGTTCATAACAACGAGGATTTTAAATTTAAAAGGTTTGAAATAAGCAAAATCAAATAAAGGCCAGTTTGAATAAAATGTACAATCATCTTATTCTTTGCTGTTTTTTGGACCTCTGTTACTTTTACAAAGCTTCACTTCCTTTAGACTTTTCACATTAAAGGAAACAAGATAAGGGCTTGGGCTTTACGGAAGGCTTTTAATGTCAAAGATCTTGTACTGTATTACCGGTACGAGAACATTTTGAGGCAATTGTACTTTACTTAAGTATTTCCCTTTAATTATACTTTTCCTTTTACATTTTGGGGGCAAATATTGCACATCATTATGTTTGACTGCTTTGGATACATTTTAGATCATTATTGATACAAAATATGAATCCACCACAAAATACTGATATATTATTTTAGGTTTAGCTACTCATCAGTAGAAACAAAACAATGACAGCATATTAACGTACACATTAAGGTATTAAATGGTCCAGTATTGTAAATCAAAGTATTTTCTCCTAAAATGGACCATTCTGCACAATGGGCACTTTTACTTTGATCCTTTTAGACTTCTTTGAAGCATTTTGAATGCCTTACTTGTAACAGTATTTTTTTTTACATTGTACTATTGCCATCTTTGCAGGGAAAATATTTGAATACTTCTTCCCCTTCTTTCTGAACCCAAACCTATGCACATTGTAGATAAAGGCATGAAGTTACAGAGGAATTGAGTTTGACTAAAAGCAGAGAAAGACCAGAGAGCTGAGCATAAATCAGAGAAATAAGTGATTGAGTGATTGAGCAAAGGTTTCAGGTAAGGTAAATGCTTCTCTTAGACTTGGAAGTCTCCTATTCTACTTTCACATGGACTTTTGATCTAAATCTTCTGTTCTGAGGTGCGTTTATCAACCAAGTTCTTCATCTTGAAATATAGGTTAAGGGTAGATTGGCCCGCATTATTCTTTATCTTTCACTTGTCATGTACAGTAAGCCCAGGTAACAATGGCACCTTACATTACATTACACAATCCGTATTCACGCCAGACATCCAAAGTGGCTCCGACACCCCTTCCATCCTCGCCATTATTGGCAGAACAATACCCTGAAAAAGCCCCCAAAAAAAGAGAGGGGCTGTATCTGCGATGGCGCTTAACATCAATTTGTGTCACGATTAATCAATTTGGACCTTCGCGCTCTCTCTCTGTGTCTTGTCACTCTTTAAATAAAGAGTGCCGGCTGTTTGAATGAGCCCGGGCTCATCGCGATATGGCGCAGGTTAAGTAGGAGGCGCATGTTTTAGGATAGCGCCCCGCCGCTCCCTCTCGTCCTGAAACACTTAGCTGGTGATTAGCATAAGCTGATAGCGCTATCAGGAGCGTGCCATTGAGGTGACCCTGAAGCCCCCACCCCCAACCCCACTCTTTCTCTACCACTAGCACCACCAACACCCATCCTACCCCACTCCCCCCTTCCACCCCCTCCTTCTTTGTCCCTCCGAGAAGGTCTTATCAGGGATGTACAGGGCTTCTGTCGCCTCCTGGGGAGATGATGGAGGGAGGAGGCAGAGGTGGGTACTAAAGGGAAGGAGGGGGGGGGGGGGGGGGGGGGGTTGGATGGGAAACAGGGTGGAGTGAGGGGGGTGATCCCGTTGTTGAATACTTTGTGTCTTTGGATGTGTCCTCTAATGTTTTCACGCCTTTTGACAATGGAAAATTCGACTTGATTTCTGTGGCACTTCTTCAAAATTCACTGCGTTAATCATCACAAAGATATTAAAGCTAATGATTAAAAGCAGCGAGACAGAAAGAAGTATCTCAAACAGAGAAGTAAAAAAGAACTTGGGTCGCATTTGTGATGTTTTGGCTTTCATTTCAATCGGTTATGATTGTCCTGGACAGTCCTGTTTTTCAAACTTTGGGTGCAATATCTACAGTTTTTAGCCCTATCACCAGAGTGATGGCAGTTGTTGGTCTGTACACTGCTAGATTCAAGACTGAAATATTTCAACATCTCCTGATTGATTTGCCATACATTTGTTGTATTCATGTCCCTCTTGTGCCAGCATCAGATCAAAAAGCACCAAATACCTGCCAAAATAACAATACCATTGTTTGTCAACAGGATACCGGCAATACAACTGTCCTTAATTTCCATGAAACTTGGAGGTAAGATTTGGCATGGGCTAAGGAAGACTCCTATGAGTTTCGGTGTGGACACGAATTACGTTGTGAATACACAAAAATATCTTTCACTTTTGTTAACATTGCCACAAAAGGGTCTTTGGCCTTAGCGGAGTCCCCTTGTAGTGAGTGTATGTTATTATGCTAACAAGCTACATTTATGTTAAGCTGTCTGTTTACTCATGATGCCTAACCCTAACCCTGTTGGAAAAGATCTTCCAGCATTGAAGGAGTAATATGTTCTCCTAGCAGCTGAAACATGGACAAACATACGAAAAACCTGAATCCAGGTTGTGATAAACCGGATTTACATTGTGAGTTATAACAAAAGGTTCAGAAAGAGAAAAAGGTCTAGTCAAGACAGCCTTGTCTGTATACTATTACCAGGCTATCTCTCTGTCTTCCTCTCCTCAGAGGAAAGTTTGACGGTTCATTTCAAACTTATAAGAAATCAAACCCAACATGTAAAGAATATTCACCTAAATGTCTCCCTTTTTGTTACCTAATTCAGGAGGCGGCAGCATCTCCACCAGCGGTCTATAAATCACTCCTACGATACCTCGCCTAGACTTTTTTGTGTTATGAGAAAAAGTATGATGAAACCACGAAACAATACTCGCACATAAGCACGAATGTGGCGACACATTTCTTGAAGGTAAGCAATTTCCATGCATGTTAAGAGCTTAGCATCTACGCAGCACTATTCATATCAGTGTACCATTATGATGCAAATGATAACAGTGGTGCCTGGCTCCCTCTTTCTCTCTTTTCTTCTGCACTTTTACGACGAACAACAGAGGCACATTATGGTACAGATGCACACCTACATTACAGTGCACACACAGACACACACATGAGCAAATCCACCCAGCTCCATTGCTTATCCCCTTTGTTTGAGCTGATTGGATCTGCGGCGATCACATGTTTACCCAGAGCGCTATCTCTTTGAGAAACGTCCGTCACGGGTAGCGGAGAGTAACGTTCGCCTCTTTTTGTGTTTTCCTTTTATTTTGGAGACGGGCACGCACACACGGTCTTTATGTATATATGCTAATAGGCTGGCTAACACGGTTTCACACTGTTTGTTTTTGAAAATGATGCAACTTGCCAGACATCCGTTTTTCTGCTGATGTTCACAGTTTCTTTTTTTTTTCTTTCTCAGGGCGGGCATTTTAGAGAGAGAGAGAGAGAGAGAGAGAGAGAGGATGATGATGAAGAAGGGAGGGGAAGGGGCGAGGGATGGAGGGAGGCGTGTGTTCAAAATCCACAAAGGTTTTGTAATAAATGCATCGACGACAATAAAAACAAAAACATTAAAGGGAGAAAAGACGTGTTTCTGTGTTAAACAATTAGTGCTGCAGCATTAGAGCCGATCAGGAAGAGACAAAAGCTCGGCAGCAGCAGGGGTTTACCCCAGACACAAAGACACAAAGACAGATGCTCTGCAGCCCCGCCAAACTACACCACCACACCAGCTTCCACTGGAGCAGCAACACATCCAACCAAATCCCCATCCTGCTGCAGGTCTGTAATAGTATCGCATCTCAGTGCAACTGTAACACTTTGATACATCCGTCTGCGTAATCTGCTCAATAAAAATGGCTATATAATCAATACTTTGTACATGTAACAGTATTAGTATTGTTGTTTAACCTCTTAAACTATGACTTCATCCAGTGACAGATTTATGTCACAGCAAGAAATAACAGACATTACTGTATGTCACCCCGATAAACAAAAAGGATAGAGCCCGTTATTTTCAGTTTCAACACACTTAGATAGTATTATGGAGGTTGAATGTACTGATTATAGTGTCTGCCAACATGTAATGCCATCTAATGCAATATCATCACACTAAAACATTAGACACTCAACCCAAAGGAAGAAAAAAAAACAAGCTGTGTTCAAACTGTTTGCAGTTAATTAACACAAAACATGGCCTAATAAACTGGCAATGGAGGGTATTTGATTTAATTAAAGTGTTGAAAACCTGCCAGCCAATCAGAAACAAGTATAGACCAAAATAAGTGTAACAATCTATCCGCAAACATTATTTAAAAATGTGGTATTGCCCGCTACAGTAGATGTCTCTGACACTAACACACGTGCATGCACGCACGCACACTTACTGAGAACATTGACTGTTAAGATAAACCAATTTTTTGGGTCAAACTGTAAAGTCAAGAACAACATTTGTGTCACCGAACCTCTCAGTTCTGACCTGATGTATTTGGCTTTAAAAGGTCACTTAACCCAAATTATAAAAACATATTTCCTTCTTACCTCTAGTAGTATTTAGCCAAACAAATACTCTGGTTTTAATTGGCATGGTTCTGATATACCTGTCTCTGCCACCGATTTATCCAACTAAATTGCGTTCTCCTAAACTAGAGAAATGTTCTCTTGGATTTTGCTCGCAGTTTTTAACACGGCTAAAGTTGTAAAATCAAACTCAACGAAATATTGGTAAGGTTTAATAAAACAAAACATTGTTTAGTGTAAATGGAATGAATTAAAATAAAAGTTTGACCCATCGATCCACCCAAAACCCCTCCAGTCTATACATAAACTTCTGTGGACTTTGATAAGAATTGTATTTGAAATATGTTAAAATCAAATGTAATAGTAATTTGCGTTGTATGGGAATGCTTTCTTTAGGCCGACATCACTCGAGTTAAGTGAAAAAAAGTTAATATTTTGGGTGAAACGACCCTTTAAGTATAGGTCGCCTGTCATTAAACAGCTCCTTGCTTTTCTAATTACATCAGGACAGTGTCTACAGTGACTCGGAAATTCATGGAAATTAAAAAGATGTTAGTCATAAAGCTTCTGCAGCCTGTGTGGTCAATCTCTAGTGTGTGTGTGTGTGTGTGTTTGTGTTTGTGTGTGTGTGTGTTTGTGTGTGTGTGTGTTTGTGAGTGTGTGAGGAACCCCACTCCGGTGGCGTCTGCTCTGTACATTCGACTCAATGGCTCCAGTGTTCATATGTGTGTGTGTGTCTGCATGTGTGTGTATGACTGCGGCACTTAACCCTGTGACCGGTTGTGGAATGAGCTCCACAGAAATTGCCGCAAAGCCTCTTGCCCCCCCGCCAAACGGCACCGGCGCGGTGTGTGTTACCACCCCAAGAGAGGCCGACCAACACACACACACACACACACACACACACACACACACACACACACACACACACACACACACACACACACACACACACACACACACACACACACACACACACACACACACACACACACACACACACACACACACACACACACACACACACACACACACACACACACACACACACACACACACACACACACACACACAGTGTCCTCCAAGACAGGGATGGTGACGGCGTAAAGCTTGGTGTTTAGACTCTGCGTCTTTGTTCCTCCCTCATGGTGCCTCCTCTACCTGCATGAGGGAGGAAGTCTCCGCTGTTTCCACTTTAAAGCCAGGAAGTGTTTGATTCCCTCAGTTTCCTCCACTACTAAAAGCCCATTTCATCTTTTCGTCCCAAACCGCAGAGTGACACAACACTATTATTCCCTCAATCTGCACCCTCTTTCTAATTCTCTTTGATTCACCATCATTTAGCCTCATTGTCACACACTGTATAACACTATCACCTGCTGCAGCCTCTGGTGTGTGTCCAATGAGGGCAAACAAAGGTGGGGGTGCACAGGTAAAGGTTACTTTTACATTCTGTTTAGAATTGCCAAAAAATACGCTAAATAACCCTATTACCTAACCTTAAATATACAGGCTGGAAAGCAAATAAGGACAAGCTCAAAAACACTTCAGCAACTAAATATGTAAGCAATGTGTCCTGATGCTGCAACAGGTTGAATCCAGCAGTTCGGAAAACAACAAATTAGATATATTCTGAAGTTTTGTGTTCACCTTAAAAACGTTTTTTACTAAGAAGAACTTCTGGTGTATTTAAGGCTTGCCCTTTTAAGTTTTCCATAAATGTTCAACCTAATAATATGTGAACATTTAAAAAGAATACTACAAAATGAACCTCAAATTACATTTTTGGTCTGGAATGGACATTTCAACGGTATAAAGAACTTTTATTTAACTTTTTGCAGTTACAAATTGTGGAAATATGTTACAAGCTAAAGTCCTCTTATCTTATATAAGTAAAATAAAAAAGTACCTAAAACTTGTATTTAAGTACGGTGCTTGAGTAAATGTACTTCATTATACTCAGAGAGCTGTCAGCTGACTTTACTGAGTGTTATAAATGTATATTAGTAATCCGATATGTGTGTGCGTGATGTTTGAGGCGGCAGAAAGGACGTTGCCGGTCAGATAAGACGTAAAAAATGAGTCGGCCATCTGAGACCGGACCGTTACAGCAGGGGTCACAAGAGGTCAACGCCACGGCAACAGTCTGCCTCTCCTCCTGTGAGGGTCTCATGTAAGTCTGTATCCTGTCAATCACATCGTAACCTGCAGCCAGAGACAGGATGCTGATTTCACTGCCAATGTCTTTGAGAAATACATTTGCAAAATGACCGATTGTATTGTCTCTTATTCTATCTTACATGTACATAGTTAACTTATTCCTGCATTCTACTTACAGCATTGGATAGCTTTAACACTGGATAACATTCTTTTTGCACCATTTTTATTAACTTACATCTTTGTGTTTTACTTGTTACGGAGTATTTCTAAACTGGATTATTGTTACTTTTACTTAATTATTGTTAACGTGTTATAACATGTCTTCATTAACTGGGGTTTCCTTTTAGCCTTTCTAAAAACCTGTTAAGCCCGATTGCAGACGCAAAATCTTGCAAGAAACAGCGTCTCAGGGCTTCTAAACATTTAACAACCTATTAATGATGCATACCCACTTAACGGGAAGAAACTCAGCAAACAGACGATATGAACCATTTTTACCTAAACGGAACAGAAGTCCAACACCAAGCGTCTAAATCAGCACTTAGCGAAACGGGCTAACGGGGCTAACGGCTACTTTAGCACATAACTGGCAAACGTGATCTTTTCCAAGTCATACTATCTGCACAAACGACATATCATATGAAAGCTGAGATTCCACAGATTCCATATGTGTAAGTCTCATCACTGTACGACGAGTAAAACTTACTGAACTAGCAGCCAGGAAAGAGCAAGAAAACAACTTCCGGTTTCAATAAACAATAAACAATAAATATGTCTTACCTTTGCTGTTTTCTGATCAAAAGTTGTGTTCAAGGGCATAAAAACGCTGCTGAAGGTTAATCCAATGTCTCTGTGTGAAATGATTACTGATAATCCATCATTACATTTATGGCAATAAACGGCTTAGCATGGTTAGCAGTCCGGGGCGTCAGCTTTAGGGCATATATGTGTGTGCGACTGTGCGTCATTCTAACTGGCCAATGGTAATGTTTACATGGATTTATTAACTGCCCCTCGATTCTATTGGCTCTAAATGTTACAAAGAGTTGTCAATCACCCAATTTGACCAATGGGTTCCAGAGATACAGCCCTGCGTAATGCATGCGTAATGCATAGGTCTGAGTGGCAGCCTGCGAGATAGAAGTCAGGCTGAACTTTCCAAAAAGGTCAAAAACAGTTGTATTTGGATGGAATGAATACCTATAGTGATATTTCAATGAAATAAAATGAGTTTTACAGTGTGGTACATGAGAAAGGTGAAATGGCACTGATGGTAACCAAATGTACCCAAAGGTGAGTCCGCCTGGAGCTGCCTGTGCCAAAATATTCAAAAAGAAATCAAGTTTCACTAAATTTGCATTTATTTTGACACAGGGTACTTATGAAATATTGTGGTTTGGATCCCTAAAGGTTTTTGGGCTACTATCGTATAATTCAAGGGTGGTTTTCACTACAAATAATGGTGTTTTTTAGGCGGAGATTATAATTTACATGTTTGTACTATGTTCCATCTGAATTTACTCTGACACAGCAACATCTAAATTGATTCTGACACTTCTACAGCCAACTCACAGGTCTATCATTGCTTTGATGAAAAAGATTATTCATATACCCCTTTTAGAAGTGAAGATATAGTCATTCATTCTGGGCATGTCATTTTCGAGTCTGAGGCCTGTAAAATAGGCTCAGGGCTTAACAGGCTAATAAAACATGTTATTCTGATGAAGCCATCATGCCAAAACTGATTGCATTTGTCATTTAGAGATGTTTTCTGTATTATAAACTTTTTTTTTGTTAGTGTGCATACATCCTTCATACATTTTTCTCTCCTAATGGCTGTATGCGGTTGAATTTCCTGTTCAAAATTGTCCAAAAAGAGTTGTTAAGATCCTCTGAGTTGTGAACTTGCTGTTTGCAGATGACATTATTATTGCACTGATATTTCTCAGCCTAATGAAATCTGCTCTGCCTCGCACCGATGGAACACTGTTAACTTTGATCTCACAATTAAGTCCCCATGAACAGCTAATAAAGCATAATCTGCTCTGTATCTGTGTGTCTCCGCCACAAGCACAGAAAGCCTTTTAGCATATCTTGGCTGACTGACATTTTGTTGCTCTCGGCTGAAAACAGTGACTTATTTTTATCACGCTCCACATAATACAATCAAGTATTAAAGGAGTTCAAATCAAACTGGATCTGCATCGGGTGAGTGGCAGATGCCTGTGGGGGCTTCTAGTTATTCAGTCTCTGTCTCCTCTTTCATCCATCTCCTTCGACTTCTCACCAGATAAGTTGACATCCCTGAATACTAAAAAAAAGGCGACCTGCTTTTGTTGCTATCTCCTCACCAGAGGTTGGTTCCTTTCTGTTGATAGAGATATTTGGATATTGTCCAGTCTTTCATTCACTAAACACAGCAATATACTCATGACGTCCATTTGATTTGGTTGAAATGCCTCTTCGCTGTGAGTTAATGACGGGTCAGACCAATCTGAGATCACTGCTCTATGATAAGACCAATCAAAGGAAAATTACGGCTTTTATTTTTTACGATCTGTTCCCGTTTTCGTGTAAAATGACACAAGCTGAGGCAGACAGACGGTAGCAGTTTGCCTCTGTATGGTGGACGATTGATAAGAAATGATTTCCACATGACTTTGGTACTGATTGCTGATTATTTTCCTCTCATGTTGCGAAGCAAAATCAGTTAAGCCTGTACATTGTGTGCCGATGTATGTTGGATTACGTATAGAACTCCAAAAGTTCAAATGCAGTTTATCTTCCCTACCTTGGATATGCTTCTCCTTTTCATCATGAAACAGGTTAAAAAGCCAACCAGGCTGTAACGAGGAAGCACTTCATCAAGAGGAAGATTCCTCCGAGTTTAAGCGAGGTTAAAAGGTAGGACTTGAGTCACAAAAACAACAGCGCACTTTCTGACGTCTAACCTCACACCTTTCATCTTCCACCTGTTGTTTTCGTTGGAAGAAATACTTTGAGGTCAAGGAGATCTAACAATAACAGAATCTGTTTTCATGGATAACAGTTTGTGATGGCTATCAGATAGTGTCTAATGAGCAGCGGGCTAAGTATCTACTGGGGCCTGAACGTTACAAAAGTCTGTCTATGTTAGTCCTCAGTTTTTATGTTTGAATGTAGCATATTTCGGGAATCTCAATTAAATCGGTTTAATGTACTTTTGGAATTATTGATCAGGTTCCCTTGAATCTAAAAGGCTGTATTCAATATACTACTGTGTTTCAATTGGATTTAGAGAGGCTTTAGTATTTTGTGGTTTGTATCTTTGATCATAGTTAATACTCTGAGGCATTTGCAGGGAAAAAGAGTACCCAACGAAACAAGGTAATGTATTCAGAATATCTGTTTGAAATTCTATTTAATTCCTAGTGAAGGAAATCTAAATAGAAATTAGTTTTGTTGTTATGTTATCTCTCACGATAAGCTGCCCCTGCAAAGTTTTTGTGTAAACAACATATTTACATTCTTAATTCTTTTCCTCATAAAATGTTATAAATCCAAAATGCCGATTTAATAAATTACATCCTGCATTGTTTACATCCATGTTAAGAAGTTATTTCATATCAACGACTGCATACAGCATGATTTCATGACATGTTAATATGTTGTGAGGTAACAGCCAATCCAAATCTGGTGGCTGTTTTCTTTGATAAACGTTCTTCTTGAAGTTTAAACTGCATAAAAGACCCATTTTCCCTCAACAATCTGAAACTAATAGTTTCATTCTGCTTGCTCTTGAAACAATATCCCGACCTTTCATCAGATGTGTTGCCTGCGTCAGGCTTTATTTAGCCCGAGAGCATCTCTTCTATATCTCCTGCGCCTGTGGATCTCCTCTTTTCTTTATCAACTCTTTTCTAACTTCAGCTTTTCAGGAGCTGCTGGGAATGTGATGTGAAAGGAGGGCAGTTTGAATATTTTGAAAGCTTTTCCTTTAAAGACGGGCCTAAAGCATCTTCTGCAATTACACTATTCGTTGTCAAACATGTTTGCATATTCAATATTTAAATAAAAAAAACCCTGCTGGATGTGGCTTAATTTAAGCAGCCTCATAGGCGACATGCAAACTCTTCAACAATGTGCTGCGGAGAGATACCTTATTAGCCTTATTATCATTTTCCTCCTGATCAGTCTCCTCCTGCAGATTGTTGTCCTTCACCTAACTTTCCTCTTTATCGTGTAGACACAGACCAAATAAACAGCAGATGCCCGCAGCTCTGCGCTGAGAAAATAAGTTGCGAAAATAAAAATGAAGAGACCACAGATGCCAGGACAAAGTGAGGAGAGAGGAGTGGGCTGTGTTCTGACAGGGGTGTCAACCGAAGGGCAAAGACAGTCTGAATTAATGAAGCCAGGTGAAGGAGAGCTGCAGCCAACAGTCTACTGGAGGCCCGCCGTGCTTCTTATTTAAAAAACTGCCCTTGATCTCGCTGATCACTGGGCTATAGGTGACTTCATTAAAACTAACAAGCAGCGCATTAACACCCCGGGGAGCCAGCGCACGATCCAGATGCAGGTGAAGTCGATTTAAAAAGCCAAAAAGAAAGATGGCAGGTTTGTGCACCCTGATTGATAGCGAAGACATTCCCGCTCAAAGTGTGTGTGTCATGTGTGTGTGTGTGTGTCCTCAGAATAAAGCAACATACCCGAGTAGGAAGGCCAGCCTTGAGCTTTAGACGGCGCTTTGATCAGAAAGGCCGGTTCATCTTCACCTTCTCCTGGACGTCCTCACTGGATGCTGATGGTGGCGGTCTCTGAACAGACAGGAAGGAAACGCGTTAAATGTCAGTTTTAACAAGTTTGACCCTTTAATGTCCAGTTTTAAGGTTGTTATTATCCTCTTATTCCGCACTGTGACAGTATTGCATGTATATTCTGTTTCAGCTTGTTCAAACTCTTTGTGAAAAGTAAGATGACCCTAACGATAATTCAATGAATTCCAATTACTTCTGAGTAAAGTAACGAGTAATCTGCAGAGTAATGAGACCCTCTGCTGTGTTTGTGAATGACTTTGTGACGACCTCTGTTGCAAATGTCCCCCCCCCCCCCCCCTTCGTTCTCAGAAAATGGAAATGGCTTAGCACTATCGCCGTTGCCCCGGCAACCATCTGAGTCCCCCATCTCGCGGTGGTGAAATGAGTTGTGAGCAGGCTCGAGAGAGGCAGGGATTAAACATGATCCCGCGGACGCACTGTCAATCAAATCCACAACTCTGCAACCTTCTTCCGCCTACAGAGAAACACACTGCGAAACCTAAAAAGCTGCCATATAAAAGAAATTACACTCTTTCACAACGCCTGTTTAATGTGTTGTGAAGTAAATATGCTCAACGACAGACCGTGTGACCCAACTTATTTCCCCCCTACTTATAAGACCAGGAATATAGGGTAAAAAAACATAAATATAACAGCTTTAATGTGGTTTGCATAGGTCCTCAGGTATGGAATGAGATGAATAACTCTATAAAAATGCCTTGCGTCTGTCTTCAATGTAAAGCAAATATGTCAAAGGTTAAAAACACTTAATCGCTGGGGACTTGAAATGTATTTAATTTATACCATTATTTTTTCTTTGTCATTTATATGAGTTTACAATATCTTACCAATTTGAAAGCAGTGTTTACACTAATGCAATACATTGTTTTAACCATTTAAAAGTTAGGGTTGGATAGTTTTAAGGTATTTTGTAAGTGTCAGGTGTTTTTTTTATAGCTTGTAATTGTTTCTGTATAATATATGAACTCTCTCCAATTCTAGATGTGTAAGTAAGATATAATATAAATAATTTATGTTTAGTGTCTGATGATTGTACTTAAACTGTTGGTATATTAAATGAATGGCCTTGATAATGACTCCTGCCTGGTGCTGTTTGCTACTAAAGCAGAAAACTCTTTAAAAACAAATCCGTTATCCTGCAGAGGATTTAGTGGTGGTCGTTATATTCCAATGCCAAGAGGCGATGGATTAATTTAATTAGCCTGGTGAAGATTAATGACAATGCATAGGCCTTCTGTAGATAAGGCTATACACTGTTAAAAGGGATGTTATTTTCAACATGGCGGTGTGTCTAATTTGGGAAAGTGGGGAGTGGGTAAAATTAGTATAGACATTTCAAAACCTTGCATTTATCTGTGTAGATAAAGTGTGTGTATAATAGCATCACTGATTTCTGCCCTTTTAAGGGATGAAACAGATTTTCTTCTGAGGGTGATATTGTTTTCCACTATTGGACAATCAGTGAGAAGATATATACTATTATTAGATCAAATGTATCTTATAAAAGCACACTCAAATGAAAGCTGTGCTGAAAGGGTAAAATAGATGTATCTTACATGCATCGTATGATTAGCTACAGTGCTGCAGGTGTCTTTACATCTACACCATTATCTATTTAATATATGGCATTATAATAAAGCAAATAGATGTGTATAACATGTTTCTGCCACATTTGCCAAAGCAAAAGATCAAGTGACCTCTCGATGGATTATGGCTTATTATAGCTTTCATTTCGATGCTTTATTGTATTATTTATGTCTTAAATTCACTTCAGTAAATAGTGCGGCAAACTCTACAAATGTATTACGCATGATAAATTATTGGATAAAGATAAAAGTGACCTTAAAAGAAATCCTCCAAAATAAAACTCCTAAAAGCCTAATATTTGCCTGATGTCTGTTTTCAATATCAATGATGACAGCTTAATGTACAAGTTGAAAATAAATAATGAAATCCCGGGAAATCCCTTCTTTCCTGTAAAAGTAATCAGATTACAGTAACGCACTACTGGTGCCAGGCTGGCAAAAGAGTGCAAGGGGGTGGGGAGGGTGAGACCCCCATGCAATTTGATATTTGCCTCTTTGACAGTCATTTAAAGGGGAACTGGAGAACCCGATACCCCGAGACTTACACCCCTCCAAAGACTGTCGGGACACTTTAGCCCGGCTCGGCTCGGCCCTGCAGCGCCAGTGAGTCTCCAGGCAGGGTGTAAACGTTAAATGTTAGCTATTTGTTCCTTGGATTGCGAGGGAAATCAAGCCACTCTTTCATTCATTCATTCATTTTTTTTTGGGAAACCCTCCTCCCACTCCCCGTCTCCCCTCTCTTTCTTTTCTCCAAAACCCTACAAACAGGCATTGACTAAAGCAGCTTAAGGAGTCCCCTAAAAGAGTGGTGCGGGAATGAGTCCTAAAACCCGGGAATGAGTTAGCATTTTACCAATTCCAGTTCCCTTGTTGAAGTCAAGGTTTTTGGAATGTGTTTTAAGATTCCTGAAATAAGGTCTGTGGTTATCACAAGCTGAAGAGATGTTCTCGTTTTGTTCTTCAACATTACATATGTCGGTAAATACCCCACTGGTGAATGTCTGAAGCTTGTCATGAAACCAGCGGTTGCTAACAAGTTACTAAATGAGACGCCATTAGGCCAAACATTAGCCACCTTTAGCCTAGCAGTGAAGTCATGTGACCCTGAAGTAGTTCCTTTAGCCTAACATTAGCTTCTTGTTTCTGTCGATTGCATTTATGTAAAAAAATCATTGAAGTGGTGTAAATATTTGGAGATTATCCAGTTGAACAAAACGTGTATGTATCATAAACGTGTTAGCCACAGAGCTTTTTTTCAGCAATATTCCAAAATCAAATAAAAAATGGTATTGCTTTTTGGAGAGGGAGGCTTTAGGATGCTAACTTCCGGGGCGGACTAAAAAAATCCATCTACCCTGCATTGCTCTTCAACAAATTAAAAAGAAAGGGAGACGTTTTTAAAGAGGAAGGGAAATATTTAGTGATTGCTGGGACTGTACAGACAAAGAGTCCTGACGCAGTGGAAGAGGAGGTTATCTGCTATCGTGGCGCTTTCTTATCAGTGGATAAATATTTGTATATCATGGCCAACTGGGGACTCGGTGAAACCCTCTGACGTGTTGTTGTGATTGTTGCAACACAGGTGATCTACAGTGAGATAGCTATACTGTATACGAGCAGCTGCAATGTGGGGGGTCGAGGCGCTCCTGAGAAAGCCATTTTTCAATTATGAGGTTAAGAGAGTGTGTGTTTTTAATAAACGACTGCTCATTAAAGGGAGAGTACATTCCCCTGCAGATAACAGGCAGGGCGCATTGTGCTGCTGTCTCCTGGGAGGACTCCTGACTGGATGTTTGTCCCCCAACTCCCCAGCCTCGCATCTCATTAAGCTCATCTCCACATCTCTATCTGCAGTATCAGGCCGCAGCATCGGCCCTATATATGGCTGACAAAAGATTTTCTTTCAGGGTGAATTAAATCAGGCTATTTTGGAGTATAACCAACCTGATGTGGTTGTTTTTTTTCCTCCATATGAAACCCTGACTGGACTCCCAGTGGCCACCCAGTCCAGGATTATTTAGCAGAGAGGAGGAGGGGCTTGCCTGGATACCCAGCCGCCTGCAAGTGTCCATCCCCGGTTTATTTGACATGGCAGTGTCCCAGGGTATAAAGCAGATAAACATCTGGTGGTGCTGCCAGGACATTGGAAAATGAGGGATTGGGGGGAGGCAGTGAAAGAGGCGGTGGGAACACAAAATCATAATGAGAAGAAAGATGGGCAGAGAGAGACAGAGAGATGCTGATCAGCTAATTACAGCTGCAAATAAAATGCAAATTTATCCTGGCACGGTGAGCATGCCCAAGTTTAAACATAGCGCCATCCAAAAAATGAGAGCTGCACGGGCACTGTGCCAAGGACGAGTTCCAAACAAAGAATGATTATCCAATAATAATAATAATAACCAATATATAGTTAATATTATTATTATATTAGCTAGTGCACATTGCATCCTGCTGGTTGTCAGGCTAACAGGCTGCACCTCCCTCCCCTTTAAATAAAAATAAATAAATAAGATGGCACATTTCCCAACAACAGTGACAGCCTCATGCACATGATCCAAAATCCAACAATTACAGTTCCCCACACTGTAGCTGGTATTTATGCAGGGGGCCACATGTCTCCGTTCCCCCCCACCCTATGTGGTGATTAATGACACATCGCCACCCAAAGATTAATCCAAAAAAAAATCATGGAGGTACTCATGAGAACTGCAGCTAGATCAGGTGGGCTCGGGATGGAGGGGGTTCTGGAAACGAATTAGCTTCATGGAATCTTTTTAGATGCAAATATTTTGTTATCTCCACTTTGCTGCACTGTTTTCAGTGTTTATGATTAATTATCTCTTCTTGGTGAAAAATAAATCATGCGAAATTAGGATCTAGCTGACTCCGCCGGCGGAGGCAGAGATGGCAGGTCGATGCTGTTAATTTCAGGTTGAAATTGACACACTAATTATAGTGCAGAGTGCTGCTGGAACACTAGCAGGCAAGATTATACCTCTGTGCTTCTATTTTTTTACTATTTTTTTTATCAGATCCCCCTTATATTTTACCAATTAAAAATCGTAAAGGCATTTCATTGCCCCGGGATATAAAAAAGCAGCCTCTCTGCTAACATGGCCATCACTTTCCCCCATCAGATTCATTGTGATGTATTAGATGCAATAAATTATCCCATGTAACAAAACATGGCGAGCTGAAAGGCTGATAATCTGCAGAGGGGAGATAAGGATTCATTATTCCAAATCATTATGAATCCAGCGTTGGCTGTGACTTCTTTCTTAATCAGCTTCTGTGATCCTGGATACGTGAAGGGAGCAGATAAGAGCACAGTCGTTTATAATTCTCCCCACCTCGGCCTAATATTTTAAAAATAAAATCGCAGGGAGAAGCTGCCGTGTGAACAAAACACACACATTGGCTTAACGTTTGGAGGGTGCACAGGACGAGAATAATAAAACACATTGAGAAAATAAATAAGTAAATAGATAATGCGAGGCCCATACATTTTTGGAGGTGTTTTGTCTCAAATTAAGGTCATCTTATTCGACATTTACAGCGAGGAATCATGTAGGCAGGGAGAAAAAGAGAGAGATACTGCAGCGTTTATTTCACATTTGGAGTGGGAAGTATCTAATGAAATGTAGGCTACACCACGAGGCTATAAAAGCGGGTGACCGTAAATGATTTACTCCGTTTACGCACTAACGGGGCAGAAAAGCCACGATGCAGAGGTGGCTTAGGATAAAGCGCTGCTGCACTGCTGCAAAATTAACTCAGAAAAAACATGATGCAACCAGAACACGCTGCTGTATTTAATCAGAATATAAAGGTGACATTTAACTCCTCATTCTATCTGCTGCTGAGATGATATACATCAGCAGGCGGAGGTATGGAATAAAGTGCAAAACGGAGACTACACCCCATAATGTGATAGGCCTACAGCGTGGCCTAGTAACGTAACGTAAACCCGGAACCATTCACACTCACCATTTACAATTAATTAACTCCACACAATCTGCACCCACCCCCCTTTCTAAAAAAAATGCATTTTGTATCCACTCCCTTTCAAAAAATTAAAATGCATTTCCTCCCTTATTAAATTGCAAAACACAACAAATTGATTCTCGTTATTTCACTCATAATTAATCTATTTATTAAACCTATAATATGCTTTAATTATCTGCGGCATAAATATGGTTTAACTGTTGTTTTTCATTAGCTCGTATCAAAGCAATCAATTTGTGCATTTATCATATTAACTTCACCTTTGCATTGAAATGGAAAAGCTAATCATTCCCAGAAATAAGCACTTTATTTACGTCAAAAGCAGATTAATAAATCATTACTATATGGATTTTCTAATTCTATTTAGATTTTTGAAATACTAATTCCATAAACGAAATACTCTGCTGCGTGGAAACTGAATAATTCATTGATGTAAAAAGACATATTTGGCATTGGTGAGTTTACACTACAACGTTTGCGCCGATTATCTTTAATTTATTACCTTAATTGAATTTCTTCCCCAAAAATAGATTTGGGTGTGATCAGTTTACATTCTCCTTCGAAGAGTCAAGGCGCAACGTGAGAGATACCGAGCCTGCAGCATCCTCCCTCTCCTCTCCTCCTCGCTCTTTTTTCCCTCAGTGCATTTCACAGAGAGAAGGATCGGATTTGCTTGGTGCTCCTTTCAATGAACCATGGTGTCAATAAGCAGCTAGCAGGCCTCTGTGCTCCGGGTTGGATGCATAAGGAAGCTTTTTCCGTTTTCAGAACAAACTGCTACAAACCTCAGCCCGCATTTCGATATGGAAAGATTTCAGATTTGTTTGCTTACACATTGTTCAGATGTAGCTCTTAATTGCTGTGGAGTTTGGCGCGGATCTTCTCTGTTGATTAGACACCAGCAGCAGCTATGGCTTCATCTGTCCTTTGTGGCAGGCAGAGGAGAGGAAAGGCTGCTCCTGCAACACAAAAGGAGGTGCAGGACTGAAATATCTGCAGAGCACAAAGTGTACAGGCACCGTTTTATTAGTCATAATACAATACATTGAATTCTGCCTTGATCAGGGACAAAATATAACACATTAGTTACACTAATATCCACATTTCAAACATGTAAAACTATGTTCTTTATTGTATGCCCTTAATGTAGCCTACTGTCCATTGACATCATATTATAAGGATGCATATATATTTGGTTTAGGCATAACCTGGCATGGTCAGGTGTTAGCTTTATTTATTGGGAAATATTATCATGAAAAGAAAAGAAAAAGAAAAGCAGTATATGGGATATGTGTTGTTTTGAAAGTTGTTATAAAAGGCTGTTGGGATAAAAAAGAATGTTATTATTTCGCTCTAATTTATTCCCATTGGTTTCTATGCAAACATTCAAAGGTTGTATTGTCATGTGCACAATAGCTTCAGCGTTGACAATGAAAGTCCCAGGCTTATCCAAAAATGCAACATAGTCTTCAATATATAATAAAAAGAGTCAGAAACAAATAGTGCAAGAAAAACAAGCAAGTGGCTATAGCTTTTAATTGGGTTTCTGTTTCTCTTACGGTGATGCTTTCAGACCCGGAAGTGCTGGTGTGCACTCACAGTCAGTGCTCTGATCGCAGTGTGTTATATGGTGATGTGACTCCGGGACCGAGGGCGCACACCACCACCATCTCTGAGAGGGTTTTTCTGCTTCTTCTTCTTCGTGCACCACTCTCACTGTCTCTCCGTCTAACTCTAAATGCCATCGGCGTCTCCACCTCTATGTCACTCTTTCTTCACATTTGCAGAAAAAAGTCTCCGATCAGCGTCCACTACAGGTCAGTAAATATTAAGATTTGCTCTCCATCATCCTTAATGCTCTGTCCAATAGGCTACCTCTTCACTCGCTGGCTTTGTATTTCGTTTTTGAATGATGGGAAACTTTTGTGAAGGGGTTAACGTGTGCGTAAAATGAAAATAAAACGAAAAGAAATCGGGACTTCGTTAAATCCAGAGAGGGAGCTGCCGCTTCATGTATCTCTGTGTGCACTGAAAAGGGGTGTTGATAATACAATGTCCACAACGTCCGCCATTGATGCCTTTTAACGTCGTTGTGAGCAGTTTGTTGTTATTTGTTTTCACCGAGAGCGAAATTAGCTACGGTAATAATTAGCCATGGTTTCCGCTTGTGTCACTTGGGATTGATATGTACAAAAACATTTGGCCAGCTTACTACATTTCTTCAAATATTTAGCCACCTACATCAAAACTGGCCCCCTAAAATAGCGCAGATGAGGTTTTTAACAACCTATTACCTAGCTCAGGTTGGCGGTATAAGCAGGATCCCATAGAAGCCGTGAAATTGATCTGATTATTGCCGGCAGTCATAAAAAAAGGAGTTGAGTTTGCTGAAGCTGCGTTTCCCCCCTCTGTTATTAGTTTCCTCCATCTCGTCTTGGTCGATATGTATTGATATGGCCGATGTTAGAATGAATACCAAATTAAGGGCATCACACGTTACGGGCCAAGAGCTCTTACTGCATGCAAAGAGACGAGACGTGGCGCACCCTTGATTTGATCCTAATAGGTATTTTATATATTTGTATCTGTTTTACAAATGTCTACACTGGTCATTTATGTTGGATTAAATATTGTTTTGCTTTCAAACATTATTAATATGGTTTGTTTTTTCAAACAAAGATAGAGAATGTGATTTCATTTGAATTTTGTGGTAGAATTTGTTTTATATGGCACACATTAGATTTTGCTTTTATTCTAGGCTCAAAATTCAGGAAATTTTAGCGATAATAAAAGGGTGTCATGTTTAAGGTAGAATTAATGAATTAGATAAAAATATGAATGACTTTGTTTCTGTTGGGGATCTACGAGGTGAAAAGGCCCTGCACGCTAAATGAAAGATTACATCAGTGCGTCTGGCGAGGAGCGATATAGACACTGATAAGCATCAGTCAATTGGCAGACCGTTTTGTTTTTCTTTCTTTTTTTTCGTTGGGAAGAATGACACAAAATACGAAGTGCTACTCTGTCTTTTTTCTTTTTTTAAATCGAAGTAAAAGCTGATTTATCCTACGGCTTATGTTCTCATTTTTAATCATTCTAGGAAATCCACTTCAAGTTTTACGCGCTCGACAAAGCAGAATTTGACGCCCTCGTTTTGTTCTGAGAAGCAGAGTTGGTTCACATGCTGACAGAATAGCAGCTCCTTTTTCTTGAAAAGACTAGTAAGGTGACAAATGACTCACAGGGTAAAATAATTTCAACATAAAGGTTAGCCGGGGTGGTTTCAAAATGTATGAGCATTTAACATATCACGATTACGGATATCATTTTAAATAGTGGGTGACTGGGCATCTTCATTGTTATAGCAGGCAAAACATATAGCATTCTACTGTTTTTATCATTTATATCACATGTGTATATTCGCCAATATAAATTATGTTATATTTATGAACAAATGCTCGTAACAAAAGTACAGTTTAGGTTGAAATTAAGTGAGCAAAATATGTTAAAACCCAGACACCAAAGCTTTTGATCACGCACGCGCACACACGCGCGCATGCGCACACACACACACACACACACACACACACACACACACACACACACACACTCTATTCATAATATTGTACAATTCTGTATATTGTATTTGCTTCCAAACATGTATTTGTGCTGCTTATTTAAACATGTTATCATTATTGAATGTATTTATATATTTATTTATTGTTAGTATTACTAATATATAGTAGGCTAGTGTATTTTTTAAATATTATTTTATAGTAGCCTATTATTATTGTTGTGTGACTGTCTTCTGATAAATCAGCTGGCGGAAGGACAATATTATTTATGAGGCAAAAGAGTGATTGTAATTGCTGATGAGGTCACACACAGGAAGTTGGGGGACAAAACACACACACACACACACACACACACACACACACACACACACACACACACACACACACACACACACACACACACACACACACACACACACACACACACACACACACACACACACACACACACACACACACACACACACACACACACACACACACACACACACACACACACACACAACAGACGTTATCTAAAACATCCCCCACACTGGCAATGGTTTAATCCGTTCCTGTCTTAAATTCTCAGCCGTGATTTAGAAAAGGAACTGTGCCATGTTTTGATTTTAATCACGGCTGGCTGACATAATCAGATCTCTGCCATCAAGAAACCCGATTGGCCCCTCGCCTACTTTTATGAATCAACCTTTACGCACAACAGCTCTGTATTTGTAGGCCAATAACTTCAGAAATAGAGCAACGCTTTAGACTCACACACTGACAGAGAAAAGGAACTGAAGCCACTCGTTCCCCCTCATATATATAGCGACAGTTTGGGATTATAAATGACAACTTTTTAAGAGAGCCAGTCGTATTCTGTGCTGAATAAGCTCCGGCGTTATTGACACGGAGGCTCGGGAATCAAGACATGGGATGGCTTCCATGTCCCATTCTCTAAGCTTCGATACATCCAAGTCAAGAAACAAAAAAACATAATCGGGATTTGAGGCTATACATTTACCGTCATGTGTTGCCTCTGAGCACCTATAACGGGTACTTTGTGGATAATGGCTCCGCGATACTTTTCAAGAGGATAATTACACGAGTCCGCTGACAGTTTGACAATGGCAGCTACAGCAGTTTGCATCCAAGTTCAGTCTCAGGTTTGCATGAGTGAGGAACGCTTCCCCCCCCCCCCTCTCCAGGTATAGGGCTATCCTGGAGAGAGAAAAATACAACGCTTTGCCAAATCTCGCTCAGTCACTCAGAACAACCTCGATATCAAAGAAAATTAATTAAATGAATAATAGCTAATGGAGTCATCGCCTTAGCACATGGCCTTGGGTTAAACATGTCTGATGATTAAAATAAAGCATTTTTATAATGAATACTATCGATCAGTGATGGTCAATTTCATGCACTTTGGTGCAGCCACATTAAACCGACCCTACCTGATATTATAGTGCGTCGTGGTGCAAGGGCGTGCGCGCACCCGATGCCTACCCACTGCTGCGCGCTTCAGTGGGAGTGAGGGCTCATTTCCTGACTGTTTAACACCGCGGTGACGTCACATCCAGTAGCGTCGCCGAGGCTGCCCCCTACACACACACACACACAAACACACAATATCTATATTACACAATCTGAGAGAATATGGAGAAGCCAAACTGGGCTTCAGACATAAAATACTTCCCCAAGGATCCCCCCCCCCCCCTTTGCAATTGAACACACAGAGTAACTCCTCTCTGATTTAAATGGGAAAATGTTTTTTTATTTTGTATTATTATTGTTGTTGTTAATTTGTTAAAGCTGAAAAAGATGAAAAGCGAGCTGGGGTAAATCACTTCTTGTGAGCTCTATCGCGTTACATTTAATGCACTGTTTTCTTAATGAATAATGACATGAGCCATTGTTGCCTGTGTGTCTGAGGGTATGGTTATTGCTCAGATGCATGTAAGTTAACTGAAAGACAATAAAAGCCTATATTATAGGGTTTAGTTTATTTATTTTTCGCAGTCTAAAGACAGTTTGTCCTTGTCCGCGCCTGCTTCACGGTGAGTAGGTCGGCTCAATCCGGATCTGCCATTAGAATAATGTGCCTGTCACCGCGAGAGGACGCACTGTCACAATTTTAAGAGTGTAAATGTCCCGCAACCTGCCATTGGCCCAGAGCAACAGGCTCTGCTGCAGCTTCTCCTACACACACAAGCTGTTAAAAAAAAAATGCAAACTGTAGTAAAAAAAAAAAAAAGAAGCTTTATTTTGTACTACTTCTATTTTAATTAGATGTTTCTTTAGGAGGGAGATGCTTAATTTTTCCTCTTTCATTTTTTTTGTGTGTGTTTGTTTCCATGCACGATAAGGGTGTAAAGTTTTATTGGGCCTATTTAGAAGAATTAGCTTCTATATAAATGATATCTTTTTGGAGGAGGTCACTGAAAGAAATCTTCCTGCCTCCCCCCTGGTCTACGTTATATTCAATTAGGGCAGGCCCCTCCCCTTAACTGATGACACTGACAGACCCTCCTTAAGTTGCGTCGCGCCACAGCTGTCTGCAAGCATTGAGCTGCCTGGCGCCATCCTGAAAGAATGCCTTCACTGTAAAAAAAAAAAAAGAAAAAAAAAGAGAGTAGAGAGAGAGCAAGAGAGAGAGAGAGAAAGAGGGTTAGAGCAAGGGTGAGCGAGCAAACGCCACACAGACGAGAGAGAGAGAGAGAGAGAGAGAGAGAGAGAGAGAGAGAGAGAGAGAGAGAGAGAGAGAGAGAGAGAGAGAGAGAGAGAGAGAGAGAGAGAGAGAGAGAGAGAGAGAGAGAGAGAGAGAGAGAGAGAGAGAGAGAGAGAGAGAGAGAGAGTTAATGGAGAGGGTACAACTGCGCACAAACAGATTTGATCACAGAGTTTAACTTGCTGGTGCCGGTCAGTGAAGCCATCCGCTGCGCAGACCTCCACTACTTGTTGAGCCTGGCTGAAAACGTTTTTCTTCTGAAAGAGAAGTTCAGGAACTCTGCGTGGAGCTGGATTCCATTTTGGACGTATTATTATGACAACAGCTTTGTTGCATTTGTAATGTAGGGGTAGGTTTTGTGTTTTTTTCTTTTTAACCCGGGAACATTTATTTTAGCCGTACTGCATGTGAACTATAAAAACAATAAGACAATTAATTATTATCTCTGTCTCCAGGTGATCGGAAGCAAGCGCGGAACCTGTGGATTTAACTGAAAGAAACACGGATTTGGGACAGTTTATTTCTTATCTCGTGACTTGTACCGATTTGCTTCGGAGTGCATGAACATTTACTAAAGAAAAAAAGCAACAAAAGCAATGGAAGTAAGTTCGGATCAGCCAAGATGGATGAGCCATCATCTGAATGAGCAGCACCCCGGCTCACATCACCTCGGCCACTCATACATGGACCCTTCGCAGTACCAGCTACCTGACGATGTGGATGTACTCTTTAATATCGACGCGCAGGGGAACCACGTCCCTCAATACTATGGAAACTCAGTGCGAGCCGTCCAGAGGTACCCTCCTCCTCCACACAGTAAGTAAAGCCCCTGTTTAGGCCTTTTATTTAATAATGTGAACATTATAGGCTAGGCTAGTCTTTAGATCCCATGTGCGTAATTTAGCCCTGAAGCAAATACTCAATTACTGTCACTGTGTTTGGAATTGTTTGCATTATCTGACTGTGATCCAGGCCAGGTTTCGGTTTTGGCCTGAGTTGACATCGTCTTAAAAAACCTGAGAGCGTAAAGTGTTGTGAAACCACCCCGTAAATATGTATGGTTTACCTCCAGTTTGTCTTTGGTTTCTGTCTACCGCTTATATCGCATTCTATCGCCGTCTAAACTTCACAGACATGGAACAAAATATTACATCCAGCTGACCCATATGTCAGATGTTTCTATTAAAATTCCGCGCGTAATTTATTTTCCCAATTTAGTTATGAATTTAAACAAATAGATATGTTGGCACAGATGTCTCAGTTTCACCTGGAATATGTTGGTAATTTTAAATAGCATGTTTTCACTTATATGTATATATATTGTTCATTAGATCGTAGTTATTTTTAAGAGTTCCCTATATCGTAGACTTCCTCAACAGTTAATTCACCACGTTGTCTCTATTTAGGCTTTTGACTTACAAGCATTTAGTTGCATCGGGGCCTGTTTAAAAGAAAAAAGCACAGGGCAAAATATGCATATGTAACTCGTTTCTATACATAACAGGGAAACGAATGATTTCTAGGTGGAATATTCTTGTTAGAAATGTTAAATAAAAAGCTATAAGCAAATTAAATCCTGGCTTTGTGTTAAAAAAAAAATGAAACTGTCCGTACGTGATTAATCGAGGGCTTGTTCAGGCACACAGTTGGACTTTTACGCTGCTAAATGGTTGATCAAAGTGTGTTTGTATGGTCGCAGACTGAGCTCAGGTTGTGATGTTTCTTGTGTTTCTGCGACCCAGGTAGCCAGGTGTGCCGTCCCTCATTACTGCACGGCTCCCTGCCCTGGCTGGAGGGCAGCAAAGGCATCGCCCCGCACCACAGCACTTCTCCCTGGAACCTGAGCCCCTTCCCCAAAAACCCCCTGCACCACGGCTCCCCGGCAGGCCTGTCCGTCTACCCCTCCGCTTCCTCCTCCTCCCTGTCCACCGGTCACTCCAGTCCGCACCTCTTCACGTTTCCCCCGACCCCGCCGAAAGACGTGTCCCCGGACCCCGGCATGTCTAACTCCGGGAGACAGGAGGACAAAGAGTGCATAAAGTACCAGGTGACCCTGGCCGAGAGTATGAAACTGGAGTCAGCTCACAGCCGGAGCGTGGCGTCAATCGGAGCAGGGTCTTCTTCTGCCCACCACCCACTCGCCTCTTACCCATCTTATGTCCCTGAATACGGCCCAGGCCTCTTCCCACCAAGTAGCCTGATAGGTGGGTCATCCTCTAGTTATGGTTCCAAAACAAGACCAAAATCAAGGTCCTGTTCAGGTAGGCGTGCGCTTTACTACATTCCCTTTTGATCTAACATTATTCCCCAGATTTGCAGGCGTAATGATCAGCCATGTTCAATCTCATATACAAAAAATGCCCATGAGCAGCTCATTCATCCCTCACATGAACAATTTCTCCTTTTGGGTCTAAAGGCCATGCAGGTCAAGCTGTATTATAATCAGGCGTACAATATGCCTCAAAGCTTTCTTTCATCATCTGATATAATGATAATAATAATAATACAAATAATAATGATACGAATAATAATAATAATAATAATAATAATAATAATAATAATAATAATACATTAAGATAAAAAATATAGAATACAAGTAAAATTACCAAATTAAATATGTGGAAAAGAAATACAATATAAAACAATTAAAACTAATCTATATCCCAGAGTAAAGATATTTTTACCCCAACAAAAAAACCCAATCATTACGCAAAGGGGTTGAATGCTTAGATTCATTTAGGTCATTTTTTTCTTCCTCCTCTACACTCACAGAGGCAGAGAGAGACAGAGGGGAAGCCAGCTCTCCGGCCAGTGTCGCCCCGTTTATATGTTTAGGATAATCCCATTACTGTCACACCAGTGCACGCCACAGTTGCATTGTTTATCCAGCGCGAGAGCACCGGATGCTGCTCGTTCATTCACAGGGAAAGGCGGCTGAGCCTCTGCCGTGCACGAAGCATTGAGGGAGGGAAGGGAAGGGAAAGAGAGAGTGTGGGGAGATATTTCAAAATTGTTAGGCAAGGATGGTAATTATTTTAAAGGTTGCGGCTGCTCAGCTGAAAAGCAGTTTCCTGTAATGAGATTAATATCAGAGGCTTTGAATGGAGTATAGAAAACTGTGGATTAGTTGATGCATATCATCGGGATTATTCAGCATTCACACACTTAATGCAAATACATATTTTAATTGGAGGATAATGTGCGTTTTAAGATATTTACCGATATGATTAGTATTCAGACTTTATTAGTTCAGTGTTCGCGTCAAACACACCTTGTTTAATGTTCTAAATCTGCATTGCTGAGGCCTGTTTTTACTCGAGTAATATGCACTGGATCATGTCTGATTTCAGCAGCAGGATAAGACAGATTTATTTTTTAGACACTTGCATGTCTGCCACGTTAAAACGCGGGCACGAGCCAGCCTGACACATGTCTCTGATGTGTGAAGAAGAAGGGCTGTGTGTGTTTTGCAGCTCGATAAAAAGGGGAAGTGCGGCTGCATGAAAATGCAAAAAGGCTCTCTGCGTTGCACAAAAGCCCTGTGTGAGTCTCTGCTTTCAAATAATGTGAGTGTGGCTGCAGCACCCTTGTTTCAGTTTCAGCCCCCCCCCCCCCTCTCTATAATCACACTGTCAGTGCGCGGCTCACCTGTCGGGGTCACTAGAGAAATGTCAGTCAAGCATGGACCCCTCAATCGTTTCAAAATAAAAGATAGACTGATATGAAAAAAATATATATAGGCAAAATAAACGTATTATTATTATTATTCAAACTATATACTGGGTGACAAGAAAAATAAGAAGGCTTATTTTGTTTAAATGACCACGGAATATTTTTAAAACCATGAAACCATGTCTAAAATATTTGGTGTTTAAAAAAAAAAAAATCTGTTTTATGGACCTCAACAAAAACTATTCATCATAATCAACATTTACATGTGTCTAATGAGTTAATGTTTGTGGTAAAAATAAAATATGTGCTGCAGTATAAGTCATACCTGTATTTGAAATATTACATTATCATGGTTGTTGATGCTTTTCCTGCATATTGCATGTTTTTACCAGATGTAATGTGTGTCTTGACATGCATCAATAATTATTTTTCAAGGACTAACTGACCTGGTACTCTCTCCCATGTTTTCTGTGCGTGTGTGTGGATGTGTGGTGGCTCTTGCAGAAGGTAGAGAGTGTGTGAACTGCGGGGCCACGTCTACTCCGCTGTGGAGGCGGGACGGTACGGGTCACTATCTGTGTAACGCCTGCGGACTCTATCACAAGATGAACGGGCAGAATCGCCCTCTCATCAAACCCAAGCGGCGGCTGGTACGTCTCCACCACATTTCTCTATTGATGACATTTCCGTCTCTCTCTCTGTTTTTCCCCTATCCAGGAAGAAGTAGGCCTATTAGCTGCAGGAAATTGACTCGACAAGTGCAGGTCTCTGTTTTCAGATACTACCATAGAAAAACTGCACCGTTTTTTTTTTTTAAATGCAATGACGATGCTATTTTTTATTTGCTAAAATTGTCATTGATTATTCTGTTTAGGCCCCATGTGTATTATTCTGGAGATGCATTGCCTCCATTAAAGAGAGCTTCTGTAGCTTGTGGCTGCAGGCCTGCATTCAAAAACGCACAATGAGCTCCATCATTTAAACATTATTTTGACATGTTACGATACATTTGTAGGCTATTTTATTGCAATACTTATGAATGCTCCAGGTCGAGTTATTTGTTAGCAGTTATGTCAGGGAAAGCCCCTATCATCAAAGCTGAATCTTTAGAGAAGTTCCCCTGCCTTCTTATATGAGCAAAATCTTTCGAGGCAAGTATGGCTGTCCAGTCCTGGACCTTTTCTCTCCTCTTCGCCTCTAATGTGAAAACCTGACTTCCCAGGAAAGGGCTGCCGGATATCTGAGCAGCGCAGATAAGTCGCTTTTAACAACACAACCCGCTTCCCCAGTCAAAACACAGAGGCCAGCAGTCACGACTCGAGATTATTTAGTGTTAGATTCTCCCCTTAAATACGCGCGGTTGGTGGCTAAAGTGGGTAATTGGCACGCCACATTTGACCTATTAAAACAAAAATAATCTTATTTATAGGCCAGGAAGTGACACCATAGAACCAATAGATGACCTGTCAATGTGCCAATTTCGATTTAATAATAGCTCGTATGCTCAAATGTAATGTTATTTGGCAGAGAGAAGAGATTATTTGCTGATTTGACAGCAAGCATAATAATAATTAAAAAAAGGACTGAAGTAAAGGTTAAGATCATAGCCAAACACATCTTCGAACTTAATAAGGCTTATTCCTCCGAGCTGATTGGTTATTCACAGCACACAGCAGGGGTTATTAGGCCACCACGTGTGTATAATTGGAAATCCCTCCCTGAGATAATGTAGTCCTTAACGTTAGTGTGTCCTTTGCGCTCACCTGTCTATCGATTGTTTTTAGAGATTATAACATCAATGTCAGGCCAGTGCTGCAAACTGGGCCGTGAGACAGGCAGTAAATCCATGGAAGACATGACTTTCACTGTGTCAGGATGAAGAGAGGCTTTTACTCTGCTGTAGCCTGCAGCGAAGCTAAAAATATCCACATTTTCTTTTTTTATTATGCTTTTAATTGGCGTGCAATTATTGCTCATGGTTCATCTCACTGCATGGTATCTTATTATTTTCTTTCCATATTGTCACCGTTTTAGAATCATCTTATATAAGAGTCTTTTAATCGATAATAAATCTTTATGTTCTTCCTTTTCACTTGCATTGTTTCACGTCACGAGGTCGACATTTTAAACGGGTTTTCGTGGCACAACCATGCATTTAAAGGGGACATTTAATCAGATTTAATAGCTCTCCTATTTCAAGGCACTGCTTTTATGTCTTCTGTAAATATTTATTCTTCAGGAGGTATGTGCTCTATGACGCTATTTTTAGCCTGGAGTGAAAGCAGCTCTGATTTAGGTATTTCTGTCTTTATTTAAAGCTATTTTTAAAATTACAAAATAAGAACTATGGGGTGCACATTAACAATGTACATCCAGCTTTTTTTTTTATCAGCACGATTTGTCTTTTATAAATAGCTTTAACACAATGCACATAAGTAAAACGTAGACATTTAATTTAAATGAAAGGAAGTAAAATGGCAATTTCTTATTGCATTTATAGATATGTTGTAGGCTATTATGCAAGATGCCATATACATGTCGGCAAAAATGACAAAGAAACAACCTTAAAGACGATTTTTTTTATGTGATCTATTTAAACCCAATATTTATTTATTAAATCACATCAACAAACGCCATATTTTCATTTTTATCACAGTGCTAGAATCACGTATTTTTTACAGGAATTGCAGCCCTGAATGTAGATCTTAAATGCATCCATGTTGGTTGGGTAATTACCTGGTCACGTGACGCTCTTTGCCCCTCTGTGTTTGTGCAGTCTGCAGCCAGACGTGCCGGGACGTCGTGTGCAAACTGCCAGACCACGACGACGACGCTGTGGCGGAGAAACGCCAACGGGGATCCGGTGTGTAACGCCTGCGGCCTGTACTACAAACTGCACAATGTAAGTAATAAACCTTCATAGGAGATCTCGGTATCCCATCAAACAGCATGTTCTGAATACTTATTCCTCCATCTCCATCTTTATTTCTCTCTCATCACGTCCCACCTTGCCCTACTCCTCTGCATATTTTATCTGATTTGTCCCTGCAGAGGATTTCCGGGCCACGGCGATAACAAACAGTGTGGAATTAATAGGATTTATTGGCAGTAAGTGCGAATCTAAAATGTATAAGTGAACCAAGCCCGCAGCCGGTTCGCTTTTGAATATTAAAGAAGGGGGCTTAATTAAAATTCGATTAATTTCCAGGCCGATTTTTTTTCTTTTTATTTCTAGCCTTTTGGTTCGCCAGGGACTCAGAGTCCCCCCTCTGACCACCAATCCGCCTGATTCGTTTTGGGTTGGTTAGCGCCTCACCACATCATTTCACAACCTCAATCTGAAGACCCCAGGGACTCGTTTATCTCCCCCCCTCTCTCCTCTCCTCAGCACAAAGCTGTCACTTTTAATCAAAAAGCCATTGTAGTTGTAACTAATAATAATAATAAGTTCTCTGAGGCCACATGTAGGTAATATTTCCCCTCTTCAGTCAACAGATAGAGGTTATATATTCCTGTGTGTGAGGGGCAGAGTATCCCGCTCCATGCTTGTCACGCAAGCGCCTCACACTAAATCATTTTCCCATGTTACTTTTGGCATAGGGCTGCAGAAACAGATTCAGACCAAGGTTAAAAGGAGAGAAGAATAATATTTCCCAGTCCACATATTAGCATTTGAACTGACCCTGACCTTGGAGTAATTGTAAAATGAGTTTATTTTGGTAAATCCAGACTTCTGTTGCTCCCTTTGAAACAAATTCCACATTTTGCATGGAGACTTTAGCCCTGCTCGCCTGCATGTGTGTCCCAAAACACTTGGTGGTACAGTGTGTTGTCCCGTAAGCTTAAGAAGCTTGTGAACACAGGAAAAGTTGCCACAAACAGGAGGCCTTGTTAACACCAAAAATACAGACAGACTCTTTTCAGTAATCAGGGTTTAGTCACCGCGTGTGAAAGATGTCTTTCTCATCTTTCGATCTCTGAACGTAGTACAGTGTGCTCAGCTTTGACACCTCTGAGCAAGCTTTCAGGTGGTTAGCTGCTGGTGTTGGGACAGAGGATGTGAGGGTCTGCTCTGTGTATTCTGCGGTGGTCATTGACTTATACTCTCTTGGCTTTTGTTTGATGTGCTTGGGCGGCGGCCGGGCGCAGGACGGAGGCCCAAGGCTTCCTCTGTGAGACATCTCAGCATCAAAGGGCAGGCCTGACTGGCTCTAGGTGGGTGTAACATGCCTTAGAGCTGGAAGCACGGCAGAGAGAGTCCCCCAGTATGGAGCCACATCTTAGAGAGTGAAACCACATCACTGCAGATAGATCTCTGCCCTCCACTAATCACTCAGGCCACTAAAATGCCAATGTCTCAGGCAGTAGGAAGAATCTCCCCTTTCCCCGGGAAGAAGCTCTCAGAAAGATCAGGAAGCCAGTCGGCCTCATCCACCTCCCCTCATAATCCTGCTCAAAGCCCGAATTCCATCATCCAGCTCCCATCCCCAGATAAACCTATGCTGGAATATGGCAGCTGGGGCCATTTTGGCCAGAAGACGGCCACGCGGTTAAGGAGGAGGGAGGAGAGGAGGACTTGGCCGGCGCTGGCGGTCGTGATGGCCATGTGTCTCTGTGGTCGCCGTTAGCTGCCAGACCCTTCTCCGTCTCTGTTCTGCACACTCGCTCCATCTCCCCTCCATCTTTCCTGTTTCTCTCTTTCTTTCTGGCACAGTCACAGATACAGTTCAGCCTAAACGAATCAACATTTAAATCCAGCCTAACACACACACACTGTGCAACACAATATAAACAATCTTCTGTTTCAGGATGGGACAGTCAGATTTTCCCCGTAATGGGACTCCATTACATATCATTATCTCTCCCCAAAACCCCAAATTCTGCCTCAAAGCAGACTAAAAAGCTGTGTGTCACATTTTCTTTCTTATTTTCAAATGTGATGACACCCTTCACTTAAGGTTTCTCTTTTATTGTGTTTCTTAATGTAAATGGAGCGACAACTACAGATGTCTTCATGTTTGAATCTCCACTTTTAGGATTTCTATCACTCTATCCCAAAATACTAATTTGCCATCTTCTCTGTCTCCTTTCGAGAGCAGATCAACCGACCTCTGACCATGAAGAAGGAAGGCATCCAGACCCGGAACAGGAAGATGTCCAGCAAGTCCAAGAAGAGCAAAAAGTCCCAGGACGGCATGGACGACTTCTCCAAGAGCCTGATGGACAAGAGCTCCTTCAGCCCGGCCGCCCTCTCCCGCCACATGTCGTCATTCCCTCCCTTCTCGCACTCCGGCCACATGCTGAGCACCCCCACACCCATGCACCCCTCCTTCGCCCCCCACCACCCTTCCAGTATGGTCACAGCCATGGGTTAGAGCTCCCTGCGCTGCCCCGCCCCTGAACCCTCGCCACCACCACACCCCCTCGGTACCTCTGCTGACCTGCTTCCATATCCTAAAAGACAAATAAACTGCTCCTCGGTCCGACCTAAGCCCCCCCTGTCCCCCCACCAGCTGCGGTGCGAGAACGACAGGCTTCCGGCTCCTTATCCTCTTCCTCAGTTGTATCTTATTTTTATAAACTCAAAAGTGTACCTCTGCGATGTGAATGCTTTGCAGACTTGACTGTGGCGCACTGACCTCCAGGGGGAAGATGTTGTTCTCCTCCAACCAGGGGAACTTTTTTTTCTCCTTATCCGACGCCGCCTCCACCACATAGAGGCTGTCCTCCCAGCTGATCCACATGATAAGGAGCTCCATTTGTGTACAAAAAGCCATTTTTCCACACCACGAACATCACAAAAACAGACTTTTACAACAACCTCTCCAGAAGTTTCCACTCCCACCTCTCTTCACCTTGCACCTGTGTAACAGGAAACCCCCCCGTTCCCCTTGTTCTTCTTACTGGAGATAGACGTTGAATATATTTGTACAAATTGTATGAAATACAGTACATTTAATGAAGACTTTTTAATTAAGTAAGAAAAAAAAAGGAAACATGCCCATGGGCAGCTAATGACGACGTGAAGGGTACGAGTCGCAGCAGTAGGAGAGACTTGCCGCCTGAGGAGTGAGGAAAGGACGTCTCCGAGTCCCTGAGGAGAGAGAAAAGGGAGGAGGTGAGGGACGAGAGGAGAGACTTGAGAAAGGGCAGGCCTCGGTTTTTGCCTGCGTGAATTGTGTTGCATTAAGTTTGCAGAGTCAGCAGCTCTGGCTCTCACCTTTTTTTTTTGGATGTGCTATAGGTCTCGGGCAATTGGTTTGTGTTGACACGTGCACGTACACACACACACAGACACACACACACACACAGACACACACAGACACACACACACACATACACATGACCTGAAGACATTCTTCCTGCCCACAGATTATATGCATTGTGAAAAAAGTTCCTGTATTTGTTATTTGTATGTATAAATCAGAGTACCAAAAATACGAAATAAACAAAGATGTAGAATTATTTCTTTATGTTATGCAGACTGAATGGTTGTAAAAATTTAATAATAATCACTAGTGTAAAATATGACTGCTTTTTTGTTTCGTAATTTTTTTTCCTCTTTGAAAATAATAAACTAGTTTAATCTCTGTTGACATGTTAGCACTGTGGTCGAGAGCCGTGTTTTCTGTGATCTTTGACACATCACCCCACCTACTCACCACAACCACAACCAGCAACACCCTGCCACTCTGTTTTTACGCAGCATTCACAGGAACGACTCTTACGGTCAGTTTAGCACAAACAGGAAGAGCAGAAATAAACAGTGGCCATGGAGGAACAAATCAAATGGCAGGGTCACAGAGGCCAGGCCACACAGGCACCATGTTCTGAAGGGGCTTTTGTCTCATCCTACTGATACATAAATACACACCGAGCAACGTACACACACATCAAACAAATACAACTCATCTAGCGAGGCGGATTCATCAGGAAACAGCATCATTTCAGGCATTTCCCACTGATTCAGGATCAGGTTTCTTTCACACTTCATATCAAAGAGATGCTGATAAATATAACTTTAAGATACTTTCTAGACACATGTTGCTATATGCATCACCTTCACACTGCTGAGAAATTAGCAGGAAAATAAGAGGAGCTTTGACCGCTGAAATAACCACACAGTGTCTCGATCGTCCTCAACATTTGAATACTATGACGTCTTTTTGTAAGACAACTCAAAAGTTCATCCTCTCTGCTCAAGAATGCACTGTAGAATTTCCATGGATAAAACAATAATAATCTTTATTTGTATAGGACATTTCATACAACAAGTGCAGTCCAAAGTGCTTCACATACTGTAGGCATTTCACAGAAAATGGATATCACACAGAATACAGATACCAGTAAAAGACATAAAAACAAACAAAAAATTGCATAGAGTAGACATATATAAAACATATATTTAGATTAAAGGTACAACAATGAAATTGTTCATTAAAAGGAGGATAGTGCAAATTCAACACACAATCAGGTGACAGGTTAAAATGCATTGAGAAAGTGCAGCAGAGAGCAGGAGTTTGCTTCCTAAACGGCTACATTGTACAAATGTGTTATGAGTTTTTTCTTAAAGAGTTTTTTCAATACTGGTTGAAGACCACAAACAAAAACTGACCACGTCGCACAATGCTCTACAGTTTATATGTGATATTAAGCACAAAGGGAGAAAAGAAAACGACCTTAGTGAGTGTTTTTATGGATAATTCATTGCTATTATTGTGAGAGTGTGTTCTAAAGAGCTGAAACCATAGTGCGTAGCGCAGTTTGAAGTGCAAACCCTGTAGAAAATCAAACAGTAATACAAGTGCACTTAAAAAAAAAAGCAATAGATGATAGAATGTGACTAAAATAAGCTAAGTAATATTATTCCTCTAACAAGAAATAGGGATGCAATTACAACAAGTTTTAAAAAACAAATCCAACACACTGTAAAAACCACTAAAAGGTTAATATAACTATTTCCATCTTAGTCTGGCCTGCCATGAATCTCGAAGACAACATCAACCGCTTTACGTCTTCTACATTACAGATTGAAATAAAAGTATTTGAAATGATCAGCAAAGAATCAGAGCCGAGCACTAGTGATAGAGCAAAGATGCGATGTATTCAATATTGTCTTTTTAGCATGAAAGCCGACTAACAACCTAAACAAAGACATTTAGCCTCTGATTCACAACATCCAGGTACATTTCCCTGATGGGCTGCAGGAGTAAATAACAAGGTGCTTAAATCAAGACATCCAATACGAAAATATCAAATGTCTTTATTTCTTCTCTTCTCTTATTATATAACTGCTCTCTTCTGCACATCATCAGCTAAATCAATCCCCTCTTACGTAACACTCCCCGTTTGTTCTGGTAGCTAGTGTTGAAAAGTTGCCCTGTAAACTCCCACAGCTTCCCCTAACCCAAAATCATGCAGACTGTTGGGAACCACATTTCCAATATCGGAATATATTTGCACAAGTGGAATGCCAAATCCGGCGGCTGCAGCCCTCTCATGCCTCCCTGCAGAAAAGGCCATACAGAAGTCAGGTATTTGGCATCATTTGTTTCTGAGCCGCCGTGACCAATCGGGAGATTTGCTTCTGTGTTTTAATAGCGAGGTCAAGGGGCCATGTGGGATGAGAATGGGAATAGTGTGTGTGTGTGTACAGAGGGATTGAGGAGTGCTTTGCCCCGCGGTGGGACCCCATGGCCCCTGACTGACCTTTTTTCCCTCGGTTTGGCTGTGGACGTCTGCCAAGGGTGACTGGATGTGCAGCGGCTAGCTCAGGTGAGGGTAAAAAACGGACCGACAACCTCTCTGTGATCTCCTCTTCCCTCCATCATCATGGTCACCGTCGTCACAAATCACTTATTTCTGTCTCCCTCTCCGTCTGTCTGTCTCTCTTCCTGCGTCTGCCTCTCGTCTTTCAGGTGAGGATGATGACAGATTTGTGGCTGTAAGCGGCTCGAAGGAATAGTCCATCTTCATCCAGGCAGCGCCGCTGTCACTGCAGGAAAAGGTCAGGTCAGATTTGGGGTCAACATGTCAGAGGAATTTGGCTACTTTGAATACTAAACATTTAAATAATCTGAAACTATTATGATATTCACAGTGCTATAAGTAGACATGTGTTTGTACAGGATAGGCCTTTTTCATATTGTATCAAAAGGTTTGCTACAGTTTCCACATACAGACACAGAGACTAGTTTAGGTAATATTGGTTTGAAGGACGGCCAATCTGTGTCAGTGTGGTCACATGTGGGGAGTCAGCAGCGTGTTGTGGGTGAATGGTTCTCTCCTGTCCCACAAATAAACCCAGAATACGTCTAGTTATGTTTAAGACAGTCAATGTCTGTTGCAGTCTAGAGTTTGTGAGTTTGAGGGCTGGAACTCAACAGTTTCCATTCTTTATTTGTTGTATAATAAAGCAAAAAAAAACAAAAGAACAACGTAAAACACATTTATCAGACTCTGTATAGTATGTTTTTATCATTCAAATGTACAATGGACGTTTGGCGGCCAAAGTGTCAATCTGCATTTGAGGTTGTGTTTAATGAGAAGGGAACATTTAAATCCCTTATTATCCACATTTTGTATAATAAGTGTAACTTTTCTGACAGCTTGAGTTTACAAATTGTGCACGAATACCATTTAGCAAAGATTCCAGGCTAGCTGTTTCCCCCTGTTTACAGTCTTTTTGCTAAGCTACGCTAACCTGCTTCTGACTAAAGCTGCACAGACACTGGAGGGGCATCGATATCCTCATCCATCTCCAAAATAGAAAGTGAAAAAGTCTATTTCAAATACATTAGCCAGTAAAGCAAAAAACGAAGCAATCTCACTCAATAAAGTTTTCCTAGAATGCGTTAAATCTTAAGTTTAGCAGTTTCTATGTATCCAATGAATATTTTTGTGGTACATTTAACTTTAAGAACTGCTGAGAACTGTGTTTAAAGTGCTATACATTGACTTTGGCGTCCAACAGAAAAACTTAAAATCTCTGCAGACACTTTGTAGTAATTTAAGGTATTATCTAAGGGTGTATTAAAGGTATTTTATGCTCCATAGCAAGCTAAAAGGGACCTTATGAAGTCTGCGGTATCTTCAATCTTTCTCAATATCACTCACCTATACAAGATATCATTTGCTGTTTACATAGCATCGATAAATATGTTAAAGGATTACTATTGTCCTTTTTGAAAGTAAATGGCTGTTGTAGGTCTTATCCTTTCCTTTTGTTTCGAAAGACCTGAAGCCTGAAACATGAGGGATGAGCTGCTGCGGCATTGTGGGAGTTCTCTCACTTGTTCGAGACCCCCTCACCACTTTGAAAAGAGCAGCCTCGCGCTGCATTGTCTCCTTAACAATCGTAAATTTGAACCATAATCTCCCGTCACAACATAGCAGATAAAAGATAATTATCTCTTTTACTGAGGTGCCCTGGGGCTTCTTGGACGGCCTAGCAGACAACGTGCCTAAACCCTCAACACACACACACACACACACACACACACACACACACACACACACACACACACACACACACACACACACACACACACACACACACACACACACACACACACACACACACACACACACACACACACACACACACACACACACACACACACACACACACACACACACACACACACACACACACACACAACAGGCTTGGGAGCCAGCTATAGCTCTGATGAGAGATGTGTCAACAGATGAGTGCTTAAAGTATTTATGTGAATGTTTGCACATGCTCTAAACACATCCAAAACGTATCTTTTACGGCTCTGAATAAACAGACTCCTGTTTGATTTTTGCAACAAGGTTGTGAAAATCAAAAGATTATTCCCCTGTCATAGATTCAGAAATTGCTTTTGCATTCACGAGGAGTAATGGAGGTGGCAGAAAGTTCACAGGTTCAGTGAGGGATGCTCAAACGTCAGTCTTTGACAGAAAGTGTCAGAGGGAATGAATGACGACCTGAGAGGCCAGGAAGAGTGTTATGTGACTTGTTTCAGGGAAGAGTTAGGGCACGGCATGAAGGATTTGGGTTGAACAGAAGTGGAGAGGGTAATATTTTAAGGGGAATGGATTGCATGAGTGAAATATGATGTTCCCAGTCTGGGCAAAGAGTAGCAAATTATCGGAAACTTGCAAAAAAACTATATTTTCTTGAAGTTTCCCTAAGTAAAATAAATATTACCTGTGTTAAACTCTACTTCAGGTTAAGTAGACAAGATATAAGTTCTAAACACTCAAAGTTTATGTTCAGTTAAGGAACTCTGCATTATTTCTCCTATGAAATAACAGCAAAAATAGTTCAAGCATAACAATTCAAAACTAATAGAGAACCTAAAAAGGTTTATACTCTATCAAATTCAACTTTAAATCCGGATAGTACATCAGTTAAAATATGGCCCTTAGTAATAGTTCTACATCTTTAGAAATACACGTTTTCCCTTTCATTGACTTGACTGACAATTAGCTTAGCTAAACACATGGATACCAGTTAGCTAGCTGCGCCTCTGAAGCTCACTAACAGAGCGCTGCAGGGATGATGTATTCTTTAAGACAACAAGGAAGTAAGCATCGATTCCTTATACAAATTAAAAAGATTGTGATTTGGATTACTGCAGAAAATAACCTCTGTGGTAGAAAACATTTATTATACTTGTAGGATTTGTTCCGCTAGATAATTTTCACAAATGAAATTGTTGACCTTAAACGCAATTGGAAATGGAACAAAGCCAACGTTTGGCTATTTATTATGTTCTAGGTTTTAGGACCTCTCCCTGTTGAAGTTTACCACGCGATCTTCCTGCAGCACCTGCGGAGAGTGTTTCCATGTATTCTGCTGCACCGCATGGCTCTCAGGACATGTTTTACAGCCTTGTCCCCTGGTTGGCCCTAACGGACAGCGGTCTCTCCCAGGCCTTGGGCTAAACTGAACCTCACCTGTCAAAACCTTCGTGGCAGCAGCAGCACATTTGCATGGACCTGCATACACTAACTCTCACGGGTGTTTATCCACTGCAAAAAGAACATCAACATAATCACCTGAGCAACCGACGGATAGCTGACTGGCACATTTTAGCCGCATCACAGAAAAGTAGAGCAGACAGGTGTTTGTATTTTGTTCTTTTGGCTGCAAAGCCAGGGGACATGCATTAGCTAAGCTGAGTTTGATGACACAATCTTGGCACCATCTGCAAAGGTGTGTTTGAAGAGTGTGTGTTGAATACCACCCCTTTAATATCTGGGCCAAGTCATGAGTTAATCACCTTTTAATAAACTGACTAAGGAGTTGATATCTTAGGACAGATGTCGCAGCTTTATTTCTCAGCACACTTTTTGGGGGGTGAGTTTAGCATTAATCTATTCTAGTTGCAGAGTTTTTTTTCTAATTTCATCTGCGATTAAGCACACAAAAATAGGTTATTTTGTCACTATCAAGACAAGGTTTAGAGCACCAGCTTGCCACCAACGCCCAAAAAGAAACAAACTGCCATGTAAAGTTTCTTGGCATGAAAAGTTATACTCAAACATGCAGCATTTCACATCTCATTGCACACCAGATCTCTTAAAGTTATTCCTTATATATGCGTCAGATACAATGGTGTTATTTGTATTAAGCTTCTTAAGGTTTGCTCAACTTTTCAAATCATCACATGTTCCACAGAGGGAATCAAATTATGAATTGTGTCTGATATATCAAACCAAATGTGAGAATTTTTTGAAGTATTTTGGGGTTAGAAAACTCCTCTTTCATGAACAAAACAAGAATAACTGTCAAAGATAAGGTATGCAGTAAGATGTTAGCCTTACAGTCTGAAAGAATCTCGCCAGAAACTTAGTTGGATCTCCAAAACAAAAGGGCGCTACTTGTATAAACTGACTTCATATTGGAAATGTAAATGGTAACTATCTCTCTTGAAGGCATATTCAAATTTGAGGAAGTCACATATGACCTGCATGTAGTCGGCTCAAAATCTCACAAGATTTAGGGCCCCCACACAGTGCATTGTGGGGCAGTTTAGCATGTGCAGTACGCTCACGTTGTATACCTAGACGTTCTTGCTAATGTAGTATACATCCAGGTATTTCTTGTGTACACAAAATCCACATACAATGCTATTGTAAACTGATTTAAGGTGATACTTGGTATGAAAGGTATTTGATTTGGAACACAGCCCATGAGTTTGAAGGCTTATCAGATGCCAAAACACAGCACAGTGGTTTCAAATACTACTGTTGGATTTCGAATCTCTAAAAAAGCAAGTACAGTGAACACAGATTTATGCTTTCAAACCCAGTGTTAACAATAATAATTAGGCTTGATAAGTGTGACCAAATATGATGTCTTCTATACACTACCAGCACTTTATGGATTAGTGACAAACTCTTCATCGTGCTGACCCTTTAAGATGTTTACTATTGGCACAGGTGACCGATTATTGGTAGATTTCATCCTAAAGAAACCTTTGTAATTCCCACTCTAGCGGCAACCAGTGTGTGCGTGTGTGGTCATGCATGCGTCCACTGCCAACAGTTAGAGTAGCTACCCAACTAACAAAGGGACTGCTGTGTCGGTCGGCTGTCCAGAGCCCCGGAGCTGTTTACACATGCCATTGTCTCCCTTAGGCCAATCAGACAAGCCCTACTAGGTAAATAAGCCTGCTGCAGCCAATCGCTGGCAAGCACACCGGGACCTGGGCTGGTTATCTGCAACACCCCAGGAAGTGGGAGAAATTATCAGGGAAGTGACAAAAACACATTAGTGCAACCTTCTATCTCCTCCTCTCGGACTATCTACCTCATATCTCATTAGAGACTTAATTCATGGGGCTGGCTCTGTTCTCATTGGACAGTCCGTATCTCTCTGCTCGCTCATCGTCTGTGGCCGATGGATTTCATAGAGAGCCTTAAGCATCGCTGATAAGTTAACTCTTTGGAAGAGTATAAACAGCTGTAGATTTGTCCACATTTTGCAGAAGCGCTGACCAACACTGTTTTTATTTTCAGTACAATGCATTTCCTGTGTTGTTAGGCATTTCCAACATGTGGGTTTTCCAAGTTGGCTGATAATCATCATGGCTTCCACACACTATTTTGTCAGGAAACTAAACTCAAAAGAAAACAGATAAACAAATGATTGTCCTGCGGCTTAACAAACCCATGTTAGCTTATTTATGTATATATATTTGTATATCAGCAACAAACCTGATTAAAATTGTTTTTTTCTCACTGTCGACACAATAAAAACTTGATTTGTTGCCATATTTGTGCAACTAAATGCATCATGAATTCTTAGCTTATTAGCCAACATTGGTGCTTGTGACATCATTTCAATTCATATATATATATATATATATATATATATATATATATATATATATATATATATATATATAAACATCAGTATGTTGCCAGGGTTGCCTGATGTTTTTTTTACATACTCCAATACTGTCCTTGAAGGTTAGCTAAATAATTTCAACATCACATAACACAGGTCACCTTTCTGGTAAAAAACAAACTGTGTGTAAACAACAAGATGAGAAACATAACTATTTCCTACAGAGCCTGTAGCCTGTAGCTCAGTCACGGTGTTGTCAATGAGATGTCAGCGGAATAAGATTCATGCGCTTCCTTGTTTTATGACATACTGATCGACATTGTATGCAACCTAGACCGCATTGCTGAAGTTGATTTAGTTCGTTTTGGACCACCAGCTTTGTGTTCAGTTAGTGCTTGCTTGAGGTATGTTCATTAGATGATGTAAGACTCAGAGGCGACGCCAAAGCAGCGAAAGAGACACAATGTGCCTGTTTAAAAGTTGAAGAACTCGCAGCTGCAGTTCAGACCACTGATGCAATATGATCCTGTTGCACAACCAGCCCCAACATTGTGATGATCAAACATGTTTTTTCATAGTGCTTACTGCTTTACATGAATGCTCCCTCACCAAAACCGTCCCCCTTCCCCCGTCTCTGTCCCTTGATCCCGGTTCTCTTAGCCCGGCTCTGCTCCCACAGCCACCCCACCTCCCTCTGGGAGCCCTGGGAGTGTTTGTACTGGAGGCAGCCAGCGGAGACGGCTGGTGTTTTCATAGCGAAATCTCTTTCCTGAGGTAATGCTGGCCTGGGTTGACCGCTGCGGCATGTACAGACCAGCAGTGGCTCTGGCAAGAGGTCATGGATGGTCTGTGATCACATCACCGTGGAGCCCTACAGTTTAATATTTAGCAGCCAGTATTGGTGGTGTGACACGATTTCACAAGAACTGCAGTTTACATGCATTAGATGTCTGGGGGACTAACTGCCTCTTATATGAACCAAATGCTGGAACAGTTTAAAAATCATATCACGTGAATGAAATGACAATCCATGCAATACAAATTCATTACAAAAAGGTAGGTATTCTGCTGATTAGCTTTCTTTATAGTACTGACAAAATACAGGACCCATCTGTCAACATAAAAAGATCTTGACAAAATAATTTATGGAGAAATAGTTGAACAGATTGCTTGCCCTCCCTTTTTTTGCCTGAAGCAGCCTCTAATATTTCAGTCAGTACCTGTCAGTCCTACCCTTGGCTCTGGTAGGCTGAACAAGTCATGTTAGCACGTGAGATTAAAGTTTAAAAAAAGATTACTTCACTCAAGACTAACTTCTAGGAAGAACAAAGGTGCTATGGAAACATTTTCTGCACACTTGGGTCCAAAGCACATACAATTTGCTTTCAGCCTCACAAGCTCAACATAGTTGTAGCTCCAATGATACAAATACAAATGACTCCGACATCCAGAGACATGATCATAGTTTAATAAGAAAACATTGAGGGGAAGAGCCTCAAATTTAAAGTAATTCTACATATAAGAAATCAGATGGAAATAAATACAGCATTAACACGCGCCATCCAGAGCATCATGCTAGGACACACAATGTTTGACAGTTTGACATTACAGTCAAACATTGGACTTTCACACTGGGGAACACTGTCCATTGACTGTTTTAAATATAGGTCCATAACTTATATGACGAAACGTACCTATCATAAGCCAATAATCACTTTTCTAAACCTAACCAAGTTGTTTTGTTATGCCACTCTAATAGAGACCATAGAGTGTATGCATCCAATTGAGTTCTCAATGGCTTTGACAAGGTGTTACTCAAGAGTAGCAACCATTTGGAAAGCAGAAACTGACAAGGAAAAACAAGAAAGAGCCGCTGAAATGTAAAGTTCCTGAGTTGTTTTAAAGTTTCCTGAAATACTTCTTTAGTCTAGGATCGGCCGCTAGAAAAAGTACAATTTCAAGACTATGTTTCAGACATATTGGTTTATTTCCAGACCGAGTCAATGCTTTCTAGGACGCTGTTCAGTGCTTGAATTGGGCCGGTACTCACCGGTACGCAGTACTGAGACTTCTGATTTTTACCCATCCGGTACGGCGATACTCAGTACCTCGCCCCCGGAGCAGCAGTCTTCGTCGCCCCAAACACCGCCACCCCTCGGCGGCCCGCAAGTGCCAGAGGACCTCGGCAAAACAGAGCCTGCCCAGGTATATTTAAACAAGTTCCCAACTCGCCTGTACAGTGGGGTAAGGCGCTCATTTTGCAGCTCATGGTTTAAAAACAGAGATTGTCTGTAAAAAAGATGCCATCTTCTGCTATGCCTGTAGACATTTCGGTTCAAATACATCTAACTCAGATGCCTTCACCACAATTGTACCAGAGTACCAAACGCTGTCTCCTGGTACTCATCTGAGTAACTCACTACAAATGAAATACTATGACAGTAAAACAAGAATAGAGTTTAAAAGGGGAGTGAATTGTAAAATATCCATAAAGAAATAGAAACTCTGCTTACAGTTCTGTTTCATATGGATGTTGAGAGATAGATCTCTTAATTTTTCTCTCAAAGTGCACCAGATTGATGCATTTAACTTCAATATTAAAAAAAAATCTTGTGTTAGATCCACTCCCCACTTATAAAATTAACTACCCCTGCACCCCCTCTAATCTCAGATGCACCCTGAGTCATTTTGTTTAAGTACAGTGAGCCTTTCTAAAATATACAGTAAAGAGACAAACCCACCAGCATTATAGGATATACTATGACTTTGAGCCAAATTCTTGTTTTTGGGCTGTATAAATAAATTGACTTGAAACAGTTGCTGATTTGGAGTACTGGCACCTTTTTTATTCCAATTCAAGCACTGACGCTGTTACATTAATGTATGCTTCCATTATTTATGTAGTAGGACTGGATGTGCCGCCAACTTAGTAACTGCTCAAGCTGCAGCATGCTTTACATTTCTAAAAAAACCCATGCAGTACAAATTGTTTGAAGTTCGAGCCTCATGTCGCACAGAGCAGTGTGAAGAGGCCGGGACAGTAGACAAACTTGAGGAAGCATGGATTAGGCTGGGGCAAGAGTGTGTGTTCACTATGGCCTCTAATTTACTTAAGTGCAGTCTAAACGGTGAGGCAGATAAGAATGCTGCTAATAGACCTCGAGTGACAGTCACACAAAGCAGGCGGCAAAGAAACATCCTTACTTATTTTGACGATCTACTGCCTCAAATGTATCTCCTCAAGATTAAACTTGTCGGGTTTCTTTAGATTACTAAAGACAGTCTTTAAAGTCATTAGTAATTTTGATTTGTTTGCCACCCCAGGCCCTTCGGTTTGAATGTCTTTGATGATTCATCCGAGCTACGGTTGTTTACTTAGTTTGGAGAAATTCTTCCATCAGGGCCTTACACATGATAATATAAATGTGGGTGTGGTTTCTATACTGTAATAGGAAGATAAACGGTTCATCTAGCTTCTGCTCCAGGGAAGGCTCCGGAGCGCTGCACTTAATGGTGCCTGCGCAAGCAATTTTTAAGCTGCAGAATAAGCAAAGTAGAGCCACACAAAGACATTCACACACATACCTACAGAAATATGCTTAACCCCAGCAGGGAAAACCAATCTGTCAGAGAAAAAAAGAAGCACTGCAGAGCGCCAGCGCAGCGTGGGGTTGCGTAAGAGAAGAGCAGATGAAAAGCGGGAATGCGTCGCTGTCACCACCCGAACCAAACGAGACAAAGTTTGTTTATCTGAACGCCTCCCGATCACCAGCCGTGAACCAGGAAGCAGCAGGTGCCTCGCTCCAGTGGCAGGCCCTGTATTGTTGACAGTGGATAAACAGGTTGGGGTTGGGATGGGGTAGTTTGAGAGAAATAGGAAAGGGGTGAGTGAGGGTTGTGTTTTCCCCTAAACATTGGAGGAGGAATTAGCCCTGACTAGTTCAGTGTAAAATTTGAAAGTGTAAGCTGTTTGTTGTTTTTCCCCCCAGTTGGCGTTTATTAGTGTTGTCTTATTGCGGCTCTGCTGAACAAGCCTGGCCCGCGTTGTCGCCTGGCAGTGGCAACAGTGGGATAAAAAACCCAGTGAGGGGAGATGGCTGGCGTTGGGGGAAGGAGAGTTTTCATTGTGCTTCCATTGTGGCTCTGTCACTCTCTGCTGCCCTGGCTCGCTGTCCCCTTTAAGCAGCCCGTCCATGTCAGCAGAAATGAGCTTTTGCCTTCTCTTTCATCCTTTCCCTTTTCTTTTCTTCCTCTGCTATTCACTCAACTGTTTCTTCAAATGTCTTAAAAAGCCCGATCACACGGTCTTAGCACATTAACACATCTGCAGCTTAACCTTGAGAGCTGGCCTATTGTCGCCAAGCGCCGGGAGCAGCGGGACAAACAAAAGTTTGGATTGTCAAATGCATACATGGGTTCACTTTGGAACAATGTCGCTGTAAATCAACTGGAAAAAAAAGAAGTTGTTCCATACAAAACTTCGGCTACACAGTGGGGGTATTGTTTCACGTAATGTTTCATCAGTGCAGAATGCTGCAGATCATCCCGGTGGTTTCTGTTCTTACTCATGGTGCCAGATGGAGGGGGAGGCTAGCCTCAGGGCAGGTGAGCAAAAGGGGAGATGGAGGTGGGGTGAGATGAAGGGGGAGGACTCGGGTGACCAGTTTTACCTGGAACTGACTCGAGCCCGTCCGGACATGCAAGAGAGAGATCAGCCCGAGGGGGGGGGAAAGAGAAAGAGAGGGAATAGAAGGGCAGCAAGTGAGTCTTCGGGAAAGGAAAACACTTCTCATTATTTCTCATCAATCTTTTTTTCTTCTCCCTTGCTTTCCTTATCGTTTCCATCTCCATCACTCCTTCAGTTTTCTTCTCCCAAAAAAGAAGGGCTTTCCCCTCACAGCCATTATGTGCTCCTCTCCCCTCTGAGGTATTTTTTTATTTAATTCCAAGGAGATGAAAATGTTCCTGTAATTGTTGGCCCATGGGAAAGAAAAAGAAAAACTCCCACATACCGAGAGAAGTTGGATAAATAGAGTTCGGACAAGTCAGACGTTTTTTAAAAGCGGTTTCTTTTCTTTGCTTTGTCTGGCCGCGATGGCAGGTTGTTTGTTATTGCCGTAATTTTCACACTTGGCAATTAATCAGGTGTAAAAGTTGAGTGGTGTGACAATATCAGACAATGGGAACTAATTCTGATAAACTTGACTTAATGTTGCCTTTTGTGTCGGGTACTACAAAAAGGAATACTTTGGTTTCAATTACACCCCTCAGAATTCCCTGTTTTCTCTTACCTGTTATTCTCACTCAGGGTCTTATTTCAGTGATATGTCAACAGCTTTGATTCTATGGAAACAGCACTTTCACACAAGCAGCAATGTGACTTTTTTCTTCTGATGAGGCCCTAACACTATGCTCCTCTGCTGATTATTTGAAAACTTTCTCAACTATTTTTTCTGTTTAGTCTGCAAGAGAGTTTTCTGATTCACCCAGCAGACTCAACAAAGTGCAGCAAAACTATCTTTGAAAAAAAGGATCACTGGGTTTATGTTGTACGTGAGCTGAAAGTGTTCTCATGCATACTTTGTTTTAACTGTATAGAGGTCTGCATTCCCTGTCCCACGTGTGTTCTTCAAATTCAGTTTGTCAGGCGGGGGAAACAAAAACTGAACTTTCAGTCACCCAGACGTGGATGCCTCACAGCAAATACTCCTGAAGGGTGAGAAGGGTACGATATGTATGAGTTATTAACACATGTCATACAGATACTATACCAGGAGATCTTTCTGTGAAACCCCAGCAACCCTTTCTTCGGTTCACGTTACTTACTATATTCCTCTTCCTCCTCTGTGGTGTGTACCTGAAAAGCAGGTTGAGACACCCACCGTGCTCAGTCACAGTTTAACCGAAAGCTGTCAGAGGTTATGGTAATTACAGTGGCAACTGAAACTTTGGAAGACACCTGTACCTTTCAAGTAGTTCCTGATTAGTTCCCATCCCCCTTTTCTGTTACTTCCTCCTTCACTAAAAACATAAAACTAAAATTGAGATGAACTGTGACCAGGTTGTACAACACCTGGCAGATTATGTTTTGCAAAGGGACTTCCCCTAAATGGCAGTGCTTTTTGTCATAGAGCTTGTACCTAATCACCAAGTACTTTAATGCCACTGTATTCATAAAGGTTGTGGGATTTTGAGAATCAAATTCAAACACAAATCCGCAGAATGATACAATTAAAAGTTATTGTGTTCATGCTTTTCTGAATGTATCAAACAATGCAAAACTCTTTCAGTTTCAGCGTCACCTTCACGCCCCCTGCTCCTCCCCCAGGTGAATGCCAGTTGTAGTTTTCTGTGGAAGCATTACTCAGCCTCGGCCTAATGAACTCTCTGACTATTTACTGACTAACTCCTCTCTTTGAAACTACAGTTGAAGAACATGATAGATTGCTGACACAGTGGCAGGTGGACTAGACCACTTTAGGAATGTTTTTTTATTTATTTTTTATGTTAAATCATTTTTAGGTTTCTGAAAAGTGCATGTTTACCTTTCTTTGATCAGAATGCATTACTGAACATTCACTTTTAGCTCCCAAAAGAGGTTATGTTTTCTGTTTGGCTTGTCATCAAAATGATGGTAAAAGTACTGGCCTGATTTACAGGAAAGTTGGTCCATGAGCGTAGCATGGGGCAAGGAAAACCCCCCTTTACATCTAGTAGGGAATACAGTGGAGGTATGCCTTCTAATTTATTATGATTTTTCCTCTTTTTCAATATTTATTTTCCATGAGTTCTGCCTATTTCCAACCATTCCTCCTGTGGAGCTCGGGCCTTCTTCGCAAACACCACTTGTAAAACACATGAGTCTTCTATGACCATAAGGGGAGGGTAATGACCTCTCAAATCTATGTCAGTGCCTGTTTAGATTTAATTAGCAGCCTCAGAACAGGTTCTCTGTGTGAGTGCATCCACTTAGAGGCCCCTCATTGGATTTTCACGTACACAATGGAAAGACTGAAGCGTCAATTCTAGTAATCCTATATCTGTCCCTTGAGGGCGATGCAATGTAGTGCTCTCTGTGTGCGCATGTTTTTCATTCATTTGTCATAAAACATATTTGTTGCTGAATGTGCCTTAAGTGCATGTGAGAGTGAGCGTGCGCGAACCCTCTCGCACAGCGGTGAGATTGATTGAGCAGTGAATTGAGAGTCCCCTGGGTGTTTTTTTAGCAGCTTGTTGTTTCTGTTTGTGGCTTCACAATGGGCCTGTGTGTATTGGGGTGGGATTTGTATGCATGTGGGTGGGAAGTGTGTACGTTTCTGAATGTATGTACGTGTTCGCGTGAGTGGTGAAGGGTTGGAATGAGAGCGAAGCATGCTTTATAGTTGCCAAATTCTTGAGCAACAGGGAATCTGCCTTTGGCAATTACAATTTCAAAGAGGAACGGCATGACTGTTTGCCATGATGTAGCAAGTCCTATAACTATCTTGACAGAGTCTACAGTTGTAGACGCATGACATTCCTCTGAATTAGCTTGTAAGGCTAATTATTTTCATGGGCCGCCAGATCTTGAATAGAAGACTTCCTATTAGCATAAGAGAGAGGAAGAAATCTTGTCAATGAAACATCTCCAGGTCCACTACTCCTCTTCCTCCTCTTCTCTCCGCTTGAGCGGCCCTGCATGACCACCAGGTCTGGCCCGGTGGAGGGCTGAGGTTTGCTGGGGATGAAAGCTGGGATTGTTGCAGGGTGGGACAGGTCCCTCCATAGCACCTGGGCCATCTGGACATTACATCCCCCAGAGCCGTAATAGATGCCCCCCCCCCCCTCCTCCTCTAACTCCTGGCTGAAGACCCATAACGGACGCCCTCACCGGCCCCTAAGGGGAGCCCCAGTGGGACTTCAGTTTGGGAGGTTGTGCAACTGGATAATGGGCTTCATTTAAAGCTCCATTCACGGCAAGGCCCAAGCCATCCTCTGAGGTGCTGTGAACTGCAGTGGAGGGGTCGCCGGGGGTCACGCCAAGGTTCACACAGCCCTGACCACCGGCCGGTATTTAAAACTCGATCACCACCACCGACTCATACCATTACCTGCCTTCTGCCACTTTGGAAGCAGGTGTAAAGGGGGGGGGCTTGTTGTGCAGGTGTGTGGGCCTGATTCAGGTTACCTATGACCATGCTGGAAGACCAGCTTGTCCATCTTGAGCAAACATGATTAAATCTGAGGGTCACTGCACTGATCTGAGCAAGGAAAAGCAAAGTAGCCATGCCCTTTTATGACCTTCTTTTGTAGCGCAACAAAAAGACAGGAACTGGCAAAAGAGCTAAAGACAGGTGTGTGTGTGTCGGTGTGGGTGTAGCTGTGCTGGAGACCGAAGAACAAGCTACCGCATGAAGGAATGCTGAAATGTAACTGTTCATTAACAGAGAGAAGTCATTGGTTGATTTAACTTGCTTCGCTGCAGGGCTCCTTGCAACATTAACATTCTTAATTTCCATTTTCAAAGCTTGAAGTCACACACACATATATGTGCACGCAAGCATATAAAGACTCACCAGTCCACTCGAAACTGAGCATACACGTGTGCAGAGTATGTGAGAGGTAAGTCACACTATAATTCACAGAGAGAGGTGAAATGAAGTGCACGAGGACAGGTTTTTGGCATGTGAAGACATAGTGTGATGCATGCACATTACAATAATATTTTTTTACACATCATAGGGTATGTTATATCATGTGATTCATCCAGTATTCTGATTCAGTTATGACAGAAAATAACTTTGAAGTACATACAATCTGATTTTAGCTTAAGCATTGGTGATTTAACTAATGTCTTTTACTTTGAAAATCTGAAACTCACACTCCTCACATTCCTCAAGTGGTGTAACAGATGAGGCAAGATTTGACATGAAACACATCTAAGCCGAGACTAAGGCTCATCTGAACTTTTACATAATTTGTTCTAGGGCTGTGCGATTATGGCAAAAATCATAATCACGATTATTTGGGTCAATAATTGATATCACGATTATTAAATACGATTATTCATTGACTTTGAAAAAATCCATTTATTGAACTTTAAAACAAATACAAATAATAATTTGAACAGTATCTTTTTAACTGTTGATTACCCTGAACGTATAATTCAACTGAAAAACCAATACAAAAATAAATAAAATAAATGATATATTTATATTTACATTTAAATAAATAATATCAAAAATAATAAATACCAATTAACAAGATCAACAAATATTTTGGAGCGCACTTCCACAAGCTACTAAACATATATAAATATGATAAATACAAATAAATTAGACCAAATATGTTGCAGTGCACTGTCACAACCTAGCAAAGCAAAATAATTGTTTTTTCCGATTATGTTGTTTTCGTAATTGTGGCAGGCCAAAATCGTAATTGCGATTAAAATACGATTAATTGCACAGCCCTAATTTGTTCCCTCAAACACAGACACAACTAACTTCTTTAAGAGTTTTTCAGTTGCTCTGTTTTTCTGCCTTCAAATCTTCTCTGCCGTTGGGAAGGGAGACGGTAAAGAGCAGCTCTCTCTCCCCCAGGGGCCCCTTCATCTCATCACCTCACCCCTGTCTCCCCTCAAGGGAACATGTCAGGTGATTGGAGAAGTGAGACAGAGATATTCCAATTAGGTGGAGCCGCTGCATGACAGTGCGCTTCTCTTGAGTCACGCTGACAGGAGGGCAGCTGCATGGAAGACTACAACTTTATTTTATTTTATGGGGTATCGGTTAAAATTACAGAATGCAGTGAAGTCAAATACTATCAGCTGAACCATTAACTTTAAAGTTGGCCGACATTTTAAAATCTCAATATCTAAAGAGTTGCATGCAGTAAAAGGTTAATGTGATGTACTACACGGTAATATATGACATGCTTTATGAGGGAAATCGCATAGGAAGAGAATAGCTTTTTTTACAATCATCCCAATATTTCCACCAACCTAAGTTAGTGTTAACCATACAAAATGTTTAAATGTTATCTTTTACATATTGCTTTACATGAGGTGACAGAATTCAAATGGTTAGGAAATAAATGATGGAATTTGTACGTTTATCATCAACTCAATTTTACAAGGTTTCATTTGAACACAATAAGATAATGTATCTCTGCCCATCACTCATTTGAACTAAACAGAGCTTGAATTTAACTGTAACAGCAAATTAAACAATCACTAATGCAACATTTGTGGTCCCTATTTATTGTTGAAAGGAAGTTTCTGCTGATGGCAAACCAACATTTCTTTGTTAATGTTGAGTTTTATATTGAAAGGCAAATGTGTGTTATTAATGACATGAAATAAACTTGAAAGTGTGATGAAACTGTCAGAAAATACTTTTAGAATGTACTTGGTTTGAAGTCTGCCTGTTTCATGTTAAACCAGCTAATCCGCTTCATAGAACACACCAACAAAAAAAGAGTGTTTTATTCAAAAGCAGTAAGAGAAGTGAATACAATGCCTCATATGTGAGTTTCATTATCAGCCTTTTCTACAGCTGTATGAAAACCATTAGTTTGTTTCCCTCCAACAGTCTAGTGTGACATGTTGGCATGTTTTTAAAACTCCTAGCGCGTGCTTTGATAGTTTTTTCCCCAACACATTTTGTCGACCTTTTCTGGGGCAAGGTGACGCTATCAGCACGAGGGATCTTATCAGCTGTGTAATGTGTCATAAGTGGTAATGTTACTGAGGTGTGTGTGTGTGTGTTGGTTAGATGTTTGGCAGAGTGATGGTAATGGCGATAGGTGTGATAAATATGGCGATGTGTCAGTCATTTCTGATATGCCCGGTAGCCTGAGGGGGGGGAGCAGGGAAGAGGAGAAGGGCCACGTTTGATAAATATTGGAGAGATTCCATCTGCAAACAAGTGAAACGTTAGATTTCTGATTAGCCGAACATGTCTGAAGGCTGCTCTTGCTTTGGAGGACTGAGATTCATGATTTCTGCTCAGTGGCAGCACTGTAAAGTAGCAGAGATAGCATGGGAATGGGATGTTGGGTTTATAACTGGTGTTAGTGAGATCTGAGCACTTGATATATGAATAAACTACACTGGGATTCACATACACAGATGTACCTCATGCAAGCTCACACTCCCTGTTTTGTGAGTGTGTGTGTCTGTGTAGGGCCATGAGGAATGTTTCTCTACCTGCATCGACAGGTTGCTCAGCTCTTCTTCTTTACCTGTCAGACCCGCAGGGCCAGGTCACAGCTCGGTGTGTGTGACTGTGTGTGTGTGGGATTATTTTGGGGGTCTTGGTGTTGACTGTATATATGGCTCAAAGCATGTTTGTTATCGTGGGAATGTGTTTGTGTCCGTTAACTCCTGCGTGTGAACTATCTTTTTTTTCAGTTACTCAAAGCTGTTATTGAGCAACACATGCTCCTGATTACTTTCACTCCTCAGTATGTTGCATTAGCTAACAAAGCTAAAATAAACACAGCATGGTTCTCTTAATTACTGCTAACATCTCTGACATCATCAGCATACAGCGAGAACAAGCGAAACTCATCCTGAGCACACACAAACACTCACAGCCGAAGTAAAAACAATAAGTGTGGCTTGATATTGAGTAAGAAAAAGGTTTATAACGCTGTGAGAATGGGTCTGCGGAGAGCATTTCTCCGCGATCCCAACTTAGCAGCCCGAAAAACGTTTACCCATTTAAACAGTCGTGGTAGTTACCTTGTTTGTTCTAAACATCATAAATACACAAACAACAATGAATACTTACAGGTTGTGTACCCGAATCTCCCGCTGGTCCAAACAAAGTAGGAACAGCATCGTTCTTAAGTGCCCTACGCTGTACATATCCGGCATGAATAGCTGAAAGGTTTGTGAAGCTTTGTTTCGTGAAATGCTGGCAGAGGGTGTGGCCTCTGGGTATTCACACGTCACAGTACCCAGGAAGTAAACAATGGAAAATGAGAAATCTCCAACGAGGCGTTTTGGGGCAGCATAGACTGAGTTAGAGTTTTACTCGCTACAGGGTGTACTTTGAAGGTTTTTGACTCTGCAGACCGTTTACATGCATAAAAACCTTCATAACACACAAGGGGACGGGTAATAACCGGAAAAGCATGACATGGGCCCTTTAAAGTTAGTACAAATCCTGCTCTGATGTAAAATGTTAAATATGCTAATAATACACATATCTTAGAAAATAATTTGTAAAGAATCCAGCACCCCTAATATGTATTTTTTCTTTGGACAAATGTATGTTTTGTTATTGTAATTTCGGAACCTTCAGTTTGATTAATGGGTTCCTGAGAGAAATAAACTTCAGAATTCCCAATTACGCCTGTTTTTTTTTTCAATTTCAGAATAAAAGCACCATCTATAAGTGATGAAGTTGATTGGTTTCCTGATTGCACAGAGTAAGAAGGAACTGACTCACCCTGATTTTAGAAAAAAGGAAATGGCAACCAAATTGCAGGCCATAACTAAAGTGTAAGAAATAATCTCTGTCACAATTTCTATTGAGGGTAAAATGATACAGTTGGCTTTGGAGGGAGTAACAGGTAGAGAGTAAAGTGGTGGAGGGGTAGAAATTAGCTTTCTATTTCTGATTCAACCGCCCTGCGTTTTGGAGTGTTTCTCCTTCAGGGATAGTGTGTCACTCACTCTATAGAGGGCCTTGTTCCCGGGCCTGTATTGTTTTACCGGATCGCCCATTGTGCTCTCAGACAGAGTAGGGAGGGAGGTGGGGGGGTGGACCTGTGCCAGCAAGGGCTACACCGGCTGCCAGCCTCCCGCCAGGACACACACACACACACACACACACACACACACACACACACACACACACACACACACACACACACACACACACACACACACACACACACACACACACAACACACACACACACACACACACACACACACACACACACACACACACACACACACACACACACACACACACACACACACACACACACACACACACACACACACACACACACACACACACACACACACACACACACACACACACACACACGAATCGAGAAGGCCTGGATGCGAATGGCGGCCATGGATGGATCAGAACCACTCAGGCCCAACCAGGTCTCTGTTACACAGGCATGCAAAGAAACACACATACACACAAGAAGCAGTGAGTGTTGGATTGCAAGCAGCTGTAAGCAGCCATTCACACACAATTGGTTAAAAAAGTTTACAGTATAGGGCTGCAAAATGTATCTAAAAATGTATCTAAGTATTGTACAGCTGAAAAAAAATGCGTCCTAAGAATTATGATTCAAAATGTGTTTCTCTTGGAAAAAAAACAAAACACTAATTTGGACGCCAACACAATAGTGAATAACATTTCTCCTTTTGTTTAGGTTTTCCGACTTAAAAAGGGAGTAGCAGTTTCCATATAGAACAAAACAAGCACACATTTGATTGGAACTGCTTGGTAAATATATCACTGATAATGAATGGCTGCTCTTCGGTTGGAACTTATTTTGTTTGTCTTTACAGGTCTCTTGTCACTGTAAACAAAGTGCTTCACCCAATGAAAGGTGTCATTCAGTAAGCTGCATTCACTAACCACAATCCAAAATTAGCCTTCACCAACTATGAGCTCAAAGATATTTATAGAAGCGCGAGTGAGATCAGTTTGAACAGTATGAACAGTTAACGCTAAAACTACTGGATATGGCCTTGTTCCAGGAAGGATTATAAAAAAAACGGAACTTTTCCGACAAACATCATTGCTGCGAAATCTACTCATATAACTTATATTGTGTTCATTTGAGCACAAACACAGTTAAAAAAGGGAAATTCTAACCTCAAAGACAATACAAATAAACACACAGAGCAAACTACAGACACAAGCAATAAGTGCTTCAGATCATCTATAAAGTTGTGTGCACAAATACACACACTTTGACGCATGGAGGGCATCCCAGGTAGACTACCACCCAAAACAGTTGAACCGTTGCTATTATGATCGTTTTTTTACAAAACAAATGACACAGTGTGTATCTGCCTGTGTGAGGTCTGACTCATGCAATCACACTTGCCAGGTTTTATTCAAATTAATAAAGATGTAATGATAGTTCTCCTGTGATTGTAAAATACCCAGACTTGGCCCCGCTCCAGAGGGAATTACTTTCTCTGCTCTGACAAATTATTGTTGAATTACAGGCAGCAATCTGTCTGTCTCCCCTCATTTTCTACATCCTCTTTTTTCCCAAATGACTTTGAACTGCCTGTCATTTCTAGCTGAAGATTATTGTCTCGTGGTAATGCTATCATCTTCACAAAACTGTAGAATAATAACAAGGGAAACTATGAAACTGTCCTATATATCATTTCTAGCTCTCACCCTTCCCTTCTTTAAGCTCTTTTTTTTCAGCCACAAAGCTCAAGTTAACAGTCTCTTTTATTTTAGAATGCTAGCTATACCTGAGCTACTTCTAAGACATGCATTTGCACCACTACCAAACACTTGACATAGTTTAAATACCAAGCACAGATGATGTTCCAGTAAAATGTAAAACTGTTTTTGAAGTTGTTGCTGAGAGGTGCATTTTTCAGCTTTGAAGGATGCTAGCAGTAACCCCCTGTTTACAGCCTTTAGCTAAACTAGGCAAAGTAAATACACATATTTTCAAAGACGTAAGAGAATTATGAGTCAGATAAAGTACGACTGAAATGACCAAATCTATACAGGGCACGTGAAGGTGCTTGTTTACATTAAAACTGCAATCATAATGTAATAAAAATAAGCAAAACGGGTTATTTGAAATCGAAAAGTGTCATATGCATTATTCGAGTACCCTCCTGAATAAATGGGTTCTTCCTTAGCATATGCTACTGTACAAACTTCCACTCAGCAACATGAAATTCAGGCTGGTAATTGTTCAATGGCACATCTCTAACTTCAAGTCACAATAACTACATTTCACAGTGAAAAATGAGTCTGTCTCACCATTATCTGCAATACACCTATTTTAATGCCATTTTTGCCAGAGGTGTACAAATTCCAACCCTTCTAATCTAATATAATCACATAGCTTATACTGTACTGTATAAGGCTTATGTTAATACCAGTAAACTTTTAGTAAACAACCAAAGCCCATATGGGAAGTGCCCGGATTCTGTTGGCATTAAGAGCAAACAGTCAGGACATGTCTGTGCCTTTAGGGCTCAGTAAGTTATACTGTAGGCCTACAGTTGGAGCTCATGTTGGTACAATTATAATATTATAAAAGCTTACAATAGTAGTCTGAGCTGTATGACCCTGTGCATGTAACATAAGTAATTACACTGATCATTTAGCTGCCGTCTCTCTTTGCATCTGTGGTGTTGCCTTGCAGTGGTAATGAAGAAATCTGCTGCCTCCTCAGAGAGTGAATGGCTTCTGAGCGGGACAATAAACATGTGAAACGCTTGCACAATAACGGACGACTAAATCCACGCTTGGGGGCAATGAGGAGGTGCGAGTAGCTTGGCAGTCTCCCCTTATGTCTCATCTTTCTCTTTTTATAGTATGGGTGGTACATGAGCCTGAAATGAGAACAAACACCTCTTGTGTAGGAGAGGTGGAGGGGGTGATTGAAGCACTGTAAAAGTATGCATCGGTTAATGTGTGCTGCATTGTGTAAATCAATGATATCATGTCTGACTAAGACTCCCACTTGATTAAAGTGCTTGACATTTTCTACGAATATCCTGACATGCCTATCTGCTAATGAAGTGGTGCAGGAATAAGTCCTAAACCTTGAAATTAGTCAGCATTCCCTCGTCTTGAAGTTGACTTTTTAAACGTTTTTTGTAAGAAGCTGGAGAGATTTCTTAACTAATTCCTGGTGAGAAAATTCCAATCTATTGGGCTAATACTTTTAAAGTCGTACTAACCTAAAATACACATTGACACACGCGATTATTGGCGGTCTTCCACCAATTCCAGAATGGCTAATTACAGGTGTTGATGCATATATGATTGGTGTGTGTGTGTGTGTGTGTGTGTGTGTGTGTATGTGTGTGTGTGTGTGTGTGTGTGTGTGTGTGTGTGTATGTGTGTGTGTAGGATCAGGTGGATACTTAAGCGCTCCTGTTGCCTTTCACTCTTGCTCTTAGGTAATCCTACAGGCCTAAACGGCAGACGCGGTTGCTCAGTTACTGTCAAATACACCTGAGGCTTCGGTCTCGTTGGATGTACTAACTGTTCTCTGTGTTTGCGCAACCGTTTCATTTCTAAATGTCTTAATGACAGACATCTGGTTGTTTCCGTTGCCCTCCTCTATGAGGCAAGAGTAGCAGAACACCATCAGCGGAGGAATCAAATCTCAATGATGACATGAAAAGAGGAAAAGGAAGGACTCAATAAGGGCCGAAACAGCTAGTCAATTCTATCAACACCCTGAATGAATTGCCAAAACTATTCATAATCAAAAGTAAATTATCAAAGAGAAATTCCAAACACTGTTTAGTCAAAGCTTCTCTAGAACATTCTGCTCTTCTGTTTTATTGTGTTATTTCAATCTTGTCTGACTACTTCCTGCAGCTGATTTATTGATACATATTTCAAATTCATGTGTTTCTTTTCTTTTATATTCTCATTCTGCTGTATACAAATGTTGGTTATTTTATAGCAAACAAGTAGAAGGAGCGCAGCCTTTTCTGTCCCTTCTTCTTTTTAAATTGAGTATTTTCTATTGTTTACATTTTCTTCCAGAGTTTTGACGTTTTATCCACAGTTGTTACAATCTAACAGCTATGGCCATTTTATTTCAATTGGTGAGTCGTAATTTGCAAATAAAGGTTTCATCAGAGTTCCATTGAATCTGTATTTATGCAACACTGACGCAACAATGCTGATGTTTTTGCCCCAATGTAATATATTTTGTTATCTTAAATGACCGTATAAAAACAAACTATCAACAAATTGTATAATTCAGAATGTATTCTTCACCATTTTGACATCCTGAACATATTTTTGTCTACAATTGTTATAATTAGAATTTACAAAAGGTTTCCCCTTCCTGTCATTTTTGAGTTCTTATGTAGTCGGACGCCACATTTGAGCCACAACAAAAGTAATCGGGTCCCATAACGAGCAATCTTCTGATTGACACGGATGGAAAAGGTGATGCTTGAACCTGCAATCTGCATCAATCTACTCTTCATCACTTTTTACTGAATGGCCTCTGGTGTCAGCTTCCATAAGAATCAAGACCTCTTTCCTTAATGTAACATAACACGGCCCCGTCATACTAGCCTCCAGCTTTAATAATATGGATCATTCATTTAGACCCCACGTATAATTTATTAACAGGCCCAGACTAAAGAAGGTCTCCATCGTTGTGTGTGATGGAGAGAAGAGAAAGGTCTCCTCTCAGATGAATACGTGTTTGTTTAAAGTGGCTAATCTGAAAGGATTTTTTTAACCATTGTGGAGGGAGTCTTTGTGTTAACTTAAAAAAAAAAAAAGACTACTCAATGTAAATGAATGGGGGATCAGAGTTAACCCCTCTAGGGAGTGAGCGAGAGTAAGGTGTGTGTGTGTGCATGTGTGTGGGTGAATCTAGTTCAGCCATCTTAATCCAGCACCCAGACTCTTGGCTCCTTGGCTCATCAAAGTGAGAGGCCAGCAGTAGCCAGCCCAGATGTAATCTCTGTGTTTGTTTGTGTGTGTGTGTATGTGTGTGTTATGCATTGTAGCCCCTTCATACGCTCAAGGGCTTTGCAGTGTGATAGCAGAGCTGAGCTAACGTTAGCATCATTTCTATCTTTCGGTCAACAGCGGAGTGGGAGAGATCCATTGTTGTGTTCACACCCTCGCAGCTCTTTGGGCTGTCAGCGGCAGATAAACTGACACAGGTCTGAGTTTGCACCTCTCAGCGAGAACAAACACTCTGAGGTTTGTGTCGGATAAGAGGCGAGAAGGGAGGAGAGTTTGTTTTTCTAAGTGTAACCAGCAGAGATACTGTTGGAGGAGATTGACAGTGCGTGAGGTCGGAGCTGGTGTTCAGGTTTAACCAACATCTGTTTGCACCAATAATGATACTGATCTAAAATGGACAGAGGCTGACTCAAGCCAATATTATACAACACATATTATATAGATTATATATACGAATAGATGATTTGTTTCATGGGAACTTTATCTGCTTAATTTTGTTAGATTTTGTATTTCTTTTTATTACTATTTTTAATCATTTGAGTTTGGATTTGACTTGGAAAACAGATTATAAACTCACAAAATAATAAGCAAATCTGGTCTTGTGCCTGACAATGGTGGCTTTGCATTTAGTTTCCATGACTTACAACTTGAATCGGCATTACATTAGAAGCCATCTCACTGAACAACACTTATTCACAACAAGTGTACATTTCATCGTTTGAATTTGCATATTTTGGCCACCAATATTGCGAGATAACGCAAGGTTGAGTCATTAAGTGGTACTGCTACCTTAATTCTGCAAAGATGACTCAATACTCGCAATACTTTGTCAATATGAAATGATGAAGCATTCCTCATTACCTGAATGTACCTGTTGGGAGATGGTTTCAATTCAAGGTTCAAGGCTTTTATTGGTCATACGTACATAGCTACAGTGTAGTTATGACAATGAAAATCTTAGGTCACAGGCTCCTCCAACAGTAAATACAAAAAGAAAAATAGTAAAAAAGTGAAATAGTGCAATAAGAGTCTATATACAAGTGATTGGAATATGATATATTAGATAAATAATTTCTAAATTGCAGCCAGATTAATGTCAGGATACTCTCTATGGTGCACCTGTAGAAGTTGCCAAATGGAAATATGCCTGCTCATATGAAGCCTTTTTGTCACACCTGTCCATTGCCAAGATACATAGATCACTTTATATTAAATTCCTTTAACTTCCCTGACACACAGCTGTAAATCAGAGCATTAAAAGAAAGTTAATCTGCTGCTCTCACCATCTTTCTCTCACTCCTTATTCTTTCCATAACTTTAATGTCTTTTAGCTAGTATGCCAAAGACTCCTGGACTGTTTTACATCTCCCAGCGTTGAGGTGACAGAGGGTCAAACCACTTAACACTCTCCACTTTGCCTTCTTAATAGTTTTGTTTTTGGCTTGATTACGGGTGGATTCCCTCTCTGACGGATGCTTTCATCTTTTCTCTGTGTATAATTATGTAGCAATGAGTCAGAATGAAATGGGCTTTGTTAATTTCCCAGCATTCCACTGGGTGTTATTTACCCATGCGTCTGAGGTCCGATCAGCAAGGTTTTTGGCCTCATTAAGACACAGGCTAAATGGGTCAAAGCCTGATGAACATTTCCAGGGAGGAAAGTCCATGCTTCCTCACAGCCATATCTGCAGCTCACAGTTTTCCCTGGGCCGACACTTTCTTTACCGGCGTGGCAAATGAGAGAAAGTTCATGTAACTTTCATTCTCACAACATTTAGATATTTACTTTTTTGAGGGGATTGGTGCAGTGCTGGCTGATTAAAAGGGTGATGAGGTTTGATTTAATCTTTTGTTTGGTGAGATGTTTCTGGGTTAGACTTATATTTGGGGATGACATTGGCTTTAAATGTGTATGTTATGTCTTATTTAATGGTTTGTTTTGTTATTTTACATGTGGAGGATGTTTCATTCTCTAGTCTAATCTAGTCTAATGTGAATGATGTTTTGCACATGTTTGTGTAAAGAATGATGAAAGGAATTTGATAAAGTATCAGGTCTTATTACTCTGCGGCTTAAAAACCTTGCATTATGCGATTGATAGTATTGCACCTACAGTATTTGTGAGAACCTTCTTTTATACTAACACACAAAAGCCTCATCAATGTTTGAAGTACGTGGGCTTGTCGCATTATCATGTCGGAAAGTTACAAAGATGTGTCGGATGCAACTCCCCCAATTTTTATGTCGGAAAGGTGTGGGTGGAGGAGGTTTAAGATCTAGTTGACAATCCGTCAAGTACTGCCGTTGATACATACTGACCTCTTTAGCACTCACAAAGTGTATTGAAAACAAATAATCTATAAAACAGATAACTTTCCCATTTTTGATGAATATATTTTATGATTCTTTCTTTGGATTTTCAATCAAAAATAGCGACAGGTTGAGCAGGAACTCCACACAGAGTTCCTTATTATCAAAATGAACTGTACAATCAATTGTTATAATAGAATGCTGGCATCCTTGACTGGATTTATGTTTGTGTGACTGCTACTTAAGGAGATCAGATTTCACTGCGAAACATTAAATATATCGCAATAGACCTTCAACATCCTCATGGATCTGCTGCCCTGCTGATCGATCACCCCGTCCTGGGACAGCACAGAGACGATTGAACTAAAGCCCTGTTTAGTCGAGCTGATCAGATCATTCCCACGGTCCGTCCCTTCTGTCCTTTTGTTCCTATTCATTTTCTCCTCTCATATCTGCAAATGATGACACTCATGGCATCCTTATCGTCAGGTCCAGGTTGTTTTCTTTTTAATTAGGGGAGGCTGGGACACAAAGGGGCCCTGTTGCTATCTGGGATGCTCCATGAATCCAGCTGTTTTAAAAGGGGTCGTTTCCTTCAGCATCTAACCTGTTCTCCCACTCTGTCCTCGTTCTCCAGAGAACCGTTTGGGGGTCCTGGTTCCCAGCGCCGAAGGCACTCTCAGGAGACCAATACGGGCTGATGGTCAGATAGCATCCCTGCTCTGCTGCAGGAGGGAGGGAGCGGAGGATGGAGGGTTAATGAGACCAAATGAGGGCCAGAAAGGGAGGAGAAAGGGGTGTGAAAAGGGTTTTGATGAGGGATAGTTAAGCGTTTTTGGGGAGGGGGGGCTGACAGCTGAATTCTCTTATCAATAGTAAGTGTTTACCCACACATGCTGCAGAGGGCTCGGACTCTGACCCCTCATAAGTAACCTTGACATAGGATCAACATCAATAAGGCATTGAAGGCCAGCGAGCATAAGCTACTCTCTGTGCGTGTCCAGGGAAACGGCAGGTTTTTGACAGCCAGATTTAAGGCTTTAATAAACTGTTGCCTGGAATTACATTTCAGAAAAAGCTTCCACAACAGCCAGTTTACTTAGCCTTGTTAGAGAAGGAAACTTGAATATTTCCAATCGTTAGTTATTCTAACATCTTGTGGTAAATAATGATAAACGGTTGTTTGCCTATGTTATTTTATTTTACATTTCGACCTCTGTTGGCTTAGCAGTGAGCAGTATAACCGAAATGCTTGTGGAACCACAAACAAAATACGATGAAAGTATTATCCAATGACTATAATACTAGACTTGATCGGGAGTTCACTTAAAAAGGGAAGCGCTAATATTTCCGAAGCTTGAGATTCATGAGACTCCACCATGACCCTCCCAAACAGATTATAAAACTTGATGTGGAACTGTGGAAGACTTGTTAGCTCCACCACTTGAGGGTCTACCCAAACAATGATATGATTTCTACTTCCAAACTTAGACATGAAAGAAAGAATCACTACGCGTCCCTTTACCCTGGAAACCTCCACAACCGTACTTCCTGCCTTGCTATATATAGTGTACACTACTTCCTGGCACTAAATGTTGGCATTGGATTCAAAAACTTTGCAGGCACATTACGATTTTGTGATGCATGTTTCCAAGTTTTGAGAGGAAGACGGACGGAAAGGTCACATTGCCACGTCCTCTGCGGGCCAAGAGACAACTCAAAGAGATAGCGAGGTTTAAATTAGATTGAAAGGACGCTGTCACAGAGACGATAGCCTCTCTTGGGATATCACAAGCATCACTTGTTCATAAATAATCTGAGATTCCTCTAATGTGTGACAGATGAAAGCCACAGATCCTCATTTCCTCGGCGTAAATAAGTAGGTCACCTCTACGAGTCATTAGCCTCATCAGTTCCCATTACATATTCATTGGGAGAAATTAGTTTACATGTGGATCGCCTCCCCCCCCCCTCCTCACCCCTCGTCAGTACACATGAAAGCTCGGGCATAAACGGGCGTTCTCGTCGGTGGCTGATTGTGCATCTCCCCTGTGGTCCTGGTTTGTATCAGAGAGCATTCAGAGCTCCCAGAGGACTGCCTCCTTTGTCGGAGCTCCGAGGAGTTAAATTGTATATAAAACAAATTAATTGCCCCTGTTAGATCACTCAAGCACTCACCCAGGGGAACATGTGCTTATCACACACCCAGGACCGCACACACACACTCTGCTCTTAGCGTTCCTGTGCTTGCCAGCCTCGTCCCTCTATGGAATTGGGATAGGAGGGGGGTTACTCCTTTCCATCTGTTGGTCCTGAATCCTGCTTTAATTGCGTACACCCGTCCCTACCTATCCCGTCTCTGTACTCCATCTGTCCCACCCAACGCCAATGCGTCTGATAGGGACCCCTCATGCCGTTTATGGGGCCAATCCACGTGGCTCTTTAGAGCGGAGAATAGTGGTGATGAAAGATTTTACTGCTCCTCATTCAGCCTGATCTGTACTGTCGAGGTCACTCTGATTGAAGCTTTATGGCTAACGCTAACTGCTGGCACGACAGACAGCACAGCAGGCCTGCCGACTACCGTTTATGGCCCTAAGTGTGTGTTTGTGTTGGGGTGTGTGTTCTTGAGTGCCTGTTGAAGCGTTTATTGCCTTGTAAGAGTGTGTGTTTAACAGAATTAGACTGATATAGTGTGTGTTGATATGTGGGGAAGCAGATTTAGAACTTAAATTGGGTTTATTTAGATTTTTATTCTTCCTTTTTCTGTACAATTTTACATTTAGTACTTATTTTTGTCTACCTCCATATGTGCAACCTTATACTTCTATTTTGTTATACCAAAATATTGTTATTGAACTTTTAAGTCAACTAAATGTTGCTGATTGGTATGGTCTGTGGTAATTTCGGGGATACAAATCTTACGTAAAAATGTGAAGTTGTATGCTACATTTTATTTTTGAAGTCATGATTTGGCATACAGTTCCATGAATTTAGGGTGGACCGTTTGCAGGAATCAATCTTTTTCTTTGGCATAGTGATCAAAAAAGCTTTGCAAATGTGTTTCATGAGTCTAAATGTGAGATTCAAATGCGAGAATGCAATAAAGTTATTTTAATTCAAGATATCATCAAAATGAATAGGTTTTTACCTTCAGGGATCACGTGGTGGAAGAGGTTTTAAGCTAAAATGTATCATAATACAGTTGGATAGTAAGATTTATAAGAATGTTAAATGTTTTATTAGGTGAAGGGTTAAGTGCAAGTAACTCATACATTAACTGTAATTCAATGTACATTTACACTGTGGTACAATTGGATATTTCTTTCAGATGTTTCAGTTTTAAGACACTTTTACACCATGACAAAAATACATTACATCAGAAAAAATGACAGGTATCAGTTTTGATTACCATTAATACCGGCCCTGGGGTTTCTTGGCAGTGTTTGTGTTGACTGTATTGAGTGTCATTTACCTCCTCCTGTGTTCCTGTGTTCCGCTCTGTCATCTGTCTCTGGGGTCGAGTGGACCTCCAGCAGCACAATGAAACCAAATTGGCTATTTGTCTTGTGTGTCTCTGGCTGAGCAGGGGGCCCTGACGCCAACACCAGCCCATACACAGCCATCGGAACACACACACACACACACACACACACACACACACACACACACACACACACACACACACACACACACACACACACACACACACACACACACACACACACACACACACACACACACACACACACACACACACACACACACACACACACACACACACACACACACACACACACACACACACACACACACACACACACACACACACACACACACACACACACACACACACACACACACACACACACACACACACACACACACACACACACTTCATTTAGCCCCTGTAGTTTTATTCCAGCTCTATTGTTTGGCAGATTGACTTGTTGACCTGTTGCATCAGGATTGTGTATTGAGAAATACACAATCCTGATTGAGAAAGGAAAACTGGGCTCAATGGATGGGAATAAAATATGATTTAATAAAATGTGTTGTTGAGCTCAGTCTGGAGGTCAAAATAAGCTGATCTAACTGCAATTATTTCTGAAAGCTTCTCAAAATAAAATGACAGAAATCAAAAATATCCTGACACTGAAATAAGGATAAAGAATTCAAGTAAAGAAAAACATTAATCAATGAGGTAAGTACCTATGATAATCCCCTTCCCCCATTACTACTATTACAAATATTTGTGTCTACATTTGTCCAATGTATTTAATTTCTCTAGTTGGTTTAGATGAACCTTACTTATCTATTTTTGGAATGTATCCTTTCTGATTGACTTTTATGACAATTTCTGGTGTGACTGATATTCCTGATATTGATTACACATTTAATTTAATCTAATTTCTATGATTAATTTCAATTCTGTGGCTTCTGAATCAATGCCATATGCTTAGAGTCTAAGATACAACCAATCTCCACACTGGAAAAAAATGCTGTTCCAAAAACAAGTTAAACAACAATGAAAACAAGCCGTTTTCACTTGAAATAAGTACACAAATCTGCCAATAGAACAAGTGAGAATTTGCTTGTTAAGATTTCTTGAAATAAGAAGGGATATTTAGATAAATCAGATCTTGTAATTAGCTGGGAGAACTAATTTTGAACTATATTTGAACAGAACCATGAAATGTTGTGTTACAAAATAAGCCGCAAATGCTCACAATGTTTCTGTTTTCTGATGTTAGTTGGTGATTTTCTAATAAATAAGTAAAAAAAGATGTGTTTCATCTGAGATACATCTCAAAATAAGATTATTTGACTGAACAAGATGATGCATTGTCTAAAAACAAGACCTGATATCTCACTGCAGTGTTACTTCTGAAGTTATGATGTCTTATATCAGGTGTAAAGACATATTCTGACTAGATATCAGACAAATATACTTGGCAAGATTTAGAGTTTGTGTAGTAGTGCAATAGTTAAAATCAGTCCTTGAGATCCAAAACATGGACAGAAATGTGGGTTTTCATAATCAAAGTTAACAAGAGGTTGAGATCAGAGGAAGGGCGGAGATACATCCAGCATCTAGAAAGAGTGAGTCGACTCAATAGAAGGTGGGACTGTATTGATCACCAGGTGTGATTGGTTCAAAGACTCGGCTCTTTTAAAGTCAATGAGGCAGGTAGACCGACCTGTAACGTCCACAAACACAGCGACACCCCGGGCCGGGCCGAGCAGGTCGGGCCAGTCCGCTCTGGAGGACCCATGCCCCCCAGCAGGACTAAACAAACTCCTCAGTCAGAGTCTTAGCAATGCAAATGCATGTAAATACCACTAACGTGTGTGTGTGTGTGTTCACCCACTCTGAATGGACCAGCCCCAGGGGCCTAACGTAACCCTGTAATCAGTCAACCCCAGATCAGTGTGTGTGTGTGTGTGTGTGTGTATGTGTGTGCGTGTGTGTGTGTTTCTGCTTGCCTAATAAGCTCATTTACCCACAGGGCCATGAGTGTTCTTATCAAAGACATTCTTCTGTCTCATTCATCCATCTCTAAACTCTTTGAGTCTTTGAGTGAAAATACAATTAATAATCAACAAAAAATGCCGCCACTCCACTCACTGAGGTTGAATCTGTAAAAATGATAAGATCAATACAGTTCCTATTGACCACAGGTATTTTTTAGGGAACCGAGGAATCTTTTACAGGTACTTTACCTGCATTTGAATGGCAGTTGATTCACGGATCATGGTGGCTACCGCTGAAATAGTCCCTGCTGCTGAAATTAGACTTTGTTTTGCTCCAGGACCTACAGAATGAAAGCCCATGGGAAACACGTAAGTAGCACCATGAGGACACTACAAAAATTAGCAAAACATTGGATCATAGGAGTCTTTACCACAATTTCTGTCAATTCAGTCAGATCCTCTGGTTAGGATTCATTATGGAGGTTTTAACTCTGGACCCTACATATCTGCAGTGGTCTCCTCTTCTCTAAAACAAACAAACCGGGAGGTTAAAACTGATAAAAAAACACAGAATACAGCACTTTCATGTTTCATATCAGTGTTTCTCCGACTATCAGAACATCTGGAATAATGTGAGGACACAACTAAACTAAATACATAACAAAAGACTCTCAATTGACTGACTCATCAGTAAAAGAGAGCATGATAAAGTTATTTCTGAAAGAGAATAGCAGTGAGAGAAACTGAAGTTTATATCCAGCATTGATTTAAACATACAAAATCAAAAAAGATATCTCAAACTAAGCGGTCTCTTTATTTTTTTAATTTTAATCTGCTTGATATTCACGGAGCTTTGTGCAAACACAAATGTGCATTTTTTTTTAAGTGAAGTTCTAGGGACTGTCTGGTTTATTAAAAAAAAGGCCCACAAGTCATTCTGGACACAAAGAGAACCATTTAGAAGGGGCACAATTAGGAAACAGTAGCAGGTCCCAGGATTAGACAAAGAGGTCAAATGTTAATGTCTCCTTTTTGTTGTTTTAAGGTCAGACACGTGGAGGAGGTGTGTGTGTTTTACTGGACAGGCTGGTTTCTCTGGGAGCGGGGGAAAGAGTTGAAATTTAAATATTCCACCCTAAACACTGAGGAATGTGAGCTATGTACATGTTTTAGTTAAGAAACACATTTATTTTAAAGCATTTAAAGTAAACTGAAAAACAAGGTGCGCTTTGAACCAACTCGAACTTAAAATCAAAGTTTACATTTTTTTTTTCAAAGATAAACTGAAAGTGGAAAGTTATATCTGAAATCTTTACACGATTACAAAGAGGAAATACATTGACGTTTAAATATGGCATTGTAATAATCCAGCTTTTCTGATTGTCAAGAGATATCAACATAGTTTATTTATCTAGTGGGGAAATATGGCTTTTATGACAGTTGATCTAGTTGAAAAGTTAATAAACTAATTTAAATAAATTGAATAACAATATCTGTGTGAACATAAGATGAAATACGAATGTGCAATGAAATGGTACAATAAAATAGAATCAAAATCTGTGTATAAACATAAGAAGAAAAGGTCAAAATGTGCAGTTTTAATAAGATATTAAGCAGCGCTACAATGGCCACAAATATGAAGAGGATTAGGTAATTAGATTTTGTGTAAAAGAAGTTAATCAGTGAAACTCCTCTCATTGTGCTTGGCAAGCTTCTACCATCTAAGCCACAGCAGTGAGTGATATTTGCCGGCTGACAGCTTCTCTAATTACAGGTTTTCTGACTCCTGTATGTTGTGACGCTAAACATTGCCTTTTAATACTTGGCTCTGTAACTGATAGATTTTTTGTCTTTTCCTTTCATTTATCCCGGAGCAAATTTTCCACTGTCAGAAAAAAAAGCTGAGCAGTTCCTCCCTGCCATCGTTTTAAAGACCTGCTTACATGCAGACATTACCAGCATGTAATTGATGAGCAGGTGTGAGTGGGCTTCCCACCCGCACACACACTCAGTTATTTTCCTCACAGGCAAAGTTGGCAGGGAAAGACGCAATAAAAGTTTTATTTTGTGAGCTCCATGCCTTGCACTCTGTTATTATTTTTGATGTATTCTCTCCATGGTTTCATTTGATTTTGTGTCGGTTACGTTTGTTCGTTTTTATCCCTGCCCCCGTTTGGTTTTTATCACATTTGTTAAAAGCAACTCAACACCCCATTTTTACATTTTTTTCTTGTCTACAATAGTCGAACATGTTAAAGGGTAATGAAAAGATAATATTCTTCTCAACCAAATCTAAAACAAGCATTCTAGCTCTCCATTCAAAAACAGCTCTAAAATGACCCTAGTTACAGTCGTGGTGTAAATATGTAATATGTACTGAGTATCACTCTAAAAAAATTGTTTGTTTTTATACTGATTTTAGGGATCTTCTGGCTTTCAGATCAGTTGAAGGCCAAAATAAGTATTAAAAGAAATGTAGCATTAAGGAAAGTATGAAAGAAAGAAGTAAAAGATGAAAGGGAAAAATGTTTAAAGGAGAGAAGAGTAGAAGAAGAAAATAATATGGGAGATGAGATTAGTTTGAAGAGATAGAGAAAGTAAGATGTAAGAAAGAGGTTTGTAAATGAATCAGGAACTACAGCTGTAACACACTTGCAATGGAGAATAAAACATGATTCACGTCTGAAATGTCTCTTTCCTTCATCTCTTAGCTTTATATTACAGAGAATATACAGTTTCTCTCTCTCTCGAGTGTTGTTCTATCCTGACCCCTAGCTTGTGTTAATCGCCCCTCTCCCTTGAAGCAGCAGCCCAGATAATTACTCTGAGAAACCCAGATCAAATGCAAACTCTTCGAACAAACAAGCTTTCCCATGCACCCGAGCGGCAACACATCCCTCCGGAGCTCCGCGTTCCCTCCCTACACCGTCCGTCAGACCTCCGCACAACAAACCATGTAGCCCTAAGAGCTTCCAACTTCCTTCCTTCCCCCCCCCCCCCCCCCCCCCCCCCCCCCCCCCCCCCCATCTCTCTGTAATGAGCGTGATTATCAATCCAAACAACGGTTACAATAATTGCGGCATTAAAAGGGATGCCATCTCCCAGGCACTTCCTGTCTGGGGATGACTGACATGCAAGGGGCTTCCTGCTTCCTCTCCGAGTGAGTGGGAGTGCAGGAAAGGGCGGAGCCTCCCATGACTAATCACTGCGGCCGCTACGAGCTAATGGACTAACGAGGTTTAGTAATGTACCATGACATAATGAGATCATGCCGTTGTATAATTATATATAGTGAACGTTATAGAGGTTTGATGGGCTTGATTTAGCAGCAGAGTGATGCCTTATCAGTTGGTGTTGCTTTCAGGCAGTGTTTATTTCTTCTAATTTTCTTCTAATATTTCAGGCATAAAAGGGCCTCATCTTGTGTTTCACCACCATCTCAGTTTGATGATGGAAAATGTGCAAATCGTTTTTATTAATGATTGTGGAAGAGCTAAGTGAAGTGTCTTTTTGCTATTCGCTGTTCTGGGTTTTTATACTCGAAATAAGATTTAACACAAACTTCACTTTGATATTTTGACTACATTTTTGTTCCCATTGTTGTTGCTTTGGTAAACTATTTAACATGACATAAGACATGTACCCCCCGCCAGACAAAATCCCAATTCCCACGACTTTTGAAAGATTGATTTAAGACATTTTAATACCAATTAAGGCCTTATTTTTAGATACATTAATTCAATGCCTTTTTTAGACTTTCAGAATATGCAGGAACACTGTTGCTAGAAAGTAACTTTAAAAAAAGAAGATTTGTGTTTTTGCATTAGCAGAGGTTCGAAACGTTTCACAGTTTTCCCGCAGTCACCCCCTGTCTGTAACCACCTGCACGCCCGCAAACTGGTTCACTGTAACCTGGCTCATCATCAGCCATTAGTACCCTGAGAACCAAAACAAATGAGCCCGTCTCCGTCGTGCACACACAGGCTTTCTCACACATTCTGACATGTTTATACTCCAAACAGAGATTCTGAGAAAGACTCTCGTCAGCAGCCTGCCCTCATTGCTGAGCTGTCACACACACACATGCACGCTAACATGCTAACGTGTTTTCCATCTTTTCATGCTCAACCCACTGAGGCTCACGACAGATTAGGTGTGAACGTGTAAGTGCATGTGACCGGTTTGTCTGACTTCGCAGTGTGTGTTTGTCTGGAGTTTAGAGCAGTGTGTGTTGCGTGTCACACACAATACTGTCCACAGCTGTCATGATGTCATGGCGAGGCTATGGGGACTTTTGTCTCTGTCACTTGGACCAGCATCAAGGAAGTGGTTACATAGTCTTAAGCTTTTAAAAGAATGGAGAACTAACTGAAGGAACTATGTGCAAAAACACGATGAGGAAGATATTTGTTTACAGAAGTGGAGGTCACAGTATTTGGTTAAAGTGCCCATCTGGCATGTGGATGGGTAGATAAGGGTTAAGCACATTAAGTACACTACAACAAACAACCATTTTCTACATTCCTTAAGGGACCACACTGAAGAGCAGCGTAAGTTACTGAATGCTTTACAGGAACATGACATATAACTAATCGTAAAACAATTGTAGGCATACTACTATTAAAGTCTAGTGGTCATTATGTTCTGTTTTCCGTTCCAATAAGGACAATATATGATCATCATGAATGTTAAAATTGTATTTGAAAAACACTGTCGATACAATAACAGAAACCCAGTCGTTTTCTTATTTTTGTTTGCTAAATAAAACAACTGTTGAACATAACATATTCTTTGTAACACAGCCCAAAACTGATCTGTATTTTAACTCAAAATATTTCTTTTGGTAATGCTTTTCTTAGGGTCATACTAAATTTAAACTACAATAAGACTATTAATTCCCATTAGAAGTATTGTTTGTATGTAGAAATACAGAGATTTTTAACTTGACCGCATGCCACAGTCTACCTGCTTCTACATTCTTGCTATTATTCAAACAACCTGTTTTCCTTCTGTCTCCTCAGTGGAGTGTGGAGAGTATTGCATTACATCTGATTACCGACTAATCTTGTTGTTCTTGGTCGGGGTTTCCTTATACGATCTGGGTGGAGATAGCGTGAGAGTTGACACGGCATCATGCTACTGTAACACTAGCAGTATGTCATACAGTAGGGACGACCCTGCCCTCCATTACCCACACTCCTTCTCCTCCCCCCCCCTTTTCTGTCCTCATTATGTGTCCTCCTCACTCTTTCACCTCTGGTTCATTTACAATGCATTAGTCAGCCATTGAGCAAGATGTGTCACTCGCTTGTCATCACCGCAGGTTGACAAATAACTTTCTAACTCGAGGAACAATGCTCCGTAGACTTGTGCCTGTGCTGAAAAAATAAATAGTTAACTCACGGGAACTTCGGTGGGAATTGTCACACAGGAAGAACTCACATTAGAGTTGATTATATTATTATCTTTCAGTGTTTTTTGTCCCAGAATCTGCAGCTGTTTGCACTCCGCGAGACTGACAGGTACACAGTGACACATGCCAAAATACGCAGTGCGGTTGGCGCTGGTGTTGGAGGAGCCTTGTTTGATCACCTAATCCTGTAATTAGTTGGTTGTGATAGTTGTCTGGGGATGCTTGATTGCAATCACAATAGTGGTCCTGCTGTGTTGTCGCTGCATAGCAACGTCAACTCTCTGACACAAGCAGAGGTCAACATTTTAGCTTTGCTTTCCTGCCAAGCATTAACCTCTGGAGCTGAAAAAAGAAGTCGAAGTGCAATAACTGCAGTTCCTCACATGGACACTTGAGGCTGGGTACAAAAGTGAGTCAATGTTCACGTTAAGGACGACTATATGGCAGTCCAATATGTATGCAACTCCACCTTTAAATTATAGAGTTGCAGACCTAAACATTGTGTTCCAACAGTGTTCTCCAACCTTTGCAACCACTTGAAATGTCTTTATGCCAAGTTAAGCTGCTTGGTCATTCCAGACCTCTCGAGAAAAATAATAATCTTTTTTCAACTGATGATCCACCTCTTTACCCATTTTGGATTAGTGAGGAGTTAGGCAAAGACGGCCCTTCCAAAAGCCTTCCATTCACACCTCACTTAGAGCAGTCCACTTGTGATTGGCTCACAAAAAAACATGTTAACACCTGAACAGACACGTGATCTAAACAGAGTGACAATACTGTTTGTGTGGAGGGGGTTATTCACGCCTGCCAAGCAGTGGTTGACGACTGCTTCCTCTTGTGCCACTGACAGCACACAGTGTGTGGATCTGTTAGTGTTTTGTAGGACTGTTTGGAGCTAGTTGAGTATATTTTTCAAGTGACAAACTGACTTTTTGGGTGTCATGAACCTTTGAATAGATGCCTGGTGTAACTCAGCACCAATAAACTTGAGTAAAAATGTGTGAAATGGAATATTTTCTCTCTCCTATGGCACATCTGTTTGCGTTAGCGTGGGCTGTCTGTCGGCAAAGTGGAACAGAGTGAAAGAATATAGTGTATCTGTGTGTGTAAGAAGTAGGAGTTTGTAAATATGCGTAGGTGAGAATATCAACCTCCCAACCACAACTATTTTTAGAGCCATGTCAGCTTAAACTGAAAAATGAGTTGCCTTGTAAAAAAAAAAGTTTGCCACTTCCAGTGGTACAATCTGCCAGGCTGCACACCTTTTTACCATAACAAACAAACCCCACAACAACATTCTATATAGATATGAAGCAGGTTATGTGGGAATATATTATTAAAGGGGATGTGGTTAGCTTCCTAATGGAGAAGAAATAGAGCAATAAAATCCTTAATGATGTGACATGCCAAAAAGCAGCATGCTGAGACAAACAGAGGTAAACGTGATAGGGGGCTGAGCTTCTTCTGTTACAGGTAGTAATTATGCCACCATTTCCCAACATTTTCTCCCACCCCCTGGTTGCTGATTTCTACCTCATAACCTTCACCCACTCCTACCCTTCATGTGTTCTTCTCAGTACAGTAGCAGAGACGGTGAGCCACTTCAAGGAGTGTGAAAGCAGCTTTCAAAAAACTCTGCCTCTCTTCAACCTCCCCAACCAGTGTCAAAGCAGACCTTCCTCTCTCTTCCTCCCCCCTCCTCCCCCTCTCACTCCTTCACAGGAAGTTGTGGTTGAGATTTCAGCGTCGTCAAACTACTACAAGTTAATCATATTTTCTTAAAACTGCGCTTAGCAGATCTGTTCATGCAGGGGAAAGACCCATAAAAGGAAATGCCAGCTGCTGGCTTTAACAAATCTACACTATACATACTTTGATTACATTTATATTCTCTTCAATATCTCACCTCTTTGTAAACTGTTCTGGTAACCAACTTCGTTCATCGAAAACAAAAGAAAAATGATAGAAAACTAACATGTTAATCACAGCATTAAGGCATTTTTCATGCTGTTTTTTAGCCTCTGAGACCCCATTTACACGCAAACGAAACGCAAACGAACCGAATACGATATCAAAAAAGTCTTCCGTTCACACGAGACCGCTCGGGAGCGCTGGAGACGCTGTAGTACATATGCCGGGCCTGTAAGTGGTGCTGTACTCCAGCCACAAAATACACCAAAAGCAGCGAAGAAGACCCCCGAGCATGGTTGTCATGGTTGCCCTTCTGTTTACGCCCCGCGGTGGATTTAGCAACATGTAGTAGTTCATGTAATTCTCCATGTCCACTTGTTGCTGATGGTTGTGGTAGAGGAGCTGTAGATTTTGCACTAACATCTGTAGCATGATCAGTAGCAGTAGCAGTAGCAGTAGCAGTAGCTACTGACCATGCTACAGCAGTGAGCAGCAGAGGTGGGGAGAGGTGGGGCTATGGCTTCATCGTTATCAGGAAATGATCGTATAGGGCGTACACACGGAGCCGTTTGGCCCCCCAGAGCGTTCCGTCCGCAGATCTATCCACCTTGGGACCCGTTATTGTTTGCAGAGTCCGTTTCCACATTTCCGTTACGGCCTCGTGTGAACGAACGGGCTATACGAAAGAGAAAAGTAGCAGATACAACCGTTTGCGTTCTTGTGTAAACAGTACCTGAGTTTCTGTTTCTCTGTTTTTTACCATACCAAAGTAAATATCATGGACTTTGATTTAATGGGATAGCTGTTTTTACAGTAGTTTCTGACATTTGAAAGACTAAACTATAAACAGCAGAATAGTCAATGATAAAAATGATAGCAGGTTGCAGCGCTAATCTCTGTGTTCCAACAGTGGTCCCCATTATGACCACTCAAAAATATATATTTATTAATTAAGCAAAACATTTACCGAATATATTTATTTCAAGAAATGTACTGAAGCTCACAGTTTGACTGCTGAATTCTGAAAATAAAGGATGGAAAGTGAGCGTGGGGGAGAGGCAGGCAGGGAGGCAGAAGAGGTGAGCTTCAGAGAAATTAAACTAATATCACTCTCCGCCTGTAGTGGCTGATATTTCATTTACCAGCGGGGACTGAGGTGCCGCGACCCCTCCCCATCTCAACACCGCCACCACCACCTCAACCGCTATATCTGTCAGAGGCTGGCCCCGACGCTCCCCTGCAGGTGATAACAGATTAAACCTATTCCATTTCATGCCTCAGGCTCCCAAATACAATCCATGTGGGGCTCCTCCAGGCCCTGCAGCTCCCCTGTGCCCCCCCTCCGGGCCCCCCGCCCTTGGTAGAAAGCTGGCAGCGGCTGCCCCAGTCCACTGGGCTAAGCCGGCGAGATGGAGGCCTGCAAGATTATAGGCCATCTGAGGAAATTACTGTGTGTGTGTGTGTGTGTGTCCGAGAATGTGTATGTGACAGTTTGTGTATGTGTGTATAATAGGGTTATGTCAGCTTAGATGGTCCATGTGCCGTATTTAACACCGTATTGCCTTCTCTTTTTCACTTATTAAAGTTTAGAAAGTATCTCGGAAGCATAATTGCGACATGCTGATTGTGAGGCCCTGCCGCAATAAATGAAGCTATCCTGCACCGCTGTGTTGATGTCTTATTTCTCAGAGTCAAGAAATGTCCACAGGATGCCGCCGAGGTGCTTCCCCGCCAGCATTCCTGCACTCCAACCAGGAACGGTGTCAGAGGAGGAAATGAGAGAAATCGAACCCACGGAGCTTCCTCAAAAGTAGGCTTCCTGGACTCAGGAAATGGAACGGCCCCCCGGTGTTAAAAGGTAGCCCTAAGTGACCAGACCTCTCTGCTTTCCTCTCTGTGGCCTCTAAGCACACTTGGACTGACATCAAAGTGTCACACTTTAAGAGAAAACACATTAGAACAGAAAAAGCTGAATTTAAGCTGATGCAGTTCGCCTCTCTTTCTTTGCAAAAACTCCAAGGCTCCGCAGGCAGTTCTATCACCACCTCCATCTATCCTGGTCAAGTTGTGGATGTAATTTGTCAGAAGTAGGTGTTGATGGTGGCGACAGATAAGTGGCTAAACAGCGCACCCGCTGCCAAGCCATCACTCAAATTAATTAGAGAGGCGGAACCGAGTGCAGATGTTTTAATCGGGGAATATCTGACAGGCACTTGGTGTGAATGCCTCAGTGAACTTACACTTCAACGAGTCGTACTGTGTACAGCTTTTTGAGTTGAATCGGTGGGTTAGTGCTCAAAGATGCATCTGTCAAGAGTGTCTGACAATGTCTGTCTGTCAGTCTACCACTTGGTTCCAAACATATCTTAACAACTATTAGACAACATTCATGGTCCCTAGAGGATGAATCCTAATGACATGATCCCCTGAATGTTTTTGCACTAGCGCCAACATGGAGGTTGCCTTTTCAAAATGTGAGTTACATTTCTTGAAAAGCTTTGGGTGGAGGATACATATTCTTGATCCCGGCCACACTAAACTAAGATGTATACAATATTTGTATTTTACCTAATAAACATGAGCATGGCAACATTTGATAAACATGATTAATTCATAATATTTATCCACTTTTTTTGCATTGAATTATAATTTACTTTTAGTGTTTTTCAAGACTTTCCATGCCTTTGCAAGAGCCTGCATGCTGTTATTAGCTCCTAGAAAAGTTTCCTAATTTTGCCATGCATCATTGCACACGGAAAACCACTGGCTTAGCACTTTAACTCAGAAACGTAAAGTCGTACTTTGTTTCAGGTGTCAAAGCAAACTCTCTCTGCCTGTGCTTCTTTAAAGTTGTGCGGGTCATAAGGCTGAAGCATGCAGAGAGCTGCCGTTGTAACAGAATCACGCCATGTTGAGCTTCTCTTTGCTTTTGTGAAACCGACTCTTCCTACTTTCCCTTTTCCTTTAAAGATATACTATGCAAGAGTTACAATGCTAGTCTTGAGTAAACCTGCTCTGTGCTTCTCAACAACTTAATAGTAATTCCTCAAATGACCTCTTAAGCGCCAAAGATTACCTTATGAAATGAGAAATGCCGATTATGCCTATATTTACAACTTACTTAGCCCATACTGGATTCAGCATCCCAAAAGAGAAATACGAAAAATATAGATTTATTGCCTGCTTAGGTAGCCAAGGCTGGATCATCTGTGATTATACCTTATATTCCTATTTTCAGACTGGGATATCGTAGAAAGTGTGCTTTTTCATTAGGAGAGATTAAAACGTTCAGCTGTAGTTTAAGGCCAAATTTACTTGCAATGTCCCACAAGGGAATATCTTAAATTTGGGTGTGCGTGTGGAGTTAAAAGCAAGGAGGGGGGTTAAGAAGTGAGCTCTCCACAGCTTAGCAGAACTCTTCAGACACAGAAGCAAGAAGCAAACACTCCTCTTTCCGAGAGGCTGGGCATTGATGTGGGATTGTGATGTGTAACTGCATAGCTGATGCATAACAGAGCGCAGAGAAAATAGCAAAACGGAGTGAAGATTGAGGAAGAAATCAAGAAATAGAGATGTGTGTATTTATACTGTATCTCAGCTCTGCACATTGGAGTGTGTTTGTGAGTGTGATTTCTCTCATGTATCGCTCGCACTAAGAAGAGCTGGCTGATGATAAACAGGATTAGCGGATTATTAGAGGGGGCTGAGGTGTGTGTACGAGTGTGTAACGCGAAAGTGTGACAGACACGTGTGTGTTTATGTGTCTGCATGTGTTTGTTGGCGCTATTTGCTTATTTTTCTCCCTTTTCCTGGTCACACCCACACTCAACTTCTTTCGGTATCAATGCATTTAAAAACCCCTTAAAATAGCCGTCAATGCTTGACCTGTTTCCGCATCAATCCCACACATCTAGGCATGCTTCCTTTAGCCTGTACCTTTTTATATTATGCTATCTGTGTCACCAACTCAGTGCTTTAGGGGAGGAATCCTGCACTGAAAGCGCCATGAAAGAGTAAATGAAGTCATTAACCAGACCTCCTCGTCTGCTCTCCTTCACTTTTATACCTCACATAGTCACCGCCAATGTGTAGTGGCGGGGAGACTACAGCTGAATTTGCATGAAGTTAACAGAAAGGGGAAAGAAGAAAGAGCAAGGATCTATTCATTACCAGGTAATGGAGGGTGATGAAAGGGAAAGTGTGAAATAGCAGATAGAGATTTGACCGTGCATATTTAAAGGAAGAAAGAGAAGGCCAGAGGGAGCTATCACAGCCAGTCTGTAATCAAAACGCTATCTGTTAACTAAAATGGGTCCGGCCCTGTAGGGTTGTTAGAACACTTGACAGGCGGGGGAAAATATGGGTTGTGAAAGAGAAACACATATCTTTACTTTCAGAAACTGCTGTTAAAGTGCGTGTGCAGAAGACAGCTGCATCTGTGTGACAAAAATGACAAGCTATGGTTGTCATATGGTTGGTATATGATTGGCCAATGACTTAGACGAGAAAAACAGAGGCCAGAACGCATGGACCTCTTGTCTCGTTGCATGTATTCTGTATTATAAGTAGAAATCGGTTTATAAAAATGAGTTAGTACACAGGGCCATGGAGCACCTTTTTTGTCTTGATCTTACATTTGTTGAGATTTTACAGGCCCAGTTAAGCCAATACACACTATCCATATTCCTAAAGCGCTTCATACGCCCAACGTCTTTTTATTATAATCAAGCTAAATTCATTACAGGAACCAATTACAATGTTGTTGTCTTATTTAAAACATTACACTTAAAGTGATGTTTGTGACAGCAATCTATATGGTTAATGTGGTTTCATTTAGAGGAAGACAATCATTTTAACACCAATGGTGGGAGACAGAAGCTTCCGTTTACTACTTTTTGTATGGTAATTAACCAAGATCATTTATCTGACAATGATGCAAAGATATAAACGGATATATTGACTGAATTATCGAAGTAAAATTAGATAAAAAACTATAAGTAATAGCTACCAGAATATGCATCAATATATATGTAAGGCTGTAACTCCACAAAGCCACCTCTCGGGATTGGTGGTAAAATAGCGGCTGTGCACAAATATTGACAGTCCGCTATGCTTAGGCACTTCTGTTCAAGAACACACACATACACACACACGCTCCTACATGGGAAACCAGACTTTCAGTTGGTGGTCTTTCCTGTCTGTGCAGCACAGGTGTGTGTGGTGTGTGTGGTGTGTGTTTGACTCCCTCCCTGTCTTTAAGGTAACGCTTAATGAGACCACAAACCGACAACAGTGTGTGTTCTCCTGAGTGTGTTTTTCACAAGTATTTCCACTTTAACTCTCATTTCTAAGCTTTTCTGTTGAATACAAGTGTGTAAGTCTCTCAAAAGTCACAACAACAACATGTTATCAAGTACAATTGTACATTTCCAGGACACATATCTGCAGTGTGTGGGCCCCCCCCACCGACACAAACACCCGCAGTCACTCTCGCCTCTTAAAGAGCATCCTGTTCACAAACACCTCGAGAGCAAGTTATTTTGTGCTCACTGGCACAAAGGAAGAATTAGGGAACTTATTTGTGTTGTAGCGTGCACTCACTTCTACAAAGGGGGAATTAGGAAGTTATTTGTGTAGCTCATGTTCACTTTTTAAGAGAGCAAGCCATCAGTGGAGCTGTTTATCTTCGCCTGTACAAAGCCAGGATTAGGGCCCTGTCTTTGAGGCCGCTCCGTAATCCCTTTATGGATGTCACCTGTCATCTTCCTCTAATCACCCTCCAACTTTCGCTCTCCCTCCATACCTCCACCTCCCTTCCTTCTGTCGGCCCCCCGCTATCTGCTCATCGCAACTGCCTTTCGCTTGTGTCTCTGGGATGGGGATGAAGAAAGGCAGGCAGAAGCGAAGAGAGTTCACGAGTGAAGGATGGGGAGAGTGAGAGATGGGGTTTAGGGAAATTGGGAGTTCACAGGAGGAAGGGAGTGAGCACACACACGGAAAAAACCCACACCCTGGCACCCAGCCTAATACCACCCAGAGGCCATGAATCTAGGTTCTCTTTCCCTCCACATCTCCATCTTTTTCTCCCCTTACCTTTTCATCGCTTCCTCCATCTCCACACCAATTTCTGTCCATCACTCTCCCAACCTTTGTTGCTCTCACTCGTGTCCTGTCAAACTCCCTACGGCGCTTCATCTGAGAGATTAGCAGGGCCTATAAAAACCTTGGTGTGTATGTCCATCTATCCATCCATCCTGTCCTATCTATCCATCTATCTCTCTCTACCCATCTCCTCTCAGCTTGCATGTTTAATGTGATGTATTTATCCTGCGTGTAATGTAAGCCGCAGCTGGCCATTAGTCAATTATGAAATTTAATCGTAACAATTATGAGAATCCATAGCGATTAACGCAGCATTTCCTCTTTCATTTACCCATGATGATTTTGCAGTGGGGCCATGAATCCTAACTTCCTTATCTCTGTCTCTTTCTACCCCCACACCCAAAATGTTTCTCATAAAGGCAAACTTTTCATCGCTCTGCCCAGTAAACCTGCCCAGACAGGACTCCTGTAAGCCAACTAATCGAAACTGTGAATGAAAGTGTGGTTTAAAGAAGCGAAGAGAAAAAAAAGTATATCTCATTAGGCCTTGTCTGGCCTCCATCACATTAAGCCTTCTCCCTTTCTTTCTGTTTCTGGGCAGTGGAGCGGTGCAGTAGCGTGTGCGGGGCCAGGGACTGAGGAATCTGATAGGGATAAACCAATTTGCCGTCCACACAAACATCCCAGCAGGCTTACGCCCCCGCCCCGGCTCCCATTGCTCATTTAAGATGGCGGTCGGAGAGGCCAGCAATTAAGTTTTAATTAGGTGGGGTAATTATTGCCGGGCAGGAAGTATCAGACGCCAGGATGATTGTTCTCTGGCCCGAGGAGGAGGGGATGCAAGCTAATGGGGGGGTGAGGAGGCGTAGAGTGGGAGACCTTTACACCCACATATCCCCCCCACCCCCACCCACCATTCACACTGTCCATGACCTTCAGTGCCGACTGTGTGTGAAAGTTTCAGTCAATACTTTACACCAGGTGGTCACGGCACTTGTGTTACATGTTGTCTCTTTCATATGTAATATATATGTACTATTACAACATGAGCCTTTAAGTTTAATTTAGATGTTTCAAAGGAGACTTAAATGTATAAGAATCAGTAAGTAGGTTTACACATATGATGAATTTGCTTAGATATGTGGTGCATGCAAAGAAGAATACGTAGCAAAGCAAAATAGAATAAAAATAGGACTGTTATGAAAGCTATTTAAAAAAAGATATTTTAACAAATTAACTATATTTGCATATGACAAATACTATAAACTGTATTTAAAGTGGAAAACTGTGCTCATTTATAAGAGGTAGTGTGGAGAAGAAATGTGCAACATGTGCAGGATTTACAATAAAAAGAAAACACCAAGAGGTTGTTTGCATGATGTGCATTAATGTACTGCATAATGTTTTTCTGGGGTGGATAAAAGTCAGTGTCAGTGGGGGTCCCGGGCCTTGTTAATGAGGCTGGTAGAAGAGGGGAAGAAACTGGACAGGTGGGGAGAGGTTTTGGTCCTGATGGAGCGCAGCCTCCTGCCAGAGGGGAGCGGGGTAAACAGTTTGTGTCCAGGGTGGGAGGGGTTGGCCACAATCTTCTCTGCCCGCCTCAGTGTCAATGTGACGCACAATTCTGAAAACACAAGAAAGATTTGTTACAATTTCTGAGCTTCTGATGCATTTGATTTGTTTTCATAAATGTCATTTTGATTTACTTAAATAACAAAAGAGGCCCCCTTTCATCCTTTTGTGGTAAACTAACCCTTCAAATATTGTTTTCATTTAATATCAAAGTGTAAATTGCAAAAGGTTTATGTTTATATACAGTATAGTTTAACATGCAGCAACATTCAAATGGATTCACATTGGTCTCTGAGCAAATGGTGTTCGGTAAGCTCCTCTGTTGTGAACGACAGTTTGTCCAGGAGCCCATTCGAACTTTTGACAACATTCCGATTACATCAGAGTTCAGGGAAGTCAGCCAGCTTAAGTTAGTGTGTCTTTAGAGCTATTTGCCTGAATGCCAATGGACGTTTGATTGACAAAAGTAGGGAACTAGCCAAAATGTTGAGGAAATATGCAATCATCATGAGATACATACATACTGAAGTTGTGGTGATAATTCAACTGAAGACCAGGATAATAGGCCTCGTATTATGAGGCACAGCGCAATCTTAATGGATATTATATGTATTTACAGCTAAAGATTGTAAAAGGTTAACGTAAGGCCTATATTACACTGGCATTAGGTCTGAATTGTATTCAATATTGTAGATAAACATGATTTATGATAACAAAGAGCACTTTCCATTGTTTCTATGGAAGTAACAACTATCAGGATGACACTAAAGCTATCTGACTAATGCTCCATGAGTTTTGCACATTATATAACATGGCAATCTTGCAAACAAAAGCAAATAAAGGCCTTCCATATGTACATAATCTACATATGTGTGCTTATGTACAGAAAAAACCCCTCATAAACCCTATTAGTAAGCATCATGCATTGGGGAGTGGGGGATTCACCCACAAAACCCCCTGACACCCCCTTACCATCTCTTATCAGCAGCCACCACACACACACACACACACACACACACACACACACACACACACACACACACACACACACACACACACACACACACACACACACACACACACACACACACACACACACACACACACACACACACACACACACACACACACACACACACACACACACACACACACACACACACACACACACACACACACACACAATGATGTCACAAGGCTAATCTCGTCGCGCCTCGGAACCCAATTAAAAAACAGAGATGTGTGGCTGCCAACATCAGGAATCTAATCACATTCCAGGAAAAGGCGCGTAATTTCCCTGGCTTTCTGCTGGGGTCGAGATAGAGATTGAGAGTACAGGCAGCAGGACGGGCGCAGCTCATCACACTCGGGCCCCTGAGGTAGGCCTGAAGGGTGTATCTACGTGTTTGTGTGTGTTAGTATGATGGTGAAGGGAAAAAAATGCAGCGGTTATAGGCTCAGAAACGTTGCCAAAATAAAAGACTGAATTAACAACAACGAAGCATTAATCCATCTCACCGCCCCACCAGGCAACAATAGCTCCAGAAACATAGACAATAAGTCAATGGGGACCAACATGCCATGTTATAGTTGTAAGTGGTAGTAGATATGGACATGTGTATGCCAGAGAGCATGCTGCTTCTAAAAAGACCATTAAGATCTGGAAATAAAACCTAAACAACTTACATAACTAAAAACCAACTGGATTCCTCTTTTTCTATTATCTACACTCAGCTACAACCAGTCTTCACTATCATTTGATTGGTTAACCAGTCTCAACGTGTGATGATGGATAGGACTAATTGATCAAATAAATTATACTTTGAAGATTTATTCCTTAATTGTTTTAATCTATATTTTAGAATTGGTAAGTACTATGAAATAAAGACACTGTTAAAGTCTTGTTCTGATTAAATAAACACACTTTTCATGATGGAAGAGTCCTTAAACCACAAATGCTTTTGGCCCAAGCAGGCACAGACTTGCTGGTTTCTAAAACTTAGTCATGATGACCAAATGACTGCTTATTGACCTGCGATCATGCAGAGACTTCTCACTGTCTCGGAGAAGCATGTAGTCAAGAGCTGCCTGGATTTGGGGTCGCTCTGCAGCTCAGGTGGGGGGGATTTGGAGAAGTTTGTAGTGGTTGTGGGGGGTGGTGGTGGTGGTAAAGGTGGTCAGTTCATGACCTGGTTAGGAATGCAGTCACCCTTTGGAGGAGAGCCACAGGGACTTTACACCAGGGGGAAACTCTAAACCTCAAGTAGAAAGCCCTGTCAATCACCTCTGAGGCCTTGCAGGGGAGGCCCGTCGCTCCGGCCCGACAAACTCCTGCAGACGCACCGACGCAGACCCAATGGAGTCAGGGGAAGAAATACCCTCGCTTTTGATTTGCTGCCCTTAGAAATGTACTATGTACTGCACGCTCTCTGTCTCTGAGTGTAGGGGGGTGGGAGAGGAGTTGCTCCGTCTTGCTGAGATGGGAGCAAACACAGTTGACAGCTTCCTTCCTCACAGTAAACATTGCAGCGCCACTTAGACATGGGTCAGGGACACCCCCCCCCCACTGCCTAACTCACCCACCGACATGTAACCCGCCCTCCTCCTCCAACCCCTCAAGAGTTTGGGTTGGCCCTTCGTCATGCAGCCAGACATGTGACCCAATGGTCTGCATTACCTTTCATCTACACACACACACACACACACACACACACACACACACACACACACACACACACACACACACACACACACACACACACACACACACACACACACACACACACACACACACACACACACACACACACACACACACACACACACACACACACACACACACACACACACACACACACACACACACACACACACACACACACACACACACACACACACACACACACACACACACACACACCCCCCTCTCAGCGCACACTAAAGGGTCTTTGAGGAGATGAGACAACAATGTGTCAACAGCCTGTCCCTGGTTAAAAGGAAGCTGAGAGATCGACATGCCTGTTGGTTTTAGTGAATTCAGGCCACATTCTGATGTGATAAATACATCATATTTTCAGTTGTTTAAAGACAAAATACTTTAAAAAGTAAACATATTTTTGGAAGATGTCCTTGTTGCTTTGAAGGTTTACAAAAAACGCAACAAGAACAAAGTAAAAGGTAAAAAGCAGAATATGTCTTCTATTTTTATTTCTATATGATGTAAATATATAGCATTTCATGGGAAACAAAGACATTTAAAAAAATGAACCAATGTGTTTGGATGCAGAATAGATGGTCACATTTGCTCCAAGAACGTGACTTGAATATATTTTCAATTTTCTTATAAGGATGTAGGGTTTGACACTGGATGATATAAGCTGCAATTTACTCGGCAGTCTTAAATATCCACTATTAATTGTTTACATAATAATCCTTTTCATCAGACAGTAATTGTGCATATTGTGCTTATGTCACACATTAAAAATACCAGTATGCGACATTGTGTTCATAATCAGACTACATTATAGCAGATAATATAGCAGATTATACCATGTTGAATAATGGTTAGCCACCAAGGCTTATTACCAAGGAACACTTCCCTGTTTCCATAGTATATGAAGGTGGAGGTTAAGGAAGACTAAAAGGCCAAAAGCACAGGACAGCAGAATGATAATTAGTGTATTATTTTAAACTTGAAGCATGATTCTAAGATTTATTTACTGCAGGTTGATTATTGATTTTGGTGTCTAAAGTTTCAAAGCATTTACCAACCAGCCAATACTCTTTAAATGATTAATCCATCATAATTGTCAGCAGGATAAATGAAAACCCTAACCCTAACCGTCCACCAGAAATTGTACCAAACTGTTCTAGAGGCCAGAATATAAACCCATATAGATATTATTCAAGTCTATTATTAGTTGTTTCTTCAAATAGAGGTATTCAACGACCTGGTTTTGCAGACGTATAACCGCGCATTGCTCAAATTCAAAACCACTGATTAGATAAATCTGACATTTTTATTGGAATCTTACACACATTAAATCATTTGGACGGCTACTGGTTTGCTCTGAACTGAATTAATTGCTCTGCTTTCATCTTCGTTTTCAGAACAATACTCATTTATTTATGCTGAATATTATGTCTGGCATGTCAATTAATTATCAGCACATTTGTTGGTAAGATTCAGCTTGTGTGTGAGTGTAATTGTGTGTGTGTGTGTAATTGAGTGACGTTGCCTCCGTGGGGAGCTGGGGATTGGACTGCCAGTTAGATGCAGTTTTCACGTCCTAATTGAAGTTGGTCTTTTGAAGTAATTAAGATAAGGGTGTGGAGACAAAATAATTGGTATTATGCGACAGTAATTAAGCCATGCTGTTTTTTTTTCTGCCCTAATTCAACAGCGTCGGCTTTTCTTCACAAACAATGTGAAAGAAGCTGTTGTGTTGACTCGGCACTTTGCTTTCATCTCAGTTTGTGTTTTTAACTGTGGACCTCAGATCACCTTACAGACAGCAGGAACACACACATGTGGTAATAACACACTCTGCCGCCAGTGTATTAGATAAACATTAGTGTAGTCAAGTACAACAGCCGTACCAAAAATCCATCCTAATGCAATATAATGTTACTATTTTGTCTACTTCATTTATGGCAGTGGGAAAACATTGAGAAACTGCAATCTATAAGATTACACACACAAGTACACACACACACACACACAAGTGCACACACACAAGTGCACGCGCGCGCACACACAAGTGCACGCGCGGGCACACACAAGTGCACGCGCGGGCACACACAAGTGCACGCGCGGGCACACACAAGTGCACGCGCGGGCACACACACAAGTGCACGCGCGCGCACACACACAAGTGCACGCGCGCGCACACACACAAGTGCACGCGCGCGCACACACACAAGTGCACGCGCACACACACACGCACGTGCACACACACACACCCACCCACACCCAAGTGCACGCACACACAAGTGCACGCGCGCACACACACAAGTGCACACGCACACACACACAAGTGCACGCGCACACACACACACGCACGCGCACACACCCACACACACACACACACACTTGTGACCAGGTTAGAAAAGCAAAGCTGTTGTAATTGTATTTAATAAAACAAATTACACCACAACCAAAACCCCACTGAAGTCTGAGCCGCCTATATGGATTGTGTGTGTGTGTGTGAATTGGGTTCGTTGTATTCTCAATGGCAAACATTTTCTCCGCTTAGCTTAGAAAACACCACTTTAAGCAAATGGTAACCCTCTTAACCCCTCTAACAATATGTAATTTCACATTGTTCACTAGAAACTGGACACCCTCCCCTGACAAACACACACACACATAGTGTTTTTGCCTTCCTGATACTCAGCGTGTCCGAAAAGCTACTGACACATCAGCCAATTTCTGCAGAGACTAATCTCACAAGGTGTGTGTTTCTCACTTATTCACAAACTATAATTCAGGAAACATTACACATATACCAACACACACACAAAAGGCTACATGTACACATACTTCCATTTGGGGCTGCAGGATTATACAGAATTCAGAGGCAGGCATGAACAAAAGGAACATCTTATAAGGTGGACACGTGTGGTGTGTGTGTGTGTGTGTGTGTGTGTGTGTGTGTGTGTGTGTGTGTGTGTGTGTGTGTGTGTGTTTACACCGTTGATTTTAGTGTTGGCACAACGTCAGCCCACCAGCTTAATCCCAACCCCCCCTCCCCAAGCTTGGCCACAACTAAAACAGGTAATACACACTGTCTCCTGCTGAACACTCTCTGGAACCAAAAGCAGAGTGTGTGTGTGTTATGGTTTCTCACAGCTATTTTGGAGAGGGACTCCATAGCCAAATGAGAGGGAACATCTCACAACAATGCAGGTGCCACCAACAGTCTTGGGTGGTGTCCAATGTGGTAGCAGACGCTCGTCTTCTGTGTTAGTGTGTGTGTGTGTGTGTGTGTGTGTGTGTGTGTGTGTGTGTGTCTCACTATGTGCTTCATGACCTAGCTGTGGTTTTAGGCAGGAGTTGTCGGTGGAGTTAATAAAGGCTTCTGGAGCAGCGTCTTCCTCTGGTGGTCTGACCCCCCCACCCCACCCAGCTCTGCTTCCTTTTTTGTGTGTGTGTGTTTTAGTGTGTGCGAGAAAAATATCAACACCTGATCCTCAGTTTGAAACTGTAAGAGTTTCTCTTTCTCAGTTTTTGATTTTCCTCCTCTCACCTACACTCAACCTCACATTTCTTTGTGCGTTTTAGTATCTGCAGGGAAAGGGTGTTGTGATTCCTTAACTACGATACGAGCAACAGGCTTGATAGACTAATTAAGCAAACAACATTTATGTTGCAAGAAATTGTTGAAGGTGTTGTTGTTGATGCTCAATTATTTTAAGCATGTTATTTTATTAAATGTAATTCCAGCTTGTATTGTCAAATATTTGAATTTAGCATTTATATCATATTAGTAGTTGTTGCAAACAGTAGTGTTCTTTTAAAAGGAGAAAGATTTTGTAGATATGCATTAACTTTCTTTAAAATTGTTTAGTAAATTAAGGCTATTAAATCTTCTTCTAGACACCACACCTTACCTTCCTGCACATTTTACCCAATGATAAAAAAACACAAGACATTCCTACTTATTTGGCTTGGCTGTTGGTTCTAAGGATTAACATCAAAGCCTACATAACTCTCTTGAAATTATATTTGATGGTTTTATAGGTCTGTGTTCTGTTGATTGGGGTTGCCTACACACACACACACACACACATAAACACAAATGCAACTGTGCACACATTCACACCATACAAATGTCAGTTTACCTGAACCTGCTCACCCTATCAGTATCTGTTGGTCTGCTCTTCTCCCTCCAGGCTCTAGTCTGGTCGACTGAATTACCTCACAGAAACACTTATGGGTGCCGCTAATGAGCGCAGATTACCCCCATAAACCTCACCTAGTTGCTTGGCTCCAAATCATCTCCAACCCTTAGTAATTTAGACAGGTAGCAACACAGCAAAAATGCAGCTCCGCCCACCTCCAGCAGCCCTCCACCAATCAGGACACAGCAAACAACCTTAGAGTATTGAGTAATTGTAAAGAGTACAAAAGAAGCCTGGAGTGATCAGTCAATGAATCAATCTTCCTAAATCTCGTAAATATTTTATAAGCTTCATTAGTACAGCACATTTAATGAAAACAACATAAACTATGACTCAAAAGATGACAAAATTATAGGTTTAGCTTTTAACTCTTTGGCTTTAAATCTTTATGACTGTATTTTAGTTTAAAATACTCTAAAAGAAAAACAACATTAGCAATGTCATTCCCTCTGGTTCATTGAAAAGTAATCCATTGTGTTAGAAAATAATTGTTTGTGGCTGGCTAGCACGCGCTAGGGTTGGGACAAAGTTGGGTTTTATCGTAGGTTGTGAAAAAAATCACCCACAATAAGTCGAACTTGGTGAATTTCCATCATTGGGATAATGAAAAATAGAACCCGATTTTTTAAAACAGGAGTTTTTGTCAACTTCTCATATCTTCCAATGCATGGCAGGTGTTCATTACAATCCTATACAGGGAGACACCTAAACATATTTCTAATTAAAAGTATCAACACTAATATAATTCAGTGTGCAAGATGTCTAAAACAGCTCGTAACCATAGCAGTAATGCTTCATACCACGTTCCTCGCTGGTTACTGTCACATAGGTGTTGCGTATAACCTCGTCCTAACTAGCTAAAAGGGGACCAGCTTTGCATACTAGCTTGGTACTTTTGTTGTGTTCTTGCCATTCCAGTGTATTTTTTTTCAACTGGATGAAATGCAAAGCTATACAGTGTATCTGTGGTTTCCACTCTGTTCACTCTGACTGCGGACTGTTGGAGTGTGTTGACATGTCAAAGTGAAAGAGAGATCCACCCTCCTTTGTTGCTGGGATGTTGACAGTAAAATCAGGGAGACAGCCTAGCTACAATCCCAGCACCTCCCTAGTTCATCTGAAATTAGCAATGAGAAGGCTGTACTGTGGAGAGGACAGTCAGAGGGCATGCAGTACATTCACGGCACACGCGTGCAAGCGTGCATGAAGTGACAATGTCAAAATATCGACACCTCTTTCTCTTTTTTTGTTCCTCTGGGTACCGGCACGTGTGGAATGAAGAAATAACAGCACTAGTTAATTCCCCCTCTGAAAGGTGCGACATGTTGAAATGTAATGACTTGGCTTGCTGAACTGAAACCGAACACTGCTTTAAACCACAGAGGTGTCGTGGATGGGAGCCGAGAGAGAAAAGGGGCACGGAGGCAAAGGTTTCTTATCCAAATTAATACAGAGCCTCGCCTTTCATCACAGCCTTTATTGAGTAATATAGACTGTTCCAACTCACAATGGCTCTTTCAACACTCTCTTGGCAAAAGACTGCTACAGATTCATGTCCCCTTTTTTATACTCTCCAAACATTTTCCTTATTTCCTATTTCTATCTCAGAGCCCGTTTCTGCTATTCATCTATTCCCCTTGCATCGCGCCTTTCCGGAGCCATCTTTTCATGGCCCCTTCATTGACAGTCTCCCAGTCCACCACCTCCCCTGGTCACCGGGGAGCTCATTCTTAGTTGCACAAAAAACGTCCGTCACGGATTGCCTTCCTCCCGTCCGCCTGTGAATTAGCTGTGTGATTACACTGAGCTGGTGGGGTAAAGCCCATGGATGGATTAGGGGCTGCACGGGCTAAGGCCTGTGATTGGAGAAGCCCAGCAGAGTACAGACGGACCGACCAACAGACGGGCAGACGGCTGAAAGCGCTAGCGGGCTAACTAGCCACAGAAGAGAGTCAAGGCGAGATCTGCGTGGCATGCAGTTGTCGCTTTGGCACATCACAATGATACTGGCTGCAGAGAAAGGCCAGCCAGATAGAGTTTGTGCCAGGAAGCTACAGAGAGGAGAGTGTTTGGGCTTTGGGTTGTTATTTTTGGTTTTGGATGAATGAGGCCGGGGGTAGGGGGCTGACATTAAGTTGAGTGGAACTAGATCCGTCTGAGCAGTAAAGTTTGTCTGACTAATTGTCATTGTTTATGCCCTGTCATGCTCAAATGTCAATGAATGATGAGTAGTTCCATAACATAAACAGTTTGGTAATGCATGTGGTGCATAACTCACTGATGAAGTGCAGGCCAAAAGCATTAAGGAGGTAGTATGTGTAGGATGCACTTTTCCATATAAACTCCAGATTTTTTAATGTTCGTTACAAAGCACATTACTACTCCATTGCATATTTACTTGCTTTAATGGTGGCTACCTTATATACCCTGTTTTCTTTTATCAATTCATGTTCAATAGCTATATGCAAACTTTTCCTCTTTGAGAAGGCTTGAGAGTCAAGTAGAGCAATGACAGCAGTTACGATTATGTCAAATCACACACAACCTTTAAACAGTTTTTCTGTAAAAAGATAGTAAATGTAAAAGGTTATAACTGTATTACATTTCACCAATTTATGGTGTTAAAAAGCTAATGCACATAATGTGAGCTTGACAGCATTTACATCTTTTAAATACGTTTCCCTTTTTTCAAAGAAATGACCCCAATTCCCCTTTACACAAAATACACAAAGAACACTATCCTTTTCTCTAACCAATGTTCTAATGCCTTCTTAACATTTGCACATGTCAACGTCTTATGTGTCAATGTATTCTGAAAGTACTACTGTACTCTGAGGTTTAGAGCTGTTGGAAGAATGTTCCACATGCCTTGTTGCCCCTTTAGTGTTACCTCACTCTATTGTCAGTCTCATAACTGCAGACAACGAAGCCTTGTCTTAAGACTCGTATGTGAGAAACAGACTCACCCCCCCAGCTTTGCTTTTATACATACAGTCATTTATATTTTATTGTGTCTGAGTAATAAATTAGGATGAAGACAAATGAAGGTGTGTGCTTGTCTATACTCGTGTGTATTTGAGAAGTACGAGCCAATCCAAACAAAACGGCTGACATCCGTGAAATGTGTTTCTTGCCTAGATTTATAGTTCTCAATCATCAGCAAACATCGCTTTGGAAGAGGGCAATTCTGGGAGTGAAAACCTGTGCTGACCCATCTGACCTTGGCTAACAATGTGGCCTGCAGAGAAAGGGAGACGTAAAATAAGAAAGAGGGGGATAGGAGTAAAACAGAAGAAGAAAAAAGGGGAGGTGATAGATGGAGATAGAAAGAGAAACAGAGAATCAAGACGATATAAGCGGTAAGAGCAAGAAACAGCTGCAAAGCAATAGCCACAAAATCATCCCTTTAACATCAAGGGGCGATTATTAAGCTTTCCCCTGCTTTGGCAGCATAGTTAAGTCTGTGTCGAAGTACAATAAAGATAGCGAATTATGACTGAGATGTATTTCTGCCTGCTGAGAATGGGTATCAGTGAGGAGTCCATTTGAAAGCTGCGTTCATTACCTTGCGCAATTTGATTTTTGTGAAATCTAAGCAGAATTTTTAATGGTATGCCACACTGCTCAATAATTCCACTGATAAGAGCCAGGGAGAATGGGAGTGCAATGGCCTGTGTAAATCTGTGACTGAAGACATTGCGGTTATCGCTCTCCCGCCGCCAACCCCATCCCTTCCTCCATCCTTCCCTCTCTGTACCCATCCTTTACATCCTTCCTTTTCCTTTCGCCTTCTCTTCTTCTTCATTTGGTTTCCTCTTGCTAAGGTTACCCATCCTTCTCATTCTTCAATATTTCTTTCTTTCCTTCTGTTTCTTCTTCGATCTCTTCTTTGTGTCTCATAGCAACACACTGGTCTATATGTGCTCTGTTTCCTCCCAAGCGGCTATAAATGCATTGTGATCGATTGTCTGCGCCTTTAGACGAGCGCATTTAAATGCATTTTTATCTCGTCTGTAGCGTTTCCGCTTCTTGTTGTCCTTTTTAATAAAACGAGATAAAACCAGGCTTCATTAAAAAGGTCACTGTTTGTTTATGCATTGCTGTTGTTGTTGCAGAGGTTCATAGAGAGACCTTGGACGTATATCAGCACCCATCAGGCAGGGACCTTTCATTACACTCCTATACTAATAATGTTAAAAAACACACACGCTTAGACGAGATAAGGGTCCCTTTTAAAAGCGGATGCATTATTTAACACAGCCGGCTAATGGCCCAGATTGTCCTGTAACAATTGAATAACATCTGCAGATAACAGCGAGCCTTTGCTCTGTGCCTTTTAAAGGATGGCCCTGTGAAACGGTAGATAGTGGCCTCGGAGGAGGAGGAGGCCTCTTCCCCAAGCCAGGCCACAAAACATTGCTCCATCAGAAAATAAGATCACCGCCAGAGGTCCAGAGCAGAGAAGAAGAAAAGGAAGGGGAGTAAAAAGGGGATATGGGGTGAAGAGGGAGGGGGCGGAAATCAATAACATGTTGGTCAGTATTAATCTGGCATCAATATAGCCGGTATCTTTTACTTTTCATGGTAATGGCTCCAGTGATCTCCTAAAGTGCCTCTCAAGTGCTTAGAGGGCTACCGATAGCATCTTATCAGGGCCAGAGGAGAGCACTGGCCAGGGAAAGAAGGAAAGTGAGGTGGGGGGGGGAGTCGTACCAACAGGGTCCTAGGCCAGTTTAAGGAGGGGTAAGAGTGTGTATGTGTGTGTTAACCTACAAGAACCCTTTTACTTAACCCTTGACAGATGAGAAAGCCCTGGCCATGCGAACAATATCGCATCAGCACCCACTTCTTTAATGGAGTCGTGTAACACACATATGGCGAAAGGTCCGGTTACTGTTTGTTCCTTTGGGAGGACAGATTTTGTTTTGATTTATTTGTATGTGCAGAGAATGGCGTCATAACTTGTCTTTTTCAAGCTCATCTTAAAGTCCTCTGTGTTTGATTTGATATGGAAGCATTGAGCTAGCACCCCAGTGGCTTTCTGGCATTCTTTATGTTGGTTTTACTGTGATGACAGGCTTTTTTTCCATATGCAAATCAATTGACTGTGCTCTTGATACAAGGGCTGTCAGTATGGGCTGTCAGTATGCGATAACTGTACATACATGAATCTTGAATGGATTGTGAGGATGGACATGGTTTGTTACGGTTATTACAGATGTGGTCTTGTGTTAAGGTTCACGGTGGTATGTGGAAACTGTAAGGAGATTACTAGTCCATCAACAAGTCTTTCCTTTTAATAGTTGATGTGCATTTCCCTGATTGGTTCTTTAACAATGGTTTTTATCATACATAAGCTCACGGCTTTACATAAGCTGACAAGCTTATACCCACAAACTGGATATCTATAACAGTTCTACAGCTGTCAATGAATGTCTGAGTGTCAAATAGTTACAAAATTAACTAATATTGTTGGCATCAGCAACTTCCAAAACATTGCTAAATAACGTAGTTTCAAATCAGAGAGAAAATTACCCAATAAATAGCCTGCGGCCAGTGTTTCTTTAAAAAAAAGCTATAACCTTATCAAGAACTATTATAAGTAATTAAAGGGGGTTTTACGACCTATAAAAAGGGACATCTTAAAGAAGGCAGCTCATCCGCCACTGAAAGCTTAAAGTCTAAGATATCCTGTAAAAGACTGAACATGGCTTTGTTGTTAGAAGTTATGACTCAGCAAACAAACTTGAGACAAAGCTAATCTTACTATTACAATGGAAGGTTTAGTCATTAAAATATATTTTTCTCACTTTTGGGTTCATTATACTTTCACATGTTTTACTTACAGTATGGCATTAGTATTTGCAGCCAACAAAACCACATGATGCCTTTGATGCCAGTTCTTTCATCAGATATTTGGAAATATGACTAATGGCTATTCTTACAAGAAGGCGTGATAGTCAAAATAATTTAAAGTGTTCTTTACAGTTCTGCATCTAGGGATATTCTCGACCCAGTGCTCGTGTTACACTGGCTATGTTACATGATTTCCTAAAGCTATCATCCACTTGAAAAATGGCATCCCAATAAGACCAGTGCTCTCTGGCTGATGGACCGGGGTGGGGTACGGATGTGGTCCACCCTGCGGGCTATATGAGGGATTCCTTGAGGGAGAGAGGCGGGGCAGATATAAACTGTGTGTGTGTGACTGTGTGTGTGTGTGCCAGGCATTGGCAGCATGCCCTACTCACTGATCCTGTTGGATGCCTTCCATTGGCCCTCTTCCCCTTAACTCCCCCATTCCTCCCTCTTTCTCTCTATTCCTCTTCCTCTCTCTTTTTATTTCAACAGTGGTTCTTGTAAAGGCAAGAGTGAACGTTCTGTAATGCTAAACTCTGCATGTAATATGATGAATAAAGCAGAATTAAACACTATTTATCTTCTTTTTATTTAGATGGCGAAGCATAAAATCTCAACACGAGTAACTGCAAAACAACATGATTTGCTTCACTGCCAGGAGTTGTGCAACACCAGTTTAAAACAGGAAGTGCTGGTGTTGTGTGACAAACCCAAGCAGGTCGATGTTGACAAAGTTAACAGTGGAGTCTCCTCTGCTCTCCTGTGTGTTTGCATAAAAACACTCCACAGCAGCAGCAGCGTTTGGCCTTCGCCTTAGGATTTACTCTTTCTAGCGTCTTTTGTCTCGGCCAGCTTATACAGTGAACTGAGGGACATCTGAAATGCCCCCGGAATGCAGTATATCTAATAAAAATGTTTTAAATCTCTATGCCCATATAAACTATTTGGGATTATCCAATATCTTTACAAATAGAGCTGATTATCCCATTAAGCTGAACTCTTACTATAAATAGTTTTTTAATACCGATGTAGATTTGTGGGGGCCGGAGCAGAGGGGTGGAGGGGATAAGTGTTTCTGCCGATGTTTTTTTATTTGATGCCCCCCCCCTCTCTTCCTTCCTCCAGCCACATACACACACCAGCTCTCTTGCGCCCGTGGTCCTTTCTGTACGCTGTGAATATTCTACACTAATACCATTCTCCAAATGTCAGAATGGGAGAGCATAAAAACCTTGGCTTTTTGATTTTTTCTTTTTTTCACCTCCAGAAAAAAAAAAAGAGTCCAGGAGAGGGTTTCTTTTATTCCTGTTCCCTCTCTCGGTCTCTTCCTCCATCTCTCTTCTGTCTGCGGTGCTCAGTCTCTCTATTCCTGCTTCATTCTATTCCATTTATTCATATTCAACAGTCAATCATTTTCTGAAAAAAAGAGAGTGAGAGTGAGAGTGAGGGAGGAAGGCAGAGAGAAATCCGGAGATTGCAGATGGAAGTGGTATTTTTTTTCATGTTCTTATCCTTCCGCATTTGAACCGGCGATGTGGAAAAGCGCTAGGAGCACCGCTTTACATAGCAGCCTCCCTCTCATCAAAAGCCGCCAATCGGGCCTAAATCAGCATGCAAAATGCCACTCAACCCTGTAGCCTTTATTAAAGTTTGCAGGGACTCAATTTGAGATAGCGATCGTTCCTATTAAAAAGCCAAATGTAAGATAGTTTTTTTATATAAATCTCAGGGTGGAATGGAATTGTTAATCAGCATAGGCTGATGTGATTTCTCTGTCACAAATCCTGCCCAGGGCTCAGCGGCACACCAGCTTTACCGTAACTTCGGGCTTAGCAGTCGCCACGGAAACCAGGGGAGGAGAGTATAGGGAGGTAGGGGGGGGGGGGTTAGTAGATTCGGGTGGAGTGTGCATGGTGTGAGTGTGTGTGAAGGGGTGTAGGTTGGGTGATGGGGTTGGGGGGTCGGCTTAGCCCCAACACGTCCCCCCCGCCCTCCACCCCAGCCAGCCTCCATCAGCAGCCCTCCTTGATGAGAAGGGAGCAGATAACGGAGCTTGATTGGATTTGAAGCAAAGTGCTTGAGTGTGTTTTATTTTGCAGGTCTGAAAATGCAATCTCTGACCTGTGGCTTGAAAAAATAAAAATAATAATAAAACACTGTCACCTTATTTTCAAATTCTTTTGAAGGCGTTGGAAGAAATAATGCAACTGTTTTCACTGAAGCGTTTTTTTGTTTTCCAGGCTTACTTGAGTTGTTTTCCTGTGTTTCCATTTCTCTGTAAGGGAGCCATGCTGTAGAAGACTGTGAAATTGGGTGGCCCCCTAGTGTGACCCAAGTGCCAGGGTTTTAAAAGGATGAGAGTGGTTGTCGTCCCTCCCCTTCTTCCGCCACCGCTCCACCACCGACATCCCCAACTCTTGGCCTATGTCCTGCCTGGCACAGCCTCCTGTTTTGGGGGCTGAACTGCGGACCCTTGGCCCCCTCAGACCCGTGGTTCTCTGGATCGGTATCGGCCACGCTTAGAGATCAGCAGCAGCTTAACCTCCCAAACCACAAGAACTCTGCATACATATATGCATAGACACTTACAGAGGGACACACAAAGTGTACACATGTGGGAGTGGATTAAAGAATATGCACAATAAGGAGTGAATGAGAGTAGTCATGGCTTCGCACATACTATAGTTTCAGTTCCTCTTATCCAATTTGAGGCATAGCCAGAAAGAGGTCATCCTGTTGTAGATATGATGGTAAACAAATGAAGCTTGCAGCTGATTGGTTAGCATTTGCGGGAAATGGCTGGCCAAGAGAACATGATCCCATGGTGCATTGTTGGGTCGCCTAGCCAATGCCTTCCTCAGCTGCATATAGTAAAACCAAACTCCTGCTCCATCGTGAGAAATTAAATGCACCGAGGTGGCAGATCCCATGAAAACACAACCAAAATATGCATTAGAACGTCTGAATTACATTTTTTGTATTATCTCGGTTTATATACATGTGCCAGCGTATGTACTGCATTTGCAATCATAATTTGATGACCTTCCCCATTAGCAAAGCTGCTGTCTCGCCAATCTTCCCTGACTCGCAGTAATTGAATGTGATTTTAATGGTGAGAAGCCTGTGTGTACTGTAATCCAACACTAGAGAAGGGAAGATAATGCCAGCAGCTGTCAAGCAAAGGGTTAGTCTGACTTGGTTATGATCAGGACAAAACATATATGTGAAGTCTTAAGTTTTGTTGAGCCAACAGAGGCTAGAGATATTAGAAATTGAGAGTTATGATCATTTGATCCAATCGTGCCTGTTGAGCGATGACCGTAAAAAAGGTACAAGCTCTATTACAGCGATGGTGTTGTTCGGGTCAACAAAGAGCTTAAGAGTTTAAGAGTGTTTGTAATGATGCACATTCCCTGCTTTTGTCTCTGTCTGTGTTATTGTAGTCTGTGGTTTGGATTAGCAGCTCTCTAACCTGGCATGGAGTCAGTTGCCGTCTCTGTCTGATGATGTCACAAAAGCTCTTAGCTGATGGTTATCTGTCGGTTTGGCTGATGCCGCCGGGTTTGGCTTAGCCGCAGTGTCTTGTGGTGTTGTTAGCAGGATTGTGGTGCACGGGCTGGTGATTGCATTCATCGCACTGCCATAGGACCCATTATCAAGAGGAGTGATTGGATAGATTGCAAAAAAAGGAAACCCATGGCCATGTCGTGTGAACGCCAACCCTTTGGCAAAGGTCAAGACTGAGCTAACCAATACCAGGTCTCACTGTGATGTTCAAAAGGAGAAGCTAATGGCGCTGAGAGGAAGTTAAGTGATGTCTTAAAGGAAGAACAAAGGTCTATGAACGGTTTATGATTATTATAGAGACATCACCTCTTTCTATCCCTCTTCATCATCTCATTCGGTTTTAATCAACAACTTTGTTTAGCATTAAATGTAGTCTATTATGTTGAATTAACCCAAAGACATTATTCTTACTTCGCTGATATTATAATATACACAACTTCCTTGGGTAATATCATAACATATCATACTTCTACAGTAAATGAAAGTCCTAAAGCCAATCATTCCGGGCCATCTGAACCTGATATATTGTACTCATCCGCTGACCTTTTTCCCTCTGTCAGTTTGGGACTTCAGTCACTAAATCATGCTTTAGCTATTGTTTATGGGTAGACAAAAGGGTTATCTATAAAATAAATGCAGATGTCTCGGCATCTGTCTCTCATATGTATGTTCTTTCTGTTCTTTTCTCTCCAGCTCCCTAAATTGGACTACTCCATTTATGTCTCCATGTGCTTTACACAACTCTACATTATAGGACAAAACAAAAATACAAAACAAAGTGTAAATATAAAACCAGTAGAGACAGATAGCCTCAAACATGGTCGTATTCATTTCATTTTCTCTCAGCATGAACACTGTAGAGGGTTACCAGAGAAAAGACTGTAAGTATTATTATCAACGCAGCAGGCTATGCATCCCATACAGCACTGCCCCCCTTACAACAGCATAGGGCTGGAGGACAATCTTTTGTCTACGGTCTGAGGGAGAACACACATATACACTTGCAAAACGGCAGCCAGACAAACATACATTGCTTTGGGAGTGTTGTTGCAGTATATTTCCTCCTCTCTTTCCTCTGTATGATATGTTTACCAAATACCTGTTTAGAATGCGGCGGTGGCTGCACCGCGCGCTCCCTTCCAGTCCCTGAGGATGCTCGGCGGTAAATGGCGGTATTATTTGTCAGCTCTGGCAGTGTCTTGAGGCTGCTTCAGAGAGATACAAGGAGGCAACTGATAAGGAGAGCATCAGAAGGGCAGTTAATTGCCTCCAGTCTCCGGGAGCTGGGGAATATTTAAAATCTATGGGATTAAAGACAGATTAAAAACTGCAGAAGCAGTGGGCCCAATGGCGCTTAAAGATTGCAATCAGCAAGGGTAATGGCGGAGAAGAAGGAGGGGAGAGAGAGGGAGGGAAAAAAAACACTGAGCGAATGCAGCGGCTGAGGGGGGGGGGGGTGTTTGAAAAAAAAATGACAGATAGGAAATTCAGATCCGCTCCTAATGCCCAGGGTTCCATCTTGTAAGCACGATTCATCTACGTGTAAATCGTTTTTTCCCCCCCGTCTTTTCGTTTTCTTTCTCTTTTTTTCCTCCCCTCCTCATCCGAGGCCTGCTTTGCTAGCATTGCCGGTGCTTTGCTCGGCACCCCTTATCAGACCATCAGTGAATTAAAAAGCGCTTCTCCCTATGAGGATTAAGGAGGTTGATTGAAGACGGTACGAAAACTAGCTAATAAGTCGAAAATGTCAGAAGGGCACTCTATCGAAACTGTGTACTTTTCATAATAAAGCTGACGAGAAAGGGGGGGGACGGATGGGAGGGGTTAGGGAGCGGGGTGAGTGAGGAGTGCAAAAGGGGAAAGAAACTGTCATGTCAGATGTGGCGGATGGAAAGACGACGGCGCGTAGGAGAGGACAAACAAAAGCCTGTTTTTCACCTGGTTCGAGAGGGAGGCGTCAACATTTTCCGTTGTGGCTTTGGGTGTACAAATGGCAACAGTCAAATAGTGAGAACAAAGGAAGGGGCAAATGGCAGATTCCTCTATCCCAATCTAGAAAAATGATGCCCTCACAGCATGATGATACAACCATGACATACGAGAGGGCTATAGTGTTATCATTAGTAATATTAATGATATCCGGAGCTTATCTGCGGCATCTGAAGGCATCACAAATTACACAAGAAAGAAAAACATGGGCCACATACACTGATATGTCTCTGTTTGGGTTAAAGAGGACAAGATGTGCCGAATCCTGAATTGTTTTCCTACCTTATCAGAAGCCCACTCACTTAATCCTGTTAATGACTACATGAGATACTTAAGGTATCATCTCCAAAATCAGCCATTCGCTTCACATATCAGCAAAAAATCTGTGGCAGTTTTTTTTTTTTCTTCTTCTTTATAATCCATTTTTTTCCTACTCTCACACTCCCTCTCCTCTCTCCCTCTGTCTGCAGTCTTTTGGTGAAAGATTAGCCTTATAAATTATGCATTGGTGGGTAGTGGGGGTAATCCGAGGCAGAGATAGAATCGCCAGAGTGTTGAAGGGGGCATCGGAGAGGCAGCGCCACCATCATAAATATGAAACAGATGTTGGGTGACATTTTAAAAAGTGAATCCAATCACCTCCTCTGCTGCGTCTGGTGTTTTATATAAAGAGAAGAAGCTGACATCCATCGCCTTCTCTCTCTACGTCACTCTCCCTTACTCACCATCGCTTTCCACCCCTTCACTCATCCCTCCGTCTCTCTTTTTCTCCATAATCCTGTGGACCCAGCGATGCATAGATTATACTCTCCCTTTATTCAGCATGTGTTTTACCAGTGTGAATTTGCCAAGAAAAATCTCTAAATGTCAGTTTCCATCAATAAGATCTGAATTGGCATCTAATCTACCCTGATTAAAGTCTATTTTAAACGATCCTTTTTGGAAGCAAAAAATTCAATGACGCCTTAAGAAGGTGCAAAATACTCATGCGGGCGTGTGAATGTAAGAGTTATGCAAATGTGAGATGTTTCTGATACCGGCAGATGTTATGATTGCGTATGAACAGGCATTCAGAGGAGCAGAGATGAATATGAAGAGCTACAGCCTCGACAATGCTCTCCTAATGTGCTTGGATGGGCGGCGTGGATGCAGCGCATGGGTGTGATTGTTCTGCAGCTGGCAGCGGCCCTGAGGACTCCTCGCCGGTGTCTTTCATGGCAGAATGAGAAAAGACGCCACAATGAAGATCGTCCTTCTCATCCCGCTTTGTCTCGTCTCCTCTGCCACTTCTCACAACGGCCTCAACTCTATTCTGCCGCTTTCCATAAAGGCTCCTGTTGTTGCCGCCCATTGTCATGCATTGTTTAGTGCTAAAAAATGAAGATAATGCTCGTTGGAACAATGCTTTTGTTTGCATCTTCCTTTTCGTTGCGCTTTCTCTCTGCTTTGCTTTGGCAGTAAAAAAAAAAAAAGAAGCACATTCGGGGCATATTGAGAGTTCAACAGTCAAGTTCTTGTCAGTAACCGATCATAAACTATGGAGAGCGTCTACTTCCTTCCATAAACACATGAAGAGCCTTATTATCTATCACATTCATTATTTCAAACAATTAATGTTGAAGCCATAAGATAAACCATTTAAAAAGTACAACACATTTTCAGCAACAATTCTGTAACTCCACTATTTTGACATTTAGTGACTTCTGTGTTTTGTATTTATTTCATATCATTAACAAGACACCGCAAAACTGATATGTCCGGATCAACTGAGGGGACATGAATATAATGATGACTAATTTGACCATTTAATGTAGGCCTATATGTAATATAGAAGCACGGCATCCTGGTTTTGATATAATTTAGCAATTTTAGCAAACAGCGTTATAACTTTACAACGATTTAAATGTCTCTCTGGTGTTTCCATACAAATTGAAGTACAAGGTCTAAAAGACACTGGTGATGGACTCATGATGAACAGCACTCATTCATTTAGAATTATATTTAAATAGGGAATAACTCAGTTTCATACTTCCTGGTTGTAATTTGTTATGGTTTTCCAAAACACTGTAGGCCTACTCACATGTCATTAATAACTTGGGCTATTGATGCGGAAATGTTAAAAATAGGTCCAACGGGGCAAGAAACTAACACACTGTCCATTGTTAAAATCCGTAACAGTTTACGGATTAACTTCCTGGTTTAACTTTGAATTTTGTATATTTGAATTTAGGATGACGAGTGCCACAAGGTGTGATAAAGTATCAAATAACATATCGGGTGTGCTCAATTTTCAGTTTTACCTGACAACAGATCATCTAAGAATTATAGAATACTTTGGGCTACTTATTTAAGCTAGGGTTGATTTTCAATATTTTAAACCAGAAATGTCCTAACAAAGTCAAGTAATAAAGCCTGAGGAAACAAATGACAAAGCAGAAGCTACATGATGTTGTCTGCAGTGGTGAAGTGTAACACATCTTTTACTATCGTTTGATACAAGGAAGAAACATTACATTCATTTTGTAGAAAAAAATAATAGACAAGAGCAGGCTTCCTGCTGGTGAGCATACAGACAGAAGATGTGACTACAGTATGCTCCAGAACAATAGGAGTTGAAGATTTAAAAAAAGGATATACTAAATAAAAGCAGAAAGTGTATTTGGAAACAGGTGACGGAGGAAGAAGAGGATGATGGAGGGGATGATAGAGGCGGAGAGAGAGAGACAGAGAGAATGATGGCCTAGAGAAAGTGTGATAGCGGCAGGGGAGAGTGATGGAGCGAGGTGTGTGTCTCGGGGGCTTTGCAGAGCCCTCCCCCGGCCTGTCAGTCAAAATGGAATGAGGAGGTCTTATCTCTTTTGCACACGTGACCCCTAACCTGACCTCCCCCTCCTCTTCCTCTTCGCTCCCACCTTCCTCCCTCCTTTTACCTTTACCCATCACTCCCCTCAGACCCTTTCGCTTCAGCTCCTTCCATCTCTCCTTTATCCCCAAAAAAATGTTTGCCCAGGAAAAAAGAAGAGGGGGGAAATATGAAAATCTCTGTAGTGAAAATTGATCGTTTTGGGGCTCTTTTTCTTCTTTAGAGCTGTGGTGAATTGACAAAGTGCTCCCACTCTCCTGCAGAGAAATGATAATCTATAGGGAAATGGAGGAAACATCAATGTACTGTGTATATCTGTGTGTGTACGTGTGTGTACGTGTGTGTGTGTGTGTGTGTGTGTGTGTGTGTGTGTGTGTGTGTGTACGTGTGTGTGTACGTGTGTGTGTGTGTGTGTGTGTGTGTGTGTGTGTGTGTGTGTGTGTGTGGCCATATGTTTATAACTTTTAAAGTCTTAGTAGGTTGGAGCTTAATACCTTAATGACAGCACCGTAAATCTACCAGGTTCATCTGCAGTATTGTGCACACGCACACACACACACAACTAACAGGTGCTGTAAATCAACAGGTTGTACTCATCACTACTGAGGTAGATATAATGGCTGCCTGCCAAAAGTCAGCCTGCTGTCATGGGAAATTTGTACTCATTAGTCCAAAAATATATTTCATGACGGTTAAAATGCAGCACACTATGTGAAAATAATGTACAATCAAAACTTGAACTATAACATTAACAAAATTAAATTCAGCCCTAACCCTTAAGGTCAAACTGAGGTCTCGAAAAAGAATAAGCAAAAACATTAAAATATGGAGATACAAAGGAACACGTTCATAGCAAAGAATACTATAATTTTTCATGCGTGATTGACTTCCACGGCGGCAACATGCTTTAACAAATTAATGTTATACCAACACAGTTAAAGTAACACCCATGCCACTTGAGTTTTTTTATCTGATCACTTTTTTGTTTTGCTACTATATTGAAAAAAATGAACATTACTACCTTATGTAAAAAGTTTTAATTGCATTGCTGTTACATAACAGTGTAAAAGCCTTAGTTGCCATGATTTTGGGTACATCTAGCTGACAGTAGAACATATTCAGTATATAAAGTAAAACTTTATGTCAAACTGCTTCAAGGCATCTGTGTAACATGTACTCATGTATGCAGTGCAGTGCACCACACACATATATGCATGTACACCATAACACAAATCACCTGTGGAGGCAGGGTGTGTCTGCCGTAGTTAGCAGTCCCATCAGAGGACAGATAAGGAATAATTACATAAGTACAGCTGCAGCCTGGGGCCACAGCTCTCATTCTCTAAGAACAGAAGTCAGTGTGACAGTATGAAGTCAGGGGCAGGACCGTACCACCACTGAGGTCATGGCGTGGGCAACTTCTCTGTCAATACATATTAGCCATTTATAAGTTGATACAAGTATTTTTATACCCCCAAAAAACTGCAAAATAGTTTTCAAGTGCTCCTCTGTATATCTATGCAAATCATAAATAAAAGCTAAAATAATCAAAACAATGAAAACTTTTAAAACCAAAGACCAAACGGCTATAAACATGTTTGTATCAATTCTAAAATGCTATATTAATTTCTGTTGGGATTGTCCGTCTGCTTCTGTATTTTGCTTTTGTCTAAATATCTGTACATTGTACTTTAGTGAGATAGCATCATCACTCTTTAGGCACCTCAAATTAATAAATGATTAGCAGAAAAATTAAAAATAAAGTGTTTTTGTCAGGCATGTTAAAGCCTCCACTCAGGACTCTTCTCTTTTTACCCCTCAAAGTGTCAAAGTGTAAACTAACAAACTTTTCCGGCTCGTTCTGTTTCCTGCCTCATGGCTTACTTTCAAACAGAGGTGAAGGTGGGGGGGGGGCAGATAGGGCTAATGCAACAATCCCTTGTACCTTTCCCGCTCATTGTCATGCCATTCAGTAATGGTTTTCGCAGAAGGCCTTTGTGCCCGTCAGAAGAATTCACCAAATTGTCAGATTGTTTGAACAGCGCTGGAGTTATCCATCCTCTGTGTGAATTATGAGTGAACACTGAAACTCAGTGGGAGTTTTTCACTCTCCATTCTTCCCCTCCCAGTAAAACAAACATTTGAAGGCTTTTGTGTTGCCTGTCTGTATTTTACCATTTCAAAACGTTGTCTTCATACGGGTGATCTAAACTATAATCACCTTGACATCCGTCAAGCTTCGGCATGAAACAATGCCGCCCGGCTGCTCAGAACTGAACATCAATAAGCTTAGAGGCACACTGCCTTTCCCTGACGCCGATTTACACTTTAATGCAAATAGCCGGCTTTGTACTCTACATATGAAAGGTGTTATTAAATCTTATTTTGCATTATTCTGGGGTTGGGGGGGATAAATCTATCAAAGGGTTCAGAATTCAATAACTTTGTTTTTTTCCGTTGTTTTTATTTATTCAACATTTTAATTAAGTTTTGATTCTGGATGCGTTGGGGGGTAAATTGGTGACTAGTGACAGGAGAGAGAAAGAAGAAATCCCTGTGAAGTTTTCCCCCGACTCTCCTCCCTCTCCCAAAGCTTGCTTCACTGTCAAGAAGCACTCTCTCTAAATATGGGCTCACTTTATTTTTTGGACTGGGATGCAGAAACTTTGCGTGAGGTACAGTCAGCAGGGGAGGATTTGGGGAGGTTGTGCTATACAGACAAGCCTCGGGTCAACCTCTTCAGGTCAAGCGAGGTCAATCCCTGCTGAACCTGGCTCATCATGTTGTAAATGTATGGCCCCCCCCCCCAGACCCCACCCGGGCTGCAGGAGTTATTCAATGCTCCGTGGCCTCTCAGCTCTGCTGCATCAACTACATTCTATATCAGCACGAGCAACAGGTAAGGACTTATGGGGGTTATCTAACTGACGGGGAGTAAGAATATCAAGCATCAAGTTCATTATAGAGTCCATTATAGAAAGGCTATACCTTTTTTGACAAATGAGGCATGTTTCTATAGAATTAGATTGATTTGATTGTCATTGAAATAAGATGTCATGGTGGAAAGAGCCAAAACATAATATTGTACGATGAGTTGAATCCAGTCTAAGACTAATAAAACAGTACAAAGACTTTTTGAAAATGGTCCATCAAGCTGAAACAAGGCTGGTTAGACATTTTGAATAGGCAAGGTTGAGATGACAACAGCAAAATTAGTTATGCCAACCTTAAAACACTTTTTGGGGGGACATTTCTACCTATTTACAATTTAATTATTAGTTCAATTAATATTGAATTTAGATTTTTTCTTTCGTATTTATTTGTATTAATTGTAATGTGCATTATTTTATGTTAAGGCGTTTCATATGTTTTTAGTTATTTGAATTTATCTTTTTCTGCTCGGTTTTTGTTTGCTATTTTTCTTAATTTTTTTTTTTAATTTAAAATACATGTAAGAAAATACATGTACAAATCTGTGAATATGTGCATTAAATATATATGTGCAAGAACACTTTTTTTAAACACTCTGGGCCCACTCCATAAACTCCATCACCATGTCATGTTCAGGATGTGTCAGGAGTAATTTGCTGCTCCCTATGTAGCCAATGGACTGAGAGCATGACCCGGGCCACATACAGCTGTTTAACTGTACAGAGGGGTGGGGTTTTGGGTGGGTGGGGGGGTGGTGGTCTGAGTGGAGGTGTCAGATGTTGGCTGCGGTCTCTGAAAACAGCCTTAAAAGCCTTGTGCTTTCAATTAAAACATCCATCACGGATTACTCACACAAAAACATACCTTCAGCCTGCTAAGAGTGGTGCCTGTTACTTACAAAGGGCTTACAAATCCCACCTCGCTGCCTCAGGCTATGGCATCTCACTAACACACACACACACACACACACTCTCATTCCTGCACTCCCTTTTCTCTTTTCCCCTCTGTCACTGTCCTCCTCTTGTCCCGTCTGTCGCTCGTTGCATATGTGTAAAATCAAAACGCAATGACCTGCTGAATGAAACGGTTATTTTTAGCTTGATGAATGGCGGCAGACGATGAGGTGGCTCGTCTGCTCTCGGCCTTTCTGCCTCTCAGGAATGCGGCGTTGCTCGCGTCGGGCTGTCAGACAAGTTGGGAAACCCACACCGCTTTATAGACAATACTTCCACGTCTGACTCCCCCACCTCCCCTGGCGCTACCAGACAGGCTGTTCAGAACCGTAACCCAACCCCTGGCCGGTGTGTGTGTGGCAGAAATGCCTGCCACCGCGGCCACCGTGGTTTTTTTTCTGCTTTTCACAGGGGCTCAGGTAACCTCTCAAACCCGGAGGATGCCAATTTGAATAAACCCCGCTCAACTCAGGTAAGCAGGAGGAGGGAGAGTGAAATATCTCGCTGAAGAAGAAGTAGGAAGCTGAGAGGGGTGGTGGTGGTGGTGCTGAGTTTGCAGTAACAACACACTCCCTCAAACCTCCCTCCCCTTCTTCCTGTTTAGTGTATCATATTCATTTCCAGATAAATGTGCTCAGAGGCTACCGTTGGGCTCCGAGATATACTCCCCGACTCGGCTTTGAGCGCAGACGACCGTCGATCTATTCTCCCTCCAAACCTCCCTCTCAGATCAGCGCGTGTTTACATAGCATTACCATATATTAAGCCTCGCATTTTCATGCATAGTGTCCCCGTCGCAGTTCTGACAGCAGCAGAGAGAGGAAAAGTAACCAGAGGCCCAAAGGGACGGGAGCAGCCCCATTCCCTGCCATTGATATTCATTACAGTAGATCTACAGAGGCTGAATCTGCCTCCCGCCCCCTTGGGGACAGAAACACTTTATGTCCTTATCAGTGTTGGGAACAAGGATTTTCTCCTCAGCTAACAACAACACTGGCTGCAGCTACACTGGCTCTCCCTCTGCCTGCGTTTCTTTAGGCCCCGGCAGTTAGAGCCGCATCGAAATGTGTTTAATCTCTGCGAACACAGCCCACCTCGCTGCAGATAAGGTGAGGTTGGGGCTTCTGCAGATGACCCACACCACCCGACATCCCCACACACACCTATATCAACCCATGTATACACTCTCTCCACACAACGGTGCACATCTCAGAGCAAGACAATCTGCCGAGAGTTACCTGCAGGAAAAGCAATCACATGCTGTGTTTGTACGTGGATAGACTTGGGTTCAGTTTGCCCTTATTGACCTTTGGAGAAAAATCCCATGTACACTGACCAAGGATGCTTCATGTTCATTGTTCCTTTATGTGTTTCTTTTCCTTCTTATATGTGGAACATAACTTGTCAGGTGCCATTAATCAGTTAGGAACATTTAAAGATATTGTGTCTGACTTTTTCATCCTCACAAGAAAATTATTATGTAGAGCTTGTATTTTTTCCAACAGCTTATTTAGGCAGCGGTTCTCAAAAGGTTAGACAGTATGTGAACCAATGAAGAAACAGTGTCGATATTTAAAACTCAATCACATTGTCACATGTGCAAATTTTACTTGTCTTTGAGTTATCCATAAAAAAAGCCCCCAAAAGCAGAAGTAACACAATAACGTTTGTTAAACGTAAGTTTCCCTAACATCTTCATATATTATTTAATGTTAAATATATATGCGTCTTTGAAAACCAATAGAGGGTAAGGGTAACCAAAGAATGTTCACTCATAAAAATGTATAGAATAAAAGTTGTTAATAGTTATGAGTTCATTCAGTGCATACGGCAGGTGGCTGCTCACCTGTTCTTGACACCCATCAGGGAGGGTGCCTGCCGCTAGTTATCTGTGTGTGTGTGTGTGTGTTTGTAAGTGTGTGTGCATGTGTGTGGTGTTTATCAGTTAAGCCCCAAACAGGGAAAGTTCATCCTCTGTATAGATCATATCACAGAGTGTTGACAGCAGCGAGTCTTGGGTAAGCCGAGCGCGTGACGAGCACTGCGACTTGGCTTTGTGTTGTTCTCGACACATTTCACAATTAATCACCGTTCGGCTGCAGATTCCACACATGCTGCAGGTACTGTTGCATACACTGACAATTAAGGACTTTCTTTTACAGGAAAAGTTAACCGACTTGTTAGGTATTGCTTGCTATTCAAGGTTTCATTTATGTAATCATTTCTTTCAAAAGTTGCAATGTAGGACGCAGAAATAAAAAACACCTCAAGTCTTTTTACTGTCTTAATGTCTACTCTAAGGAATAAGATTATAGATAAAAACAAAACAATCTTGTGATGCTTTGGCATAGAAATTATCAAATTTTAGAACAATGACAGCCAAGGTTTCTACTCACACAACGGAAAACTTCAGTTAAAAATGTATTAAAACAGTATCAGCTTTCAGAGCCCATCATGTTGTGTTTCACGTTCATCAATTGAAGTTTTTTGTGCTGTTGAATTAAGTATTTTGCACTTCTTTGAATGTACATCAAGGCTTAAACAATATACAGTATTTCAGTGGTTCTTTAAAAAAAGTGTTTTAACTACAACAGAATTCAGGCCAGAGTACTACTTCTCTTTGTGAAAAAATAAATAGACCTTTGACACTCAACTGCTTTTGTGAAAAGAATAACTGAACAAAGTCGTGGACACTACATCTTCATATAAACACCTGAATACAGCATAAACAGGTTTACTTTTGATTGAATTTGATATCACGTGAAGCAGATTTGAGTTTTAAATTAAAACAAATTATTTAAACTTTAATCATCCCTTCATCTTATATTACATGTCTTTATATCAAGCAATAAGACGTTTAACCAGCCCCATCAAACTCATTTCTCTTTTTAAATGCCTCAACACAAACTGCATTATTGTAAAAAATCAATATTGATTCTCCATTTTAAACAATGCAAGATTTATAAAAACAGGTATTCCGAGAGTAAAAGCGCATTAAACACAAAAAAAGTTATGTTGGCCAACTTTATGAATACCTACTGCACTCAACTGACAACATTTTTTTTAAAGGTCAAACAATTACAGAAGTGTTCCCATACGTAAACCCGGATATGAGCTCAATACAGTTCACTAGCTTTTGGGGAAACTGGATGACATTGTCGTCAAACATAAACTCATCCCAACATGAACATTTCTGGCTAATCATAGTTATTTGCCGTGGCTAACAACATGATGGACGTTTTCCGCTCATCCCTTCTCCATCCATCCATACCTGCGGGGGCCCTCGAGGAAACAAAAGACAGAGAGGATAGTGTTTTAAGAGGAGGATCTCCACCTTTTTTATTTGAAGGGAAGACACAAGCCTTATTATCTCCCTTTGGACAGCCACAAATTACTGCTGGCTCCCCGGCCCGGCATCCACATCCACACGCATGAATGCACAGACACAATCCTCACTCTCTTTTTACAAGGCTCTCCTCTTGCTGCCTCTGTCTTTTACTCATTCTATCTCTACTTGCTTTACTTCAACGACATCAAGGTGGCCAATACGACATGCAGCTTCTCGTCCAAACCCCACCCAGGGTTTAAGGTTGGAGGGTTAAGGTTATGGTTGCTTCAGATTGGTTTATTGCACATTGAGAATCCGGCGTCAGTTGGGGGAAGTGTTTGGGCTGGTCATTTATTCGAGAGGGTTTAATTCAGGATTAGAGTAAGATATTAAATATAGGCTATCATGCATAGTGTACAAATATCTTTGTGTGTGTGTGTGTGTACGTGGGTAACCCAACCCTGGTCCGAGCCCATCCTGGGCGGCCCTAATTGGTCCTAATGCCCGCCTCGGTCTGCACTGCTTTCATGGCTGTAATTAGGCTAATGGAGGGCGCCGGTGCCAGACTGTGAGCCAGACCAGGGGTCAGTAGCCAGCGGGCCAGCAGACTGCTGCCGGGCAGCCATGCGACGGGGAGAACAAGGAGGCCTTTGGAGGGCGGGCAGAGGCTGAATGGCCACCGGTAATGGTCGTAGTGACAGTCGCGTTGGCGAGGGAGGCCGTCTTAGAGGGGGACTAACGCTAGGGGGTGAAGTGCAGCCTGGCGACGACAGACGTGATGCCAAAATGGCGTCTCCTTCCTTTCACATAAATGCTACGATGAGGTTTTGTTTACAGGAACTTATTAAGAGCCAAGCATAAAGGTTTAGGGATTTTCAGATTTGAAAGAAGGTCCTCACTGGTAAGAGAGAAATGTACTGTTTGCTTATTCAAAATCATTCACAAGTGTTTCATCTATGCTGACATGTTGACCTGTACAATGAGTCATTGCTCTATTTCCTCTTCAAAAATATACTGGATTGGAGTAAAGGAATGGGAATTATATTGATATCAATGTATGATTGTCATCGATTATTGCTGCTTAGAGCTAGCTTTAAGAATATCCTTTTATATTGCTGTGAGAACATTTTTAAACAACTGTCTTTATCCATGTTTTTTGCTGAATTTCCAAAATAATGGTGCCTCCCCTCAGGTTTATCGGCACCTTGCACTTTCTTTTGAGCCATGGCTAAAGTGCAAAACAAGCAGAAAAATGATACAGCCTGAACATGAGAAGTCATTGTGCACTTGCAATTGTGAAAACGTATCAATAAGAGGAACTGATAGGAGGCATACAATTCCAATTAATGAGACTATGAACTGATTCTTGATTCCATCACTATTGAAGTGCTCTTGTAGTTGCAGGGCCTTCTTGTTAAGGCTTTAGTGAATTGACAGTCCCAGATCCTGCAGTATACATGTGGTGAACATGCATGTATACAGATTTTCTGTGTCTGCGCACAAGCAGGGAATCTTGACTGATAATTAAATGGCAGAAATGTGCACACACAGCCAAAGTGTTTGTAATCTAAGAGGCTTAACACAGCAAGGCTTCAACACTGCAACACCACCGCGATGCATCAGTCCGCCACCACCCAGATTCCATTTCAAGGGTTCCCGCTTAAAGTCTTACTTACTTAAGGGGGGGGGGGGGAAATGACTACACTGCATATTTACCCCATCAAACATGCCCCCATCTTCACTGCGGTCTCTTCTCTCCATTTTTCTATATTATATAATATCCAATTTAAATAAGCTTATCTCTTCCAACTTCCTGTAATGGCTCTTGTCTTTTGTTATCACCTTTATTGACTCACCTGCCTATTAATGTGGAGACAAGCCTTGACTGGTGGCTACTCCGGTGTTTCTGCATGTGTGTAAGGGGAGGGGGGGTGTATTTGGAGGCTGTGGTGGACAACGATTGTATCATAAAGTTATACACCTGAACTTTGAAAATGATGAAAACTAGCATCTGATAAAACACTTGAGGTCTATTGTTGTGCTTATGCTTATTACCAAAAGATAATAATATATTGTTACCCATTAAGTCAGTATTACCTGTGAATCCACTTTGCAATTAAATTGTTATATTTATTTATTTTTGCGCTTAAATATTTGTATATTTTAATTAATTCAAAAACAACTTTGTATAGACAATGTACAACGCAACTAAGTTGAAGTGGAAGGGCAGAAAGTATAGCTTTTATAACATAACTGCAAACTTTATGATAAATTAGTTTCAAAATGTGATTAAAAAAAATGAAAAACAAGAAAAGAGAAAAAAAAGACTTCAAGCCTCAAGGTAATCATTTCACAAGGTCATGTACAGGGGCTGAAGTAGTAGTTAATACAATACCTATTATATGTTTTGAGGTATACCGGAGAAGATGTGAGGTATGGAAGGCCAAAGGGCTTGGATGTTGTGTTTTCCATACCCCAAGAATCAGGAATGTAAAGAACAACCCCCCCCCATACTCTTTGATCACCCACATAAACCACCTTAGGATGTTTTACCCGCATACTTTAAAAGAGCGAGATGAGATTATTACAATGGTAAATATTGAATTATATCCAATATCACTCCAAACTCACTCTCAGTTGAATGGGAGCTTTATTTGTGTATAGTGCAAGCGTCATTTATAATTCTGATATTGAATTTCACAAATGCCGGAAGCAGAAGAAGAAGAAGGGGGGGGGGGGGGGGGGGGAAACAAGTGGTTGGAACGTGAGGATGGAAGCCCAGAGACGACGACAAAAATGAGGCCGGGAACAGAAAGAAATAGAAAATCAGAGGAGGCGACAGAATGCTTCCTTGTGTCTTCTGGCAGTTGAGCTTTTGTTTGAAATGAAAATTCAGAGTGTTTGAGGGATTACAGTGGATTGGCAGGCCCATGGGAGCCAAGCAGTTATCTGTACACCAGTAATATGGAGAATGGTAATCATCACTATGTATGTGCGTGTGTGTGTATGCAGGGAAGTGTGTGTGTGTGTCTTCTATTATGAAATGATGAGTGGCAATTCAAACAAACACACAATGTGGTCAATCAGAAAAGCTTTTTGTTGGGTTTGAACACATCTTTTTTAACCTCTACCGCCAGCCTTGGGAGATAAAATACCCAAAAATGGGATTCTATTTTCTTCTAATTAAACTTCTTATTCTCTCCTCATTGGGTCACTTCCCCCCCACCACCACCTTTATTTATGTATTCACTCATTTCCCCTTCATCCCTGCCATTGGTGCAGAAGAAAACTCTGTCACACTCCATTGGGCTTGAGAGGCAGTAATTTTTGGTTTGTGTCCAACTTCAGATTAATGTCTGTATTTTGGCTTGTAGTTTAGAAGGTGGGGAGTGTGTGTGTGTGTGTGTGTGTGTGTGTGTGTGTGTGTGTGTGTGTGTGTGTGTGTGTGTGTGTGTGTGTGTGTCACTAAGTGTGTGTGCTTTAGGGGCGTCACTCCCTTCCGCTGACTGCTTGCTCACCTTGTCCATTAGGGGGGTCAGTGGGAGGTAATGTTGTGGTTGAAACATACCTGTGGGGCTGACCTGGGTACGAACATAAACATCGGCTTTGCACACACACACACACACCTGACATTCCTCAACCAACACACACACACATTTTCTCTCCACCCTTTCTCTCTTTCATTTCAACGGTTTTTCCACAATAGAATTATCTAACTGCCATAAAAGTAAGTTAATTATAGTTCATGTACAGGATTACAAAATTACGAGAAAAAAAAAGTCTATTTTTTTAAGCATCGTCCTACCTTAAGCAACAGTTGCGTGTGAGAAGAAGTGTTGGTTTTCACTATCCTAAAATTGGACAATTTGTATGCCAAAGCACCACACGTATTTTGTGTTTTCCCTAAAACAATGTTATTCCTGTTAAGAGTAGACAATGTTTTGACAATCAGACACTTAAAATAAATAAATGCATACCTGTAAAAACATCGGATCACTATAATTCCAGTTAGAAAACAGCAATGGGAAGCACCAGCAGTTTGCAAATGTATCGCTGAAAATGTGTGCACATTTCTGGGTAAGCAAGCAACACATTATTAAACTTGACTGACAACTCATTTTAAATTGGAAATCACACATTTGACTTTGTATGTATTTGAATATGTTTATTTACCTTTCCTTTTTGTTCAGAATTATTTTGAGTCTTCGCAATATTCTCTCACAAAAACACATACACATAACTTAATGCTTGACAGAGGGCTCGCAAAAATGTCTTCAGTGTAATAACAGAAGCAATTTCTCCATCAGAATTAGTTCAACCACCATAACCTGTAATGCATTGTAATGTAATACTGTTCCAATTCGCTGGAGATTTGTGCTTGGCTCACACACGCTGCCATTTCTGGTCTTGTTGGACTTGGAGTTTATAAAATCACATTGAGCTGAAGTAACTCTGTCTCATTCTAAAAATACTATAGTTCCTCCTGTACACAGACGAGAAGGTAATACTACCCCCTCTTCTCTGTCTTCATCTCTGCCTCAGTATTTGTGTCTAAACAATCCATCCCATAACACAAGATAGTATTCGTCTCCAGTTTTGTCGCCCGTTAGCTGCTTTAATGTTGTGTGCAGACAACACACTTTGCTTCAACCTTGCAAAATGTGTGTAAAGTTAAAATAGACATGCCCTCATGCAATAGTATGCTTCCTTTGTCCAGTATAAATAAAAAATAATTCCGGAGGAGATGTTGAACGTGTGATGAATGCAGTGTGTTTACTGAACAGGAAAATAGTTTTTCATTAAAAGGTCACTTTTTGACTTTAAAGCTTTGATTGTGGGATTAAAAACAGGGGCTTAATCTTCACAGCTACTTATTTACAAAAAAGGTTACCAAAATGGTGACAAGCTGAGTTGGCTGAGCCGCACAGGTTCTGACAAATGAGCTTAAAGTTAGTTCTTCCATTTTTATATTCATTTGTTTTGTATTATTCTGATCCACTTAAAATTCATGGTGATCACCAAGCTACATATTAATGGCAGTTGACGTTTTTCTGAAAGAAGTAACAACCCTCCAGGAGGATCAGGCCAAATAATTCAACAAATACACAAAGCCTAAAGCAAAAGATGATAAGTTGACCAGATAATCAATAGCAAACATAAGACCTAACACTAAACGTTACAAAGACAAAATAATGTAACGTTTTCTAACTGCATCTTGCATGTTTGTGAAACTATTGCGGCCACTATGTCTGTCCTAAAAAACACTGGAAACAAATAATTCAATGTACACTTTCTTTAAGAAACTTGGGTCAATGGTATTATTTATGACACTATCAAATAAGGCTGTTTTTAAGTCCTACATAAAGCCTAATTTTTGTCCGGGCTAATGTCGCAACTTGTAATGACAGATCTCCAGGGATGGTTCAGCTTAAAAGGTATATTTGGAAAACCTCAGTACAGAATATTACTACACGACTGAACTTCTTCTTTCTCCTCTGCTGCTGGTGGGACAACGTGTTTGCTTAAGCTCTAAAGCTTTCCTGAAGTCATGCATCAGAGGAACTGGCATCCTGTCTGAAGCCATTGTGAGCCGACCACAACCAAAGGGTCAGAGGTGAGCCAATAAATACTGTAAATGATTAAAGAGACAAGAGAAACAGAGGCAACTCACCTGAGTCACTTCCCCCTACCAGACACACACAACTATTTGATGTATGGTAGGAATGTGTGAATGCAGTGTGCTGACCAGGACTAAATCCTCTGAGAGCAGAAGAAAGGGGCTGCATTAAAGCTGCCGTTTAGTCCAATTTGCTAATTACAGGGCTTGTTTTCTAATTTTTGGAGCCAGGGTTTTGTCCCTGTGTGTGGGCATGTGATTACATTTGTGTCTACAACACACACCACAGTCTATTTTAGGGCTTTAAACGTATATTCACATTTTTACTGTGATACTCAGTTTCTCCTGGACCAATTTAGCAGTTATTTACTGAGAGGCAAGAGAGAAAAAAACGCTGATCCAATTTCTGAGTGTTTATGACTTAAGAACAGGTGAAAAAAAGGGTTTCACCAAAATAATCTTCCTGTTCCTAAACATATTTTCATATGTGGAACAGGTGGGAAGAAACGTTTTGCCAAGATTTAGTACAACAGCAAATGCATATTTTTTACCTGTTTTCACGGATGGAAAAAAGTAATTTGGATTAATTATCCTGGCAAAAACTTATTCTCACCAGTTTAAAGAAATCATTCTAAAAAAAATTTGTTTCCTCACATAAAATCTGATCACGTTTTCTGGCTTTTTATGTTTCTGCTGAAATGTAAGTAAGAGTCTGTGTGTGTGTGTGTGTGTGTGTGTGTGTGTGTGTGTGTGTGTGTGTGTGTGTGTGTGTGTGTGTGTGTGTGTGTGTGTGTGTGTGTGTGTGTGTGTGTGTGTGTGTGTGTGTGTGTGTGTGTGGCTACTGTTTGTGTGAACACAGGCCGCCCTCTCTGCTCTCCCCTGGTCATTAGACGTGTGTCAGTGAACAGAGAGCTGATCAAAGTGTCTGCGTGTGTGTCGGTGGCCGGCGGCCGGACAGACCTGTCTCTAATTGGCTGGGGAGGAAACTTGTAATGAAAGGCTATTAGCCCGTCCAGGAACCTCGGAGCAGCCAGGCGCACACCAACAGAAATTGCTTTTTGGTTAATGGACAGTTTTTTCCCTTCTCTGTTTCACCCTCTTTTTCTTTGCTTTTTTGGCACTCTAAAATGCGCCAACATGTTTCTAGAGGACGGTTAGACATCTGTTGAAGGATCCTGGTGTCAAACTGTATTGGACTTGGTCAGATATTCTTTTTTGGTTATGGAGGTTCCTAACAGAGTAAAATGTCCATGAAATACCTAATTTCAACGTGAATCATCCACATGATTTGATCCTTAACATCATTGGAAAACGTCATGGGGTTAAGGAAAGATGAGAAGTAAAACTGTTTAGGAAAAGATATAGGCCCAGATTTTTTTGACAATTCGGCCATAACCCAAAGTGTAATTTTATTCTTCACTGACGAGTGTATGCATTGCCTTTTTTTTGCTTTAACCACTCCAAAAAAAACGAGAAGCTGTAGTGACGGATGAATGCACTTGACCCTGTGTTTTTTCTACTATCATAAAAGAGCGAATGGAGATGAAGGTCACCTACCTAGCACTGCCTTTGTCACCAGTCCAGGGAAAGACACACAAAAAAAAAAGCGGCAGCAGACGGCGGCAGAGGAAGAAAGAGGAGAAGCGCTCTTCTTCTTCTTCTTTCCTTCTTTCTCGCTCTGTCTGGCCCGCCTTTGTTCACCACTCAGGAGTTATATATCATGTACACGATGCATGAAGTTCACCTTGTCAGAGAAACCCAACACAACCCTGCTGCCATCGGTCACTGTGTGTGTGTGTGTGTGAGTGTGTTAGAGTGTGTGTCCGATTATGGAATGCATAATAGAGCTCAGGTGTGAGGCAAACCTGTCATCACCCCCATTGCTTAGATTGCACATGACCCTTTTGATTCCAACTTCTTTATTTTACACTTACTTTCTTCCTCCCGCTCTCTTTGACCGCATCCACATGCATGTAATCTGCCCTGATAGAAAGCTCCAGAGAGATCTTCACGCCCCCCCCCCCCCTCCTCCACCACCTCCCTAAATGAAGAAGTGACTCTGCCAGGCTTCCCCTAGGGTTAACCTGACGCTCAGTAGCCCCCTTCCCTCCACACACACTCTCTCATCTCCATTCAAAAGTGACCTGGATTCTTCTTCACACTCCATTCTCACTTATCCTTGCATTTTGTCAAGGCAATCTTTGAAAAAAATATATTCTTTTTTTAATCTGAAAGTCTTCTTCTGGTAGATTTGAAAGACATAAGGATGAAAGCGTTGGCTTGAAAATGTGTCCTCTTCCCATACTCACAGGCAAGGAGGGAATTCAAACACTATAGTTATAAAAAGAGGGAAAATTATCATGACAAAACTTGCATCTCTTTGATAATACCTGATATAATGCATGTTATGAATTTACACCGCAAAGGCTGCAATTTCAACTTTGCGTACGGTCAAACTACTGCAAAGAGGACGGAGAGGTATATAATATGTTGGACAGCATTAGACTTGGACAGGTATTGGAGAGTAAAGTTAGTAAAACTGATAGAAATGTCTTTCAGCCGATATGTCCCCAAATCACGAAACTTGATTCCCTCACGTTTCATCTTTCCTCTACAATTCCTCTAAAACCTAAGACAGCCTCAGCAGCAAGGGATCCAGGTACAGCTAACATGATTAAAGAAATATTACAATTACAACATACAAATCATAGATGGGTACATTTTAGATGGGTTCTTCATAAGCCTCACTTTTACTGTGCACTATGGGATACTTCCATACTAAAATCGATTTAAGACACTCTGCATCACATGGAGAAAATCTGAACATTTCCTGAATTGTAAAAAAACTGCTTTATTACTCTTTGAACAAAGATTTATAATTGACTGGAGACATCCTCAGCATTACTCAGTATACTAGGCTACTGAATACAGACCACATATCTCCTGACAGCATTTACATACACGGATGCATTTGCACTCACACACACACTCATGCTGCGAGTACAGTGAGGCCCGCCACACAAACAACCCAACAATAACACCAGCGATTCTCCTACAGAAATATAGCCACCAAGGCCTGGCTTTCAGATGGAAATATGTTTGTGTGTCATCCCGCCTCACAAAAGGGGAGGGAGGGGGGAGTGTGAGAGCGGGGGTCCGACCAGTGATTACCTCTTAAATACATATAGATGCGTCCCTTTGAATGGCGGCCTATTGAACAGAAGATTGGGTTAAATTAGATGTTAATCATTTCCGTTCTCCTGTTGGTGAACCGATAAGGGCTTCACGACCCCCCCCCCACCCCCACATGAGATAGTCTCTACCACCCTCTACAAAGACACACACACACCACTTTCCCCTTTTTTATGGTAATGCAGGGAGTGTGCCTCCCCATTTAGATTTTTGCCTCACTGTGTCCCTTAGAGAAACGCCGATCATTCGCTCACTGCATTTAATAACAAAGAGGAAGCGCGAGATAAGTTGTGCAGCTCAGACTGAAAGCAGCCTAGAAACACATTTACTTTTTTCAGCAGGGTTGAAATAGCCCAAGTTAAACCCGTATGGGGGGGAAAGAAGGGAGGCGAAGAAAAAAAAATCAACTCCCTCTCTTTCAAAAGGAAGAAAATAAGACGGCGGTGAAAAGTGTTGTATGAAATCCTTCAACTTCTGAAAGACTCACGGACAGAGATGATTGTGCACTGGGATCCTGTTGCCTCATTCAAGGCACAATCGAGAGCTTTTGCCCGAGAGATGACATATTTATGTATTGGGACGAATAAGCATAATCTAACTATATTGTGTACCGTTCAACTGAATATAAAGTCATTATATTCTCCACATATGGGTGTGGCCTGCTGGAGTCAGCGCAGCTATGGATGTGGGATTATAAGACATCATTACACATTGAGATGAACTAAAAGTATGTTCATTCGCTCTCACAATGCCTCCTCTGTCACTAATATTCTCGTGTTTGCATAGGGATATTGTTATATTTTAACCAATGTAGAATATGCACTCGAAATAGGGATTTATTTGTTAAAGAATAGCTCTAATGATGGCAATGAAAGCCAAACATCTCTGGTATTTTGTGTGTGTTAAACCACTCTTTGCATAGAGTTGCCATATCAGATGGAAAAAATAAAATGACAAGCACTATTGGAAGTTCCACTGGAGGACTTTTGGCCCAGATGGCAGATTACAGGTAACATGTGCAGTGGGAAAGAGATAGTGACTTGAAAGCTTTCTGCTGGTCTTTTGAGGTGACTGTTGCAACATACTGTACAGCATGTGTGCTAAACCGCAGATGAAACACAGGTGCAGGGCAAAAGTCAACGAACACGGCGCCCCCCCCTTTCCTTCAAGTTTTGTCATCAATCAATCATCAGCACTTTACCTCGAAGACACAAGTGTAATTACTGTAAACAAATAAGAACATTTCCATGATGATAAACTGACTAAACCAGGTGGCATTTTACACTTTGCTCAGGTTTTGGTGGGAAAATTGGTTTGTGGTACAAATGCACCAAAAGACCAAGAGAGAATGCTGAGAAACAATTGAAGCATCAGAGCAAAAGAAAAAAAGAAATCAATACATTAAAAAATACTAAATTACTAAAATCCTAATACGATTCAACGTATACTTTTTGAAAAAAGTAGAGTTCAATTTAACTAGTTTACAAGAAAAACTGAATATCATGATTGAACTGAAAATGTATATCACAAAATTAGACCTGCAACAGTAAGTCTAGTTTAGACAGATATTATTCGGTATATCTTTATAATCAATCATTTAACAAACAACTATGCCATAGATTTGATGGTTGCACCTTGTAAACTGTGTAAACACTTTTGGTTGTCTTACATCATGGTACATTTCATATTTTGTGGTTTAAGTAATTTGCTAACGGGAACTGGATCTGTAATTATTCAAAATAATACTACAACATACGTAAAAAATATTGATACCTATATTTTGCTCATAATATAGTCAAATGTGGACCTTGGGGTGTTTAAAACAGTATGGTTTTCCTAGGTAAAGGGTACTTGAATTCCACTGTTGTGTCACAAATGTTCTTCACCAAGATGTTGTTTATTTATGGTAATTACTCCGAAGTATCACGACTAATTTGACAATGATGTATCGCAGCGCGGAGCCTCTTTAAATGTCTCCCATCGAGATTACTCCTGTGTGTGTTTTCCCCTCCACCAGCTCCTTTCTCTGTGACTTCATGCTCCGCAGTTTGACTGTTTCAGGTCAGAGGAAAGGAGATAAGAAGAAGTGATTTTTCTTACCTTGGTCACCCCCCTCCACCACTACCACCACCCTCCCTCTTCAGACAGGCGGAGTGACAGGCCTCCAGTGTAAGACTTTATTTACATTAACCGTAATACTACAGGTGATCAAAACAACATGGTCGTCTCCCACGATTAGCCTGCTAAATGCTAGATGTGTTATGACAAGCTGACTCCCACTCCCTCCCAACACACACACACAGAAACACACACTTATCCACTATCTAAGCACGGGCCAAGTTGTTATCTGGAAATATATGTGTGCATGTCGTGGGCATTTGAACATAATGAAACATCTTTTGGAAAATCACATCACATCTCCACGGTTAATTGTATCAGAATGTTTTCTTGGTTTCACTCAAAATCACTGATGTAAACAGGCTGATTTCATATGAGTCACTTAAGCTTCTTATGAGCTGCTTCATCTGAGTCTTCATGCTGCTCTACACTGTTGATCCGCTTGAATAACACAGTGACACGTACAAAAAATATGATTTATATCTTATTTTGGCTAGAATAATACTATTGATCGGTTTAAATAACTAATTTTGACTTCCCATTTTCAAATGAAAGAGTGAGAGAGTAACATTTTAAAGAAAAAAAGAATTGTTCAATAAAGGAAGACACTTCTGAAGCTCGTATGACAAGATACCGAATTTCAATTTGAGTTTGCGGAGGCGTGGAGGAGGAAGGCGGTGTTGTGAGCCTTTGATACGCTGCCGAACGGAGTCCTTCCCCAGCTGTGCTGGCTAATTTGTTCCCCCGGTCCTATCTTGCCCCCTCCCAGCCTCCGTTTAGCATTATTAATCAAATTACACCCACTAAACTTTCTTTTTCTTCTGTTATTGAAATTGTCTTTCTTTTCTCCCCCTACTTTCTTCTCGAGCATGTCTCTTTATGTTCTCTGTCGCTGCTCGTTGAGGGTGAGCTGGGGAATGAGTGAAAAGCAGAGGACTTGTCATTCAGAAACGGTGGCATCAGGTTAATGATTTAATTTTTTCAATTAAGATAAAGAAACACTCTCCCTCCTGACCTGCGGGGCAGCACTGAACATCAAAGCACCACTGCTCTTAATTGTTTTTGTACTCAAGAATAACATTTCAAAAGAGTTTGTGTCAGTGTGTGTTGTGTGTGTGTTAATGTGCTTTCCAGCCATCTCCACCCAACAGTGGCCTGATCATTTGAATCCTCCCATTCCCTCCCCAGTATTAGCCTGTGATATGCCATTTACACCAGCACTAACTGCTCCTTCTCCCCTGAGCGCCTCCTGCACATATAGGACGGCAGCGTTTACAGTTCAAAGTTTAAGCGCATATGTTCAATTAAAAGCAACCTTATTGAAAAGCGTTTACTGCACAGGCAATCACACCGCTGCATCTTTAGCCCCCTGCACTCAGCTTTGTCTTTGCCGCCTCAAAGTTGAACGCTACTCTCGTGTATGAAATTACCTTTTTTGCCAGATGAAAGTCATTAGGAAAACCATTTGAATATGCTAATTCTGGCTAGATTAAAAGCTGCTGATGAGTGTGGATGTGGAGCGGCAGAGGGGGAAAAAGCGGGATGCACACTTTAATATTAAATGCGTAATAATTTATGAAAAATGTTTAGCTCCGATTTCGAGGTTTGCACACAATAATTTACAGAGAAATAAAAGACAGCAACGGGCAGGTAAAGTAAACAGTAATTACTAGATTTCTGCCATTCATTAATTTGTTTGCAAATAAATACAGCTAGAGACATTGTCACAAATGTCAAATATTGTCCTGTTTTCAACGTCTATTTTACTCTGGGGTTATTTTCAGGGATGCCCCGAGTTGCCCGAAGCACTTCCTGTGGTATCGAGAAATGCTGACCATGACGCTGATGTTTTGGTCATTCCGCAAATACCATTGATGTGGCATAAAGGCGGAGTAAATACAGTGGTATGGCTGATTTCTGAGATGATGTGTGTGTGTGTTGCTGGGAGCAGTCAGCCTCAGCTCTCTCGGTGCGTAGCCTTGCATTGCCCCCTACTGAAACCCGACTCCTCCATCCACTCTCCGCTGCTCTTTTCACAGATTTTTTTTTCCGCTCCTGGTTTTCTTTTCCAGTCAGTTTTCTCCTTGCCCTCATCACTTATGAAAGGATGATTAATATATAGATTTTCACGTCAGACTGAGGAGCCTTGGATGTGGGGGGGAAAGTTTGAGAAAATAAATTGGAGGGATTTCTGTTGTGTGAAGTCCAAGTGCCAGAGAGCGTTTTGTGCAAAAGTTCACGGGGTGAACGCATGCTTTTTCTGACTCTTACAATCACCCATTTTTGCACACAGTATTCTGAGATGAGCAGCTTCGTTGGGGCGTGGCGGAGGGAAGGAGGTGTTAACATTCACAGATAAAATGAGTTAGATTTGACCTCAAATTAAAAGACGATTTTAATGTGTGTGTGTGTGTGTGTGTGTGTGTGTGTGTGTGTGTGTGTGTGTGTGTGTGTGTGTGTGTGTGTGTGTGTGTGTGTGTGTGTGTGTGTGTGTGTGTGTGTGTGTGTGTTGGGGCGGCTCCCGGGGCTTTTGGGAGGCAGTGGCTGCTGCTGCTGGTTAAATCCTCAAAGTGGCCTGGCTGCTCCTTGCCAAAGCTGCCCGCCTCAGTCCAGAAGTAATCCACAGCAAATTCCTTCAGCCTCAGTATCACAGGCCCGCGCTGCCAGGGGACTCTGGTTGTGCATGTGTACCAGTGTGTGTTTGACAGTGTGTAGTCCACTCTCTGATTCCGAGCATGAACAGCGTGACAGGGTGAATGTGTTTGCTTGTATGTATAGTGCTGCGTGTACTTGCATGCTGATGTTTGTGGACGTGTGTGTGTGTGTGTGTGTGTGTGTGTGTGTGTGTGTGTGTGTGTGTGTGTGTGTGTGTGTGTGTGTGTGTGTCTGTTGGGAGATGGCAGCCAGCTGACATTCAGACGGGCTTTCTTGCGTCTCTTCCTGGCCGCTCTCCCAGCCAGCGGTTTGTTGGCGGCCCAGGAGAAGGAGGAGCACTCCATTCGCCTGGTTAAACATCCCCGTGTGCTCGTTCCCCGCTGATGAAACATTTGTTTCTTTACGAGGAGGTTAACGGACATGGAGGGTGGAAGAAGAAGAGGAAGTGAGAGACGATCTGTTTCATAAATTCATAAGAAGCAGACAGGTTTGTCACCGCTCTTTTTTTCCCTGTCCTCCCTCTTGATCACCTGTAACACAATTCCTTCTTCTCTGCGGATGGCTTGTGTTGCCAGTGTGGATTCTGTTCTGCCTCTGCAGCACATATCAAAACTCAGGAGGCGCAAAGTGTTTGATGGACGGGCCAAGACCTGCGTCTTCAGTTTACATGCATGTCATGCATGTTCAACATCATCTCAGGGAAAGATATTGCGAAATGATATCACTGCAATGCAAACAATATGCATCTTTATATAAATTGAAATTAAAAGTGTTAGATAGTTGTAGGACGATACAAACGATCAACATTAATGCAGGGGTCTTTAAAAATATGATGTTTTCATAGAACAAAACTGCAGTCTGAATTACACAAAAAAAGTTGCATAACATGTGTTTAAAGTTGTGAATTACAGCAAAACTACTTGGTTAGGTTTAGGCCACAAACACATTTGTTTAGTTTTGGTCAGAGATCATGGTATGGCGTAAATTAAGGGTTTGTGACGCAACTTAGGTGGAACATGTAACAAATTTGACCCAAGTTAAGTACATTACCTAGGTTATTTATTGTAAAAATAAGTCAACTCTGACATTTGGTTCCATATGGGACATGAACAGTGGTATGGTACTTGATGGAATTGACCATTTTAACTCATATTTTGATCACTTTTTCCCCTCCTTTCCAGCACTTGTTTCTGTATAAGCACCTCTTGAATTCCCGCTGGCCAGCAGCACACATTTCAAAGCCTTCCCCAGCCTCTGCCTGCTCTGCTGGTCATTTGTCCTGCAATGTCTGATTTCATGAATCTCCAACAGCATGAGAGCTGGTTTCTAACTCTCTTTCCCATGTCATGAGTGAAACCACTTTGGTGGCACAGGAAAGCAGAGTACAATGTAATAAAGTGAACGTTGACATTTAATGAGTTGTCAGTGTTTCCCTTCTCTTCCTCGCTCTCTGTTGGACTTAAGCCGTTTGGTGAGAAATCTTTGAAGTTAAAAACAAGCAACCTGGACATTATTGAATCCTATTTGGAAGGGCCTGGATTGAGAAAGCCTTAAAGACACGCAGGAAAGCAAAGCTTCGGCTTCTGTGCCTTTTAATGTTCACAGCATCCTGCTGCCTTTCATGTCCATGCTATCTGGAATTAATTGCTTCTTCAAAGTCGGTGTGTTCGTTTTGGTGTGCACGGCAGAACACGTGTGTACGTTTGATTGTGAGTGTGCACATTTCCCTGCATTTGTTTACCATTTATTGGTGCATTTTAGTGTGTTTATGTACAGGAGATGCTTTTATGTGCTGGAGTGAGTGCACATTTGTACTCTGCACGCTGTCATGTAACCAGATCCAGTTAGGTCCGACTAATTTCCTATTCCTGTATTTGATGTAAATTACCAAATCCTTTAGACTTCCCGTTTAAATTGTCAGGTCATATAAGCAGACTGAATGACCGCAGCACCTCATGACAGTCCCTTTGGGAGGCAGAGTCAGCAATCAAAAGTGAAAGGAGACTAAAAAGAGAACAACTCCAACCCAAACAGAGTCTGAGAGAGCCAGGGAGGGTTTCTGGTTCTCACCAGAGGCTCCATTTTCACCATTTTTGTATAAAATGTCAGCTAATGCAGTGTGGGGCTGGCGCCAGCAGTGTGTATGGCCGTACGTTGGTACTGTTGGTAATGTGTTTATATAACATCCCTCACATTCCACGCTAAGAGCCTTCCACTCTCCCAAGTTCATTCAAGCAGGACACACACACACTAAGTCTGAGCACATGTGTGCAGAAAACTACACAGAGCACATGCAAACACTTTAAAGGAATCTACATGCATGTTCTCAGACACACACACACACTCCCAGTCTCAAATATCCATTGTGGCATTGCAGAGGGGATCCCAACACGCAACAGCAGCACTCTGGGGTGCAGAGGACGGAGTAGTTTAGTTTCTGAAGACATCCATCATCGGCAGGCAGGCCGTCAAAGCCCGGCGCTTAGGGCCTCAGTCTCTGATACCATTACTGCATCACTGTTACTGCCAACACCGTCACTGAAGGGCAGCAGAGGAAGGGAGGCTGCTGCCGTGTTAACGAGATTTACTCCGACTAGGATAAAATAGAGTGCGAGTCGAGTTAAACTGGAGTTACCTATTCATCCTGGGAGCTCTTTTACTAATATATTTCAGGGGGGATTATTGAAAGTCTAATGTGTCTGTGCATTTGAGAAAATGTGTGTGTGTGCTGTTCATGATGGTTTGTTTCTACACGCTAACGATAGTACATCATTTTATTTTTTGTTTGTTCGGGACATCTCAAAACTTTTGTAATGTCAAATTAGATTTGCTGCACAATTTAGGCAGAGCCAAAAAGCACCTTCAATGTGCCCCAGTCTGTTTGTCAGCTGGATTATGGGAAAACTGAATGAAACTTAGTGGAAGAGTGCAGGCCAAGAAATAACTAATTCAACGTTAACTTTGATGCAAATCACGGAGTGGATACTATACGCATTATTTTTACCTTATGATGCGTATAGTAAGAACTGGAAAAATGTGTTCTTTCAATTAACTACAGATTTTTTTATTTTAACTCGGTACCTAGTAAACAAATATGAATATGTAAATGTATATTCAGCCTTTGTGTGTGTTTTCTAAGTGGTTTGGTTCCAAATAAAATTGCTCAGCACACAGTAAATCATCCAGTTTGCATACAGTAAAATACACCTTTGCTTTGTCATGGCAACATTTTTCATTATGTGTTTGTAGTCAGTGCCAAAGCACCACAGCAATGGTGCTCAGTACCAAGAACGTAGAGCAAACCAAATGAACATGGCATAATAGGGCAGTTGTACACATCACATCTACTGCACCTCATTCTTTATTTTGCTCAAGGTTCCCAGTAGTGCACAGACCCATGTAAACAAAGCCTGTGATGGCATGTCTGCCAGAGAGGTGTGGAGCAGAGCTGGATGGAGAGCCACGGCTCTTTGTGGCATTGCCAGGCTCCGACACTCTTTGCCATCCTGCCAAATTCTCCTGCCGAAGACTCACCAGCCTTCCCTTATCCTTCCCCGCTCTCCTCCTCTTTCTCCTCACCCGCTCTCGGCTCCATCTGTTGCGCTGGAATGGACTTCTTCGTCCTCCTCCGTTTGTTTTTTACCGCCATCTTGTTTTCTGGCTCCTTGCTGCACCGGAGACAGATGTCATCGAAGTCCCCGAAGTGCAGGAAACAGGAAACAACAACCTCTGCCACCCCTTTAGGATAATCCCTGTCTCAAATGAACTTTAACTGAAAAATGTTTATTTTTCAAGGTGTATAAATATTTTTCAATAACCTGCCGCCATTTCTTTCCCCCTTAATTCCCCAGTGAGCTGTTGCGGTGATAAATAAAATAGAGCGGTTGACAATGGGGGACGTCAGAGAGCATATGAGGGGGGGTTACGAGGCGAGTCAAAAGGCATTGAGTTCCCTCAGCCATTGTGTGTGTTGACACCCTAATCCGCCACAGCAGCCATGCAGGTGTTGTGCAGCATTCAGGTCTTTGAGGCAGCTTTCAGCGCACGCCATGGCACCTCTGTATTCACCCTGATGTCTCTACAAGGAAACAGTGGATCAGTGTTTCAGCGACTCACCGTCAGCTGTCACACAGCCACTGTGAGAAGCACATTTACAGCACAAAGATCCCCTTAGACTGTCTTTGTGTCAGCATTGTGCCACAGCCTCTTTCTCCTCAGCCATAATGACGACTGATTAAATCCCGGCTGTTTCGAATGCTAGGTGTCAGTCGAGCGGGGCACAGGTAAGCCTGCCGAGAACGAAAGGAAGGAAGGGCGGAGCCGCAGGAAGTAAAGTATTTCTGATGTGGGCTTTATCACGTCGCCAAGGTGTCAACTACAGAGGGAGAGAGAGGAATATGAGAAAAATATGTATCTGTTTATTCTATTATTCATAGTGTATCTTATTGTCACCCTGACACGTTAAGAATGCATGTCAGCTGCTGGTTTGAGGTGTGTGTTTTTTGGGGGAGCTTACAAAATGGATGTGTTTACCTTTTCCCTGAAAGCACCGCGCTGAATACCTGCGTGTCTGAGATGAGACTTATTAAATTTGATGAGTAAAAAATGTCTTAACGCTTTATCTCGCCTTTGTGTCGTCCCATTGGTATCTACCCCGAGCCAGACGCTCTCCTCAGGACGCCAACAGTGGCTAGAAAGATAAACAGGCCCGTGTTTTCCTCCTTTTACCCCCTTTTCTCTTCCCTTTTCATGATATGCAGTCATACGCCTGTAGCCCTTGATAATTGTGTAGTCAGTCAGAAATCCTAAACGGAAACTCTGAGTTTTGCTGTATCTGTCTGTCGGAGCGACAACAGTAAAGCGTGTTCTGATGACGCTTTGGGATTTTGGCATTTCCTCCTTTCTCCTGAGGGTTAGGTGATGGATGTTTGAAGGTTTGATCTGACACTGAGACGCGTCTGAATACGTGGAATCAAAGGAACATGCAAAGGAAAGTAAGCAGACAGGCTTTATTTATGAGGAAATGGACTCCGGGGAAACACACCCATCTCTTTTATTCTGCTATATACTTCTTTGCTACAGAAGAAATATTTGAAATTGGATGCATTTCTACAAAGATACATGTTTAGGCCGTCTCTATAAATTAACAACAACTTGATATGCATGAACTGAGCCTTTATCATTGTTGGGAAGATATGGGAATGTCAGAAATCTGCTCTCAGAATAAACACACAGGAATGCTCACTACTCATCTATTAACACGCTATCAAAAGGTTCTTGGAATGGAACATAAAGCGTCTGATTTATTTTGTAGTTGTTTAGGAGTTTATTTCACTCCATTATTGTCCGCTTATGTCAATTTGAGTCGACTCATCAAGGATCACTTGACAACATTGCTTTTTTAGTATTTATGTTTTTAGGCACTGTCACTCTTTGCAGCGAGATGAAAGAAAACTAGGGGAGTTCAAGGGAAAACACCATGCAAAAAACCATCGATTTATGGTTGACACCTTTGCCCCCAGGCTACCATGACAACGTCACTTTTCAATTGTTAAACGAGAATTGCAATTTAAAAACAATATAAGTTCCAACCTGAGTTAGTTAGTTTATATTAAGTTGGCTTCGATATTGAGTAAAAGCTAGATATTTAAAATAGAAGTATCCTCATGTTTGTGAATGTTGCTTTTATGTGATACTTTAAACCAAAGGAGGCCAAGTCAGTGAAATAATTCAAATTAATCAATGTCTGCATCGCCTTCTAATGAATCTATATTTACTCGTATATTGGAAAATCTGAAGTGAGTTGGGAGAATGCTTGCAAATGTAGTTCCAATAGTCCATTTGGCATCAAAATATAAATAATTATTTGACATTTCATTGAATGGATTGTTCATTCTTCTCAGCATGTCTTTGTCATTCACACCTACAGAAAAAGAAGGATTTCTACAAACAAATCTGTCCTCGTGCAGCTTTCAGAAACATTTTCTTTTCTAATTCACAGGCTTGGATTGTACAGAGGGATACGTGAGTCGTTACTGTAAATCTAAGTAGCTCAAGCCGTGCAGATTTCTGATTAAAGATCAATTTACAGGCCCAGAGTTAAGTGTTCTTTTCAGCGAACGAAAAGTTGTACACAATGGACCAACAGTGAATTAGGACACAAACTTTTTGTTATTCAAAGCTAAATCCAAGGGCATTCAGACAGAGAGACAAAGTTAGCCGGAGAGGAAAGAGAGGGAGATCTGTGCTGTGTCAGCAGTGTGCTTAAACCAACTCCAAAGATTAATCACAGGAAAACACATACAGCACATACACACAAGTACTCTCTTTTACACACAAACAGGCATACACACACGCATATACCCACAGTTGTATATCTCACATTCCCAGCAGTTCAAAGTGTGGTTGGTTTGAAACAGATTAAAAACTGTCTATGAAGTGATGCATTGCAATTGTCATAGCAAGGGTGGGAGAGATCTTTTTTGCATAAAAATCCCCTCTTTCTTCCCACCGCTATCAGCAAAGAGATGGAGAACTCACTAATCCTGCTGTGGTCGCATTTGCATCGGTGGCAAATAAACAAAAGCACACCATTTTTCATCTCCAGCTTCTATATTAAACAGAGATGGCGGGGGTAAGGGAAGGGAGAGGAGGGAGAAAGGAGGGGGGGGGGGGGATGAGAATGAGAGAAAAAGAGGGGGCACCCAGGCAGACCCTTTGGTGTCAGAGATATGCCTGCTGATGTTTGGTCTTGGTAAATGGAAACTACTGTGGCGTGTTCGCCGCATCAATCCCTCCTTTCTCATTCCAGGTGGAGATGTGGCGGAGGAAAGGGTGACAGATGTGTGTACAGAGGGGGGGTGATGAGAGTAGATACAAGAGGACCTCACCCTGAAATGTTGAAGACGGAATACTCTCGGCTCTCTTCCCTTTCACTGTGACCTTGTGACCTTTAAGGTACAAACTGAATCTCTAACGGCTCCTTGACCACACATACAAAAACAAGGGGGCTGCAGCAGTCTGCTCTCATTCTTAATGTCATTATAAAGACGGGTTCAGAAACTTAACATGGACCACATCCTTCTGATTGGGAAACCCCCGAAGGTTGGCAAGGTATATGTGAGGGGTTTAAGGATGATCATAAGGGTAGTGAAAACATTATGCCTCATCTTTTGAAGTACTCGAAAACTAATTCAAAGGAAATAATTGGGGCAGGAAAATAGGGCAGGGTATTGGTACTGTGTTTGACAAAGTTCTTTCAATTCTAGGACATCATATTTACATTAAAATCATTGATTAATCTATTGATATTAAATGTAAGAAATGTGTCCATCCCAGCTTCTCAAAGTCAAAGAGGATGTCCTTTAAAAGGTCTAGTTTTGTTTTTATGAAACCCAAAGATATTATCTTTAATATGAAATAAAACTATAATTCAGAGGCTTTATAAAGCAGTCTGAAAAGCTCGCTTTAAACACAAAGTCATTAAGACAATAATTTCCTGTACAGATAAATCCATTGAGATTAAGATTCCTTGAATTATAAACTAGAAAATAAATCAAGCGTTTATTATGCAGTACTCATTGGTGTTCTAATACCACAATCCACAGTCAAAAGTACACAAAACTTGTCCATCAGCACTATCAACATCCTCATCAACTCCATTGCTTCTGCCAACAACAGCTGGGAGATACAATTTCACATCGGCTGGTGTCTGATCAGCCCACGTTGAAAACAATTTATCGATTGGCCGTGGGTAAACCTGCAGCCTTTGTCGCCTTTTCTTCCCTCTGACCCGTGAGAAAAGAGATTAGCTATTCAAGGCAGGCAACAGAGTGACAATCGCCGCATCAGATCAATATTACTTATCTGTCCCTCTGCATTACACTCCTGGTACAGTAATACACCTGGAGGAACCTATGAGTGTGTGGTGATTAGATTAGGCTTTTACTGTACACACACACCACACACACCACACACACACACACACACACACACACACACACACACACACACACACACACACACACACACACACACACACACACACACACACACACACACACACACACACACACACACACACACACACACACACACACACACACACACACACACACACACACACACACACACACACACACACACACACACACACCCTCTCTCTTGCAGCTGCCGTGTGAAGTGGAGAGGATAAAGACTACAAGCCCAGGGTGTTGGGTTGGGTGCTCTCTGCTGAAAGGTTATTGGTTACCCGTCACACCTACAGTATGTTTTCTTTTCTTCTTCTTGGTGTTGAAATATACAGAAAGTTAACTTTGTTGAATTGTTGTATTCAACAAAGTTAATACACATCGTGGGCTCAGAAAAAACAGGTTTGAAATCAAGCTAGTAAAAAAGGACTGGTGGGTGGGTGTGTGCGTGTGCGTGTGCGTGTGCGTGTGCGTGTGCGTGTGCGTGTGTGTGTATTGCATGCCTTCAATTTGGAGAGGTAAACCTTTGTGGGTGCATCTGTAGCTATTGGCAAGTGTGAAGAATTTCAGTCACCATGTTTAAAAACCTGCACATGAACATATAATTTCATACACTAATATAATACGTCTGCAGGTTTAGGTCAAATACCTGAAGAATACTGAGAAAATAACAAATACAGAGTAAAAAACAAGAGAATCCCAAGATAGTAACACTAATATCAGAGCAGCTAATAAATTATGATGTAAAAACAGCTGCAAAAAAAAAGTAATTTCTAACATATTTCTAAATTAATTTCTTGGGATAACTGATACCAAGTTTTCAAGGAAAACCCCCCCACAAACCCAAGACTTAACTAATAAAGCTTTTAGTCAACCAAGACACAAACAACTGACTCCACCAACTGCCTTCAATCAAGGTAATCTGCAGAATTCAAATTTGTGTTGGTGAAATGCTTCCTTGTTCATTTGGATTGGAGTCATGGAGTCGTGTCTCCTGTTTGCGTCTCTCCTCACCACGTGTGTATTTCATAACGGCTTGCCTGCAGTGCGGCCGTGCGCTCGAGATGATTTTGGATGCAGAGAGAGTGGGTCGTTGGTTTCAGATGAACCGTCGGCTCTCCTTCTCAGCCTTGTAAATAATTAGAATTCCCCGGCTGACTGCAGTGCCTGGACACTTCCATAATTACATTGTCAGTGCAGCGGCTGATTAAGGCTGGGCTGTGAAGTATGGCATTAGCTGCACTGTGTCTGCATGTAGAATAGAATGGATGACCCTCAGCTACCTTCAGCGCTCTGCAGGGACTCGCACTGCAGCCGACCAAGACTGGATCATGCTGGATTACGTTACTGATCGTGACCATTTACGAAATATCATTTAGATACTCACGCCTTTGATACATGGTTAATCTGTTAAAATCAACCAATTACAGTCTACTTTCTCAGTTTCCCAGAATGCACTTTACCATTGCCAAACTTTGAATACTCATGTATAGGCTGCGTTAACAATATGACTGCACATCTTTTATTCCATTCAATTTCAATGTAAATACTGCTTTATTTTATTTTTTATTTTACTATATTTTTGTTATTATAGTTATTATTATAGTGTTCTTAAAATAGTTCTCTATCTGTGTTTTTACTTTTATGTATGCACCACGAAACCAAGTCAAATTCCTCCTACGTGTCAACCTACCTGGTAATAAACCCGTTTCTGATTCTGATGACAAAATATTGGGGGTTCGCAGCAACAATTTGAATGAATGACTCCTTATTCCTTATGCAATTTTATATTTTCTTTAGACCTTTCCAGGTGCTCATGTTCACAAACTAATGTGCAAATAGTCATACGCTTAAACAATGTTTATCCGACCACACTGGGCCCACTTAATTTATATTTTGACATTTATTCGGCAGTTGTCTGTTGGTGCTTTTCATTCAGTTCTTTTGAGGCTTATTCTACAGGAGGAACCAGTTGAGTAGCTTTCTCTGTTTCACTGTAAAGTTTGAGTAGACTGACACTCTGCATGTAGAGGAGCTGAAAATACTTGTGTTTATGAGCAAGAAGAAACATTAGCCTGAGGAAAACTGTTGCAGGAATGCACAGGTGCATCGCTTAAAGCTGGTCTCTCAGCAGTGATGAAGAGATTTCTGCAAGACTGTTTCCTCTAAGCAGTGCTAGAAAAAGGAGTGCTGCATTTAAAATCTTGCTTAAGAACAAGTACAAAAGTATTGGTATCAAAATATACATACACCCATTCAAAATACTAAAATTGTGTTTATTTATTATAATAGGTGATACAATAATGTGTAGTATTACTAATTTCAGCAACTTAGTATTCTGCTGGGAAGCTTAATCCATAATAATATATTGGAATTTTAAAGTAAGTACAGCTGTAGAAATATAATTAGTGGAGTAAAAAATAAATTATTGTGAAGTGGAAGTACAAAGTTTCATGAATGTATTTTCAAGTAAAGTACAAGTACCTCAATTGTACTGTGCTTAACTCAACGCCACCACTGCCTTTAACGCACACTTCAAAAACTACTAATAGATGTTTTTAGACGCAACAAATAGCAGGAAAAACAGGAGATAGTGTAATTGTTTGATTCTGTATGAATTGTTTCCAGAAATGTGTCATGTTTTCTTTCAGTTCATCCCATAAACTTCCTAATAGTATGTCAGAACAGTGGGTTAAAGCTTTTATGAACTACATTGGAAGCATGTATCTTCTCTCTGAGATGAACCATCCCTCTAAGACCTTTGTCGCATGTCCCATCTCCCTCTCACTCCTCCTGCCCGTCTCTCGGCTCTGACTGCAGAGAAACGGTCATCTCGATAGCAGCGCTGATGATAAAGATGGTGATGGATATTTAACCTGACCACACTCGCTGATTTATCACTGTGTATGGTAGGTTACTGTATCGTTCATCTCTGCTGGGTTAAGCTCCAGTGTAGGCAGAGGAGATGACTCCCCCCCCCCCCCCCCCTCCCTCCTTTCATCCTTCCCTCCCTTTCCCCTGACCTTGCAGCTTTATGACTGCAGTAATGCGCTGCAGATGAAGAGAGGAGCAAATCCACCGGAGATAATAGACAAAATCATCTCCACGAGGTGGTGGAATAAAAATCCCCAGACAAACAGACAGCCTGTGTGCTCTTGGACACCCCTTTAAGCAACTCTAGTGTTGATAAGTAATTATCCCTGCCCAAAGGCATGATGGGACTCACAGAGAGAGAAAACATTTGTATGGAGTGTTTGCCGTTTCGCGCGTACACTAAATCTTTAAAGAACGGATTGAGGACTAAAAAAATCTGTGGATCAGTAATTAAATTAGGGATTTTTTTCCAAGTAGGAATCTGCATGCATGCATGTATTTAATGCATGTGCATAATACCACTAAGCAGGGCTTGTATCAGTGGATTTATACATTGGCCTCCCTCCTCCCACTGCTGTCCTCTTCACTAACAATCCACTTAAGATTCACAAGAGAAAGAAAAGACATTTAGACGAGAGATTACGGTAACATGCTGCACCTGTTGATCAGACAAGCTAATGGAGCACATTGGCTGCATAATGAGAGGAGAAGGAGATGGCAGGAAGAAGATTGAGTTTGGAGTTAATAATTGATGAGGAATGAAAAGAGGTGACATTTCTGAACCTGCTGACTGAGGGTTCACCAGACTCGTGCTCGTAGGCTGGTTTCCCCGGTGTTGACCTCAGGGAGGCGGGGCGGGGCAGGCCTACATGCTTGCAGCAGCTACAGGAATGCAAAGCATGACAAGGAGCGGGAGAGGAGCTACTGTACATGATGCAACGGTACGCACGTGGGTGAATGCACTGAAATGTATTAGTGACATACCAATATCTGTTTTCTCATGAGGTTTTTTTGTAATCCTTTTTATCAAAAGGCCAAAATGTGTTCCAGAAACTACTGCCTCATCTACAAACAAAATCCCTTACTCAAACTTCAGTTTTCCTTAACTGTTGTCTGTCAAGTTTGGTTAACAGACCAAATTATAGTCAAAATACGACTAATAAATATCAATTCAAGTTTAATTCTGCAAATTAGTAAAACAAAAGCAGGGCACTTTAAACAAGCAGCACCAGATAATGGAGTTGACATCATATAAAATAATATTTTAAAATGATGCCTGACTTATCTAATTTTACTTTAAATAAATACAATTACATGTAGCTGTTGCTATTTACCAAACCCACTTACAATGAGTGCAAACAACCATGAAGATGCAAACTAAAAACATGCAGGTACATTTTCTTAAGTAAGCCAAACTATTGTTACTGCTTGTGCATTAGCTTCAAATGGGTTAAACCGTGTAAGAATTGTAATATATACTTAGATATTCAAATGACAAAAAACAAACTAAGTGGCCATCCGAACAAAGAAGACAAAAATGCCCCGTGTTTGACCTGAGAGTGAGGCAGGTCAGGAGGAGAGGGGATGGGAGAGGAGGAGGGAAAGGGAGTCGGGCTTAGCGCGAGGGGGAGGCAGAAGAAGGTGGAGGACGGGTGTCAGGACGGAGCTCAAGGAGCAGTTAGAGAAAATAAACAGATGGGAGCTTTGAGGATATTCTATCTGAAGCTTAGTCCTGTTGAGTATAAATATGGTGGCGGGTAAGCCATCTAAATAGGCCTGTGTTTACCTGTCTGCACGGCCCAAATTAATCACCCATGCCGCCACGAGCCGCCGGGGGAGGGAGGGAGAGGGGGGAGGGCGGTGGGGAGTTAGGAGTGTAAACACGGCTAAAAGCTACTGGTTGGCACCATTTTGTTTTGGTTAGGATACAGAGTGAGTGATTAGGCTGCTCCGCTGTGATGAAGGGTGGCAGGAGTGATGGAGGACCAGTGTGTGTGTGTGTGTGTGTGTGTGTGTGTGTGTGTGTGTGTGTGTGTGTGTGTGTGTGTGTGTGTGTGTGTGTGTGTGTGTGTGTGTGTGTGTGTGTGTGTGTGTTCAGTTTTTGAGTGCTGTAAGGAATAGTTGGCAACATGTGCTAAAATACCAAGCTTTTAAATGTGTTTTTTCTTTTATATACACTGCACATATTTTATGAGCCATTATTCATAATCTTACTGTGGTTACTTTTTATATTTATTTTCTTGTAAACATTTAATTTTACATCTTTTTTTACAGTTTAATTTCACTTACTGTGTTTATGTAAGCACCATGATACAACAAAGGCTAATTACTTGTATGTCTATACCTACTTGGCAATAAATCTGATTCTAATGCTAAGTTTGGAATTTTACACAATTTAAGTACATCGCCTGGACTATGGGACAGGTGGGTAGTTTTATAATGTTGCATTTAAAGCCTTAATCATGGGTCAAATTTAAAACCCATGTGACCAATAATGAAAAGGATTGTAAACCCAACCATACAAATATGAATATGTCAATCAAACTGGCTTTGGATTACACCCATTGTCTAATATTTCTGATACAAGAACAATATCAGCCAACTGATCTATAAGAAAAGCCTTGTATGCATCTGTACAGATTAGCACAACAATCTTCAGTCCCGCACATATGACTTGTATCTCCATTGTGCTGCACCTCTGCTGATGGAATAAGGAGTCAGATAAGATGTGGCGCAGTGAAAGGAAAGGCCTAGGGTTGCGTGGGGGGGTCATAGCGTTTGTTCTGGATTTTCCATTATGTGATTTGGCATGCTGATGCCTTTCATTTCAATCATTAGAATTCAGCCGGGATCAGGGGGGCTTTCAGGTGCAGGAGAGGAGCTGCCTTTGGATTAGCGGTCCACGTAACCACGGCAGGATAGACTCCAAACGAGGCTGATTATCATTCCATTTCTCCTACCTGACACGATTAATGCAATTTTTTAACCTCTTCTTTTAAAAAGGGGGGAAATGGTTTAATTTAATATATGCTCTGTGTTTAATCATAAGCCCTGCGTTTTAGGGCCTATGCAAAATTATATTAGTGGTTTCAGAGCAACATAGGCCACCGTGACGGAGTTCGGCTCCTTGAGTTTAGCAAACTCCAGTTCCTCAGAACTTTCTATGTGCATGAAGTTTAGAAGGAAGTAAAGGTGAGACATGGGAATATAGTGGGTACCAGAAGTTGGGCCGTTATCCAGTGTATGGATCACCATTGTCATATTGATTGTTGATAAAGACCAATGCAAGAAAGTCGGTAGCATACTACGTGGTAGGGTCAATTTCTTTAGTCAAGACTAAATACAAGACCTTAATGTTGAAGCATTTTGGTTCAGCTTGTGTTTTTATGTTAACCTATTGTAGATAAACTCAATAAAAATATATAGTTCAAACAAATACATATTTTACAGCACTACCTGTGCAATGGCAGCTGTAATTGATGTTAGCTTTTGATTATTTGGATTTGTTTTTTCCCTTTTTCAAAAGTCCCAGAACCCACCAATTAACTTAGTGATTACAATAATAAAAAAAGGCCATTGTCACAATAAACTGCAATTATCCTTCTTAATATAAAAGCAATACAGTTATTTGCCACACGGAAATCACTACGGTCATGTACCTTTTGTGGTTTTACACTATGAAAACTGCTCTTGATATTTAGTGTGTCCTTGTTCAGTACCAAACCTCAATGTGTGCAGTTTACAAGCCGTAAAAGCAGCAGGCCCCTTTTTTGACAGCAGAGTCTTTTACAAGCCTCAGCAACTGTACACCAGGCCGCATAAATACAGTAAGCCAAGTAATTTCTGCCTCGCTGCAAACTTTTCGGATTCCATGACTTTCAGGGCGGCGTGAGCGGAGAAGAATGGGCTGTTACGACATGCGAGAGAAGTAATGCCTTTTAGTCTTTCTGACATGTTTGTCTTGGGCTAATTCCTCTCCACACCACGACAGCCACGACCTACCGAGTCAAACGGCTCTGTCACACCTCTTTTCTCTTGCCCGTTCTATCTCTTCACTCTTCACGGGAAAAGGCCAAAGGGTTTTCCTTGGTTTCTGTAGTGTGAAATGCAAACTGTCATTAACTGGGAGAGGGCAAGCGGAGGGGCTTACAGGGGAGCCATCAATACAGATGATGAGAGGGGGGAACAGAGAAAGCCTCTCTCTTCATTGTGTCTCAATAACTTTAAAAAGGAAAGTAATCCATTCTGCTCTTAATTGCATGCCACGTCCCCCGATGTGTCTTCCCCCCATCTCCGCACAATGTGGAGGAGGCAATATTTAAACAGACTTCCCAAGATTCCCATTTCAAACGCTGTAATGAGTTTTTAAAGAACATAATGGTCTATATTATATTATACATTTTTAGCAGGAGGAGGTGAAGAGGAGGAAAAAAGGAAGCGTTCCCTGTTAAAATTGGGTTCGTTTTTCAGGGTTGGGGGCTGAAATGTAAAAGTGTGCGACAGTGTATGTGTGCGTGTGAATGTCAATGGCTACAACACGTGTGAAGGGGATATGAGAAGTGAGAGGCGCGACGGGAGACAGAGCTCTGAGGATTAAGGTCTAATTTCTCCTGTTCTTTCACTGAGACTCTGCAATCCAACAGATTGATTGGGACTTTTAATTACACAGCAGTAATTATGGGCCAGATCTAGCATTTGAAAAGAAAGAATTAAAGTTCATTTTGCTTTGCTAATTATCAAAGCTTGTCCTGGTGTGTATGTGTGTGCTAAACCAAAGCCCCTCCGATGCCAATGGCAAGCAGGACCCTGGATCACAGATACTCGGTAATTAAGGCAAAAAGGTTAGTTCCGAAATAAAAGATGAGCGAGCTTATTTAGAGAAAAAAGCTAGCGGAAAAAACACTTCTGATAGGGAAAATCGGATCCCGTCTTTCATTCCTCTAATTCTAATTCTACTGGATCTAGCGCCACTTTTCTGTCACTATCTGCACTCGCAAATTACAACATTTCACATTCATCAGCCTTACACGCGAGGGGCTGCAGAACAGTAGCTTGGTCTGGGTAATTGGGTTGATTTTTTTTTTCTTTCCTCATCTTCTTCAATAATAATAAGTCCAGTCGGCCTAGCCTCGCTCCCTCGGCCTCGTCCGGTCGAATCTGCACTTGCTGACATGCAGCACAGTAGCTATGTGCTTCTAATTTTTACATTACATTGCATTAGCTTCACCAGGTTTAAGAGGAAACCAATACAGGAATCATTTTATGGCGTAAAGCAGGAACTGCGATTTGGGCTCAGGAGTCAATCTGGCGCCTGGTGATGATGGTGGTGGAGTTAGCGGGTTGGCAGGCCTGATTAGACCGTCTTAGGCTGGGGAGTCATATATGTGCTATTTCGCTGATAGGCTGCGAATCTGGATTTCCTGCTCCAGTGCGCTCATGGAGCTAAACCCATCCAACCGAGGAGGCTAGGCAAAGTGGGGAAGGTGATTTCCTCCATCTCCTGCCCACACATACACACACACGCACACACGCACACACACACACACACACACACGAGCGCTCAGAGTCACACTCATGAACATCATCGCCTCGGCACAACCTCATGAAATCTATTTGAAAATGTCTGTCTATGTGTGTGACAAAGAGCGAAATGTATTCATTGAAGGGTTCTGGGTGGGGAAAAAAAAGATAACATTTACTGGACTGCAGTGTAGGCCTCATAAAAAAAAAGACAATTTTGGACCTATTTTTGGGATGTTTCTAAGTTAGTGAGCTTTCGGTCGCCCCAATGCTGCCATTTCAGCACCGTCTTACTTTCTCCTTCTACTGTGTATTTCTCTTTCAGTCCGTTTTGTCTGTCTGTCACCTGAGCCTGCCCACCTGCATGCAAGACGCTGCAGCAGCCTTCTGACCATTTAGCGGGGACACAATTACGCAATTGTGCGAGCAGACAAATGCCGTGTAGGACAGTTGGGGACGGTATTTGTGGGGTAACGCAATCTCCCACTATCCTCCTGCTCTTTCTCCCCCCCCCCCCTTCACCTGGCCTCCCTAAAGTCCTCAACCTCAACACCCCTCCCTCCACACCTTCTCCCCCCCCCCCTCTCTGTCATCCCAGGCTTGTCCATCTCAGCCCGGGGAACAGTGGGGAAGCTGTGTGTGTCGGCTCTTCCCAACAATTACCTTCAATTACGGCTCACTGCAGTGTGGCCTAGTGAAAGGCTTAGCCATTAGGAGTCTCTCTCTCTCACTCTCTCTCTTTCCTCGCTCAATTCTGGAGTCTGGCCAGGCTCCATGTGAAAACGACCCAAATAGCCCCCTGCTCACTTTACACGCCCCACAGCTCACTTTACGTGCTCCAGCCCCAACCAGAATACCTCACCAGCACTCTGTTAATTCACATCTTTCACTCCCTCAGTTCTCTCCCCTCTTCTTTTTTTCTCAATCTCCCTCCCTCCTCCACCTGGCCTCTTCTTCTTCTCCTTCTCCCCCCTCCTTCTTCCCCCCCCAGCTGCCTCCTCTTCACAGTCTTCCTTTCTTAGACTTCTCCTCCGCCGGGACCTGATCCTGTTTGCGGTAGTTGGAGAGTTCAGGGGCAACAGGGACAATAGATACTCTGGGATGGGAAGCATCTCATTCAGAATATACTGAGGCGTATAAACACACAACGAATTTGAGCATTTCAAGGTTTTTGAGTAAATCTGGAATTTATTTTTCTTAGGTTTGGATGTAGGATTCTCTTAGCTTCAACCTTTTTTTTTTGTGGTTGAGGGTACTCAATCCACCTGGCTACTGTATCCTGTCAACTCTCTCTTATCTGATCACCTCAGCGGGCCGGGTGCGAACACACAGCGCCTTATCTCCGGGTGTTGTATTTCTATTCCAGAGATAATTAGCATAGCGTTTGTCCTAAACCCACCATGCTACACACACAGCTTAAAGGGGGGGGGGGGGGGGGGGGGGGGGGGGGGGGGGGGGGGGGGGGGGGGGGGGGGGGGGGGGGGGGAAGGTACGTCTTATTTAGTATCTAGCACAGGAAACAATACGGTGTGTGTAAGCCCAGTCTGCATCCCTGTCCCTGCTGCAGCTCTGGGCCTGTGGACAAGGAGGTCCAGCTCAGAACAGGACAGCTGTGTCTGGGATCACACTTCTCCGTTACAGAGGGGGCTGACCACGGCCCAAAAGCAGCCCAAAGACCGTCCCAGCAACCCTCCCCACCTCCCTGCTTGCGTGCCCAGGAAACCCCTCCAGGGCTCCCCCGGCCGCATCCAAACCTGGGCATCGCCGCTGCCGTTTGTGCCTCTCGCTTTCAAGGCCGGCCAAGAGCCTCTCCTCCTCTCTGCTCGTTCTCAGCCGAGAGCCTCCCCCTGCCACCTGGCACTGGGCTCGGCTCGCTGCTCTGAGTGTGTGTGTGCACGTACAGTATGTGTGTGCGTTTGCATTGGAGAGTGTACCTTTGGCTCTGTGTTACGGTATATGCCTGCGCTTTTGTTTGAGAATTGTTCGAGTAGGTGTGTGTGTGCACGTAACATCATTGTACATGTTCACGACTGTGTGTGCAAGAGTGTGTGTGTTTGTGCGCTTAATACCCCCATCCTCTCCTGCACCGGGGGCCCTTTCTAAAAACGCGTCAGTGATTTTGGCTCCGCAGCCGGCGACAACACGGTTGGTTTTCAGCACACCACCGGCAGGGCTTACCTCTCAGCCGGGGACGGCCAAGCAGACACTTTCCCTGGACAATCCCCCAGCCTTACCCGACCCAACCCCCCCCCCCACACACACACACTGCAGCATCCTCTTCCAAGCCTGCACTAACACGGTAAAGGAATACTCGGATTGATCCAAGGGAGTGGCCGATTCCAATTTCTCCTCAAGTAGATACCTTTATGATGATGATATGCACGTGCTTGTGCAAGTGTGTATTTTAAGTTATTTCTGAGCCGTTTGCTTACTATTTATGATATGAATATGGCTGTTGGCTGGTGTGCCTTGGATCTATGGCAATAAGGTAGGAGTTTGTGGGAAAAGAGAAGGCTTTTTTTAATTTATGTTAGTCAAATTTTGCAACCATCCCAATATGACAGCTGCAGATATACAGTCGATCAATTCAGAGAGCAATAAAATATATTAGTCTGTGCCGCCTGTCTTCTCCTTTCAACTCAGTGCCATCAATTGTGCAGCTGTGCCAGGGCTGTCAGTGTGCTGATTTACTGCTGTTTTGCTTAATACACTGTAATGAGTCTGTTTATAAGGATTCAGAGAAACCACCCACATCACAATGTTCACTTTCACCCTGCAAGCAACAACGGCGGTGTCCATGAATGGCAACAAAACTGTAGATTGTTTAAAGAAAAAAAAAGGGCATGCATTCAAGGCGATCAGTTGATCAGCCTGCAGAGACGAGAAAGCAGCGACTGTGTCTAGACACGGCCCATAAATCAGGCGTTTCACATTAATAAAACCAATAACAAAACTGTCTATTAATCATGGGGATGTGCGTATACATTTAGACAGACGGTGAAAAAGAATGTTTCCCCCTCCACTGAGTGCTACTCACATCGAATAACAATACCAATTTTGATGTTATAAAACTGTCATTGACTTAAAAAGGGAAGAAAATAGGTCCTTTACTAAAAATACTGCAGTTTGTCTGTGTCATTACCATAACACAAGTCATATACTGTATGCTACTCCCCCCTGAGGTTGCACACACACATACCCGCAAACACACACACACAAACCTGCCGTTGTTTGCCAATTTAACAGAAAATATGACACGTTCCTTTTGGAAAGGTTTCTTCGAGCTGTTTATCTGTGTGGAAATATCCTCTTAAGTATTACAAAACACTCCCAGCTGCTGCCAATAAATACAGAAACTCAGCCTTAAAAATGTTGGTTTGTTTTTGTAAGGGTGTACGTTGGCATTTTGGTCCCGTTCCAAGCTCCGTCTGACACTGTGATTTTTGTGGTTTGTGATAAGAGGCAAGTCAGGAAAGTTGAGATGAGAATCTTCACTCTGTTCTTATTTGTGCTGTTGTTTCAGCCATGTCAGATAGTGTAAACACACTGCAACAACTGCGATACAACTCAGGGGTTATCAGATCTGTAATTGTCTGTGTCTCTTTTGAGAAAGCGCACCGCTGATTCTTCGGGTAATATCTACAAACATAATCCGCAGTCGACTTGATGCGCTTAAACTGGCTCCTCTGTCTCAGAGTGGGAGCGCTTGCATGAGTGTGTATCACCGGAAAAAGCACAATAGCATACACCCCATAGAAACAGTTTATTTCCAAATGTGTGTGTGTGTGTTTGTGTACGACTGAAAGCCATGTGTGTTCCGCATGCATCACGCCGTCCTGATAAGATTTGAGCTGTTTTTCTAATTAGAAGTTGCTGGAATTGTGATCATTATTTTCCCCTCAATTAAATGATACAGCCTCCTGCAAAAGGAGCTTCTAATCAGTTGTAATTAATGCCGTGGAATTTCTCTCATTGCCTGCTGTTTCCAGTCCCCACTAAAACAAAAGCCCTGCCTTTATATGCTCTTTACTGAGGTTATTAATGTCTTATTGCGGATGTAATCTGAAAGTAACGGCACATTTTACTTGTTTACCAATGCAGAATGGAGAATATATTCCCCCATTCCACTGCACAAGCAAACATTAGCATTGTTATTAGCTATGTGATTGGTATTTTAGTACAATGTGGTTTTACCAATTCAAATGAATAGTATAAAAGGTCTCTGTAAAGCACTTTGTAAAAAAAGAGTCCACAGATCTCTCATACCTAAGGAATTCAATGTTTTATTGAGTATTTAAAAAAAAATTTAAAAAAGAGATGAATCTAAACTCTATATATAGCTCAACAAAAACAATCATAGACCAAAAGGCCAATTGTATTTCAGGAAATTCTGAAGACATTTTATTTTTATCCAGGCCATGTCAGTCCCAGTCTCAAATATCTTAATGACATTTTGTATTTGGGGTCCCCAGAGGATGAGTTCTACTGATTTCAATAATCAACAAGTGCCACCTTTCAGTTTGACTTAAAAATAAATACTGAAATCTCTTAACTTGCCATATTGTCATTCAAAGTTATAATGAAGACTGGCTGATAAACCCTGAAACAAAAATAAATCAATGAGGGTAACCAGAAATCCTGTGTGTTAACACACCTAGATTCTCATTTGGAAATTCAAAATGACAAAATAATGGGAAAATAAAATATTCTTTGATCTGTTTATGTCTTTAAGACAACATGTAATTTCCAAATACTTCTTCAACAGTTTCTCCCATTAGTGGAAAAGTTAAGTTGAAAATTACCTTAGGCCACCGTGCAAGCTCAGTTTTCCTGAAGTCAATATTCATCTTTACAAAGTGTTCAAACGCACAATACATGAAGATCTGAGCCATACAAGCTTACACATGCTCCCTGCCTGCCATTCACTCAGTCATTTAGTCAGTGTGTCTGTGGATAAGGATCTGGATGAGCTCAGGTGATTACACTCTTTAGGCCAATGCTAATTGCAAGGTCTGTGCTCTAAGTACTGTAAAAGTATTAATTAAAGCGAACCATTAATCAAGGCCGTTGGCAGGCGAACCGAGGGGAAGACAGCGAGGAGGAGGAGGGATCGTGAAAAAGAAGAAAGGAACATTTTTCGCAGAATGAGAAAAATACTTTGCAGATTTTTTTCTTTCACTTCCTCTGTGTGTATGTGGGTGTAGGTGGAGGCGTGTGTGATCTGAAACTGTTCCAGTGCCTTGCAGAGGGAGGAAAAAGATAAAGGGTAAAAGGGTCACAAAGGTCGCTTTGGATCATGTCAATTGGACTTTTGCAACAGGACGCATTATAACATTGATCCTCACAATCTAATAAAAAGTCAGAGGTGCAACAAAGGGCTGAACAGTTAAAAGGTTTCTCTAATGGCTGTTTTGGATAACCTACTTACTAAGTGCTGATACAATACAGATCCTTTACTTTTAGTAACAGTTTTTACAGTGCACTTTTGTCTTTTAACTATATTTGTTAATAGACAAGTAGCTAAGGATAACTTTATGAAGAATTTACAAAATGTTTGAAATCCAAAATATATGCTCAAAGATATATCATATATTCTTTTATTCCAACATAAACGTATTCTTATTTTCTTTGGATGCAAAGGGTATCCGTGCACAAGTGTTTTAAGAAGTGCACCATATAAAACAGTTTAATGGTTGCAGCTTAATATTTCAGGATGGGGACAAATATGAGGGTACCATATGTTTGGATTTTGCCTATTTAGAATTGAAGATGAAGGCAGCATCTTCCCACCAACATGTAACATGGTGTTAAAATACTTTTTTTATAGTATACTATAATCGCTGTTTATAAAATGTTTATAAAAATGAAATCACTCTTAAGGATGTTTTGGCTTAAATTTATTTTTGACTTATTCGGCTTGTGTTTCTGTTACAACCCAATTTTTTAATTCAGCTATATCGAAACTATCAAGTGTTTCCATTTATTCCAAACAAACCAGAGTGCCACACGTGAGATTAAGCAGGAGAAACATAGAATTACATATAAAGGGATTATAAAGAAGAAGTAAAAAATGTTATTATAAAAGGAAATGGTTTTACTTCAACGCTCATAATTAACTTGCAGAGCTTTAAGTCCAAGTTAATGGTCATCTTGATTAATTTCCCTCTTATTTTCTTAAGTTTACCTCCACTGCAAAGCTTATGCATGAACCCCTTTTCACGAATAACTCATGTTTGTTCTTCAGAATAAGTTCAGTGCTCCAACCTTTATGAAACGGCTGTAATTTGGCCAAACAGTGTCGTGTTTGGACATGGAAAATATTCACATTCTTTGCAGCATTCACAAGTCCCCCCAGACTTAAAAGTTAAAATTATACACTGCTTCTTATTAAAAGCTCCGATTATTGCCCTGAGCCTTAATTTATACATATGCATGTATTTAAGCTCTAAATATGCAGACGGACGGAGCAGCAGTGAAATCCTATTATATCCTACCTGTTAGATGTAGAGTAGTAAGCCCTCTGACTCTCAGCAGAATGGGACTGCAGAGACAAAAGGCATCAGTGCTAAACGACGGAGGTGATTTTAATCACATGCTCTTATAGAAAGAATGAGTGAAGAAAAAATAACATCTGAAAACCAATTCAGCGAACAAAGGCCTGAGTGTTCCCTTGTGGCGGGATCGAAGAGGAGAAGAGGACGAGTGAAGGAATGAAAGCGGAGGAATAGGGTGTTATCGTGGTTTTGAGTCAGTGAACTAAAGGTTGGGGTTCAGAAAGGAGATGAGGAGGGGAAGGAGGGAGAATTAGAAACCCCCTTCTACTCAGCAAGGATATTTAATTTCTATCTCTTTCTGCCCATCGCAAACCCGATGAACATCATTTTCATGTCTGTTCCCACTCTCTCTTCTTTCCCGGAGCCGTCATTTACAAAATGGCTGCTGCGGGTTGGAGGATGATGCTCAATTTGTACAAAGTCAAAAATGTAAAAGAGGCTGTGAGAGATGGGGGGTCGGGGTCGGCGCTCGGGTTTCCCTAATGGCTGCGCGGGGATCGGCCCCTGTTCTGATTGGCCTGTTAAATGATTTTCTGGGCTCCGGGCCCAGCCAGGTCCCCGTCAAGTCTTTGTCCCGTGACAGACGGACAAAACTGGTAGAGAAGAGGAAGCGCTGTCCAGATAGGAGAGCTAATGAAAGGGGAAACGGACACGTTGGAGGCTGACGTGCTTTAGCGATCAGACAGTGAGAGGGTTGTGTCCCGCTGAACGTGAAGAAGAATATTCAGTCGGTAAAAAGGTTAAGAAGAAAGATTGATGCTTTGCTTAAGAGACAAAAATACTTTAGTTTATGGTTTACCACAAGAACGGTGATAGTGTAGAAGTTATAATGAACAGCCATTCATAAAATGAAAGGCTAAAAGTTAAAAATGTAGTTTCAAAATGTCATTAAAATCTAAACAATTTAAGGTCCAGCATGATTTTTATTTAAATGTTCTGGCTTGGTACCAGATTAGTTTTTTGTAACCTAAACCTGTTATTTTGAAAGAAGAGGGGGCTCTGAAGTCTCCAATTTTGTGAATGATTTTTTGCAAATATTCAATTTTGAAGCAAAGTATCACCTGAAATGATAGTATAGCGATCCTTAAACATAAACACAAAATGCATCCAAATCCAAAATTCTGTGCAAGAATGTATACATTTTTACAAAGAGGGGTTCAATGGGAGCCATTGAATGCTGGTTTAACGCAGGGCCCCCTAGTGGGTTAAACAGGCCATGGAGATGATGATTGTCCTTATTTTCTGACAAATTTCAGTCCAAATAACTGACAAACTACAAAACAGAAATTAAAAGACTAATACAAAATATATAAGTGTAATCTATTTATGCAACACAATATCTTGTTTTGGTTCTTAAAAGGAGTTGGGCATGTGTTTGTAGTGCAACCTACTGTTAGATTAAGAAGTTAATGGCTCACTGCAAATAAAAGCAACTGCAGAAAAAGCAAGTCCATCAGAAAGTCAGTGTAAATCACTTTTTCCTACTAAAATCAGGTTAAATGAGAAATGATTCCTTTTGATAATGTCTTTGAGAACACAAACTGTCCTCCACCACTACTCACTACTAATCAAAATGTCTACAGTTATTTAAGCAGGCGTAAGGAGGGACTTCAAATCAGTAGAATTATTTATGGTCAAAACTTTCAAAATCAAGACAATTATTTCCAGTAACCCAGCCACGCTAAAATTCAGCCCCCTGAAACCAAAATCTCATTAATCTTGTTTAACGTACAATTGAGCCCAAATGTAGGTTTATATGGGTGCGTGAAAGGCGTCTATGCAGTGCAATTGTACTGCAGCAGAGAGGAGGAGGAGTCCGTTAGTGAGGCAGTTCAGTGCAAGCAGATGAAGGTGCATTAACTCTTTTTTTCCATTACTGTTTAACTTATCCACGCTCTTTCACAATCCCTTTTACAAGGTCAATGTCAAATTAACTTGAAATGTATACCTCCTCCAGCAATCACTCCTCAATTCGGAAATGTCTTTTATGCTGGAAATTGTGGGAGTGGAGAGGAAGAGCGGAGAAGACCCTCGCAGACCTACTTTCTTTTTTTTCTACCAATCGATGTTGATAAAGTGGAGAGTTCTCAATTAATTAAACTTGTACATGCAGTGCAAAGTTGAAAAATAAAAAAGAATGTGCACTTATGTCATGCCGTGAAAGTGGGCAACTTATCAAATACAAATTAATTAGTGTTTTGAATCCGCGTTCGGAGCAATGAATTGCATTTAGAAAATTAAAAAGATATGGCTGGCTCTTCACTCCGCTGTGCAAGTATCATTTATTACTAGAAAAGTTTAATAAAAAATACTGCAGTGCTGCTCTAATTTGAGATATTTAGGCACTGGAATGGTTTTCCTACTAGTTATACCCTGGGACAATACTATTCATTTTAATTAATATAAATGTGAAAATGGGGTTAGATAAACATTATGCTTGGTGTCAGAGGGTGAGTGTCGCCACAGGTTATGCACGGCTTTGTCTCATTGCATAAATCATATTTGAGTTAAAACGTGGATACAGTTTTCCCTTTTTTCGGAGCCATAAAAAGGTCAAATGATGAGGTGTCTGAATGTCAAGCGACCGCTGCCTGGCCCTTTAGGTCAACACAAACCAACATGGGTAATCATCACTCAGAATTACACAGTGACATGAGTCCTTGTGGGTATTTCCACCTTTAAAACCAGTCTGTGAAAAGGGTTTTTAGTGCCGGCTGCTCCAACAGGAAAGCTAAAAGTGATACGTCTATCATATTTGACATTTCACTCAGGAATTTGAATATGAATGCGATAAAGGGAAAGCAAACGCTCCCTCGCTTCCCTCAGAGCCAGTGTTAGGGCTTCCCTCATGAAAGGTGAGGATATGTACGGGGTTTTACTGCTCCGTCGTCTTCACCCAAAGAGGCGAATGCGCCGCACTCTGCCCACTCTTAACGACTTTAGAGTCTTATCTGGCCTCTCCATTGAATTCTCCTTCAGACATCTTGTTCATTAAATCCTTTCATATACTCCTTTGCTATTCCTCCGTCCCTCTCTACATTCTGTTGCTCTCAGAAGTTTAAGGTTTTGTGTGTGTGCACCTACAGTACTATTATGCGGCCGTGAATACCGGCGCTATTGGGTGAGTGAGCAGTGGGAGGCTCGGATGTAGAAGGCGAAGCATTGAGTTAATTAACGGCACGTCGGAAAAGCAGACATAATAGTACACCTCAGAAAAAGACTTGACATTGAGATGGACGGATAAGTCATTAATTGGTTTTCTTATTGGTACAATGGCGGCGGCAGAATGGAGGAAGGTCAAGGCGACTTTGACAGGGACCACAACTATATTATGCGCAGGAGTGCCGGAGTATGAAAGGGGACAGATGCAAAGTCGATGGGAGATAAAGGCAGCTGTGAAACAAAGTAATTACACCTGAGATGTAGGCCCGGGCCACTGTATGGTGATGCAGGTCAGGCCAGGCTTTACAATCTCCAACCTGCGACACACCAGATCTGTCTTTACCCAACCTGGGTTCTTCTCCCTCCTCCTCCACCTCCAAAACATATCCTCGTCCTACCTCCTCCACCACTTCCTCCTCTCCTCTTCGGGGGTGGGGGAGCGTGGTGGCACCCATCTGAAACGCATATAATTCCAGAGCCAAGATGAATGCCGGCGATAGGGCGGGAAGGGGGAATACGGCGAGATAATTACGGGTGATACTCGTGATTGTGAACGCGGCAGTGTGAAAAGGTGGGCCCGAAAGATAAAACACTCATCAGAGAGGCAGCGAGAGAGTGCTGGATAAACAAACGCAGGGAGAGATGGAACAAGAGAGGGAAGGAGGGAGAGATAGAGGAGGAGAATGGCAAGGTTAAAGGCAGTGAGATTAAGGTTACGCCTTGCATATAGGGAAGGGATTCAGATACCATTAAAAACAGCCGGGGTGAGAGGAATGTATCGTGTTGCGTCTGCTAAATCAAGCGGGGTCAACACGTTGTATCGTACGCACAATCTGCAAGCCATGACACTCTCCAGAGCGGCGGAATCTGGATTTTAATTTATACTATGGAACCGTTTTATCCCTCGCATTCAAAGTGATGATGCTGCAGAAGTTTAATTTTCACGTCTCGATAGAATTTGAAGGGACATTTACATATTGGAGGAAAATTCATCTGAAAAGATAACGCAACAGGCCTTCCGTGAACAGAGAAGGAGGGAAACACGTCTGCAACAGTTTGATTTCCTCTGTACTTTTGGTGGGGAGCTGTTGAGGTAGCACTGCACATTTGTTCACGGCGAAAAAAGGCTGCAGGAGATAAGAGCATGTCAGACTCGTGGCCTTGTTTGATACGTGGGTGTTAAGGTGACGAGACTGCGTCCGTGTCCACTCGTACAGGTGTACATCCATGTGGCCACAGCAGCCGCAGCGATTTTTATCACGGGCTGCTTTCTGTCCTTCATTCTCTCCCTCTCTGTCACACTCTCTTTTCCTCTCTCGTGCAGAGACAGGCGATAAGAGACACAGATAGGGCTTTATGGCATGAATGATAAGGAGTCACCACTCATGCGTCCCATCAGGGGAAAAAAAAACAGCGAAACCCAAATGAAGGCAGCCTTATCAGGGACATCTGACACTTAATGCAACTCCATTTTGAAGTAATATGTGCTTCGTGGTAGCCCTAATGGATTTGAGATTTCAAGGCTTTTGAGTTTATTGATTCATTTCGCACACTTTGTCCTCTGAAGGATATTGCCGGCCAGCCTGAAATGTGTGCAGATCCAGCAGATACGGATATTATAAATGGTTTTGCTTGTTTTTGAATGCGACAAGATTCGACTTCTCAGAAAAGCAAAAAAAAATCTGCATCAAGATTAGCTTCTTTCGTCAGCTTTGGTGAATTTGGATGTGTTTTTCAGATGTGTTTGCATGCGTGTGTGACCTCTGGACAATTATCTGATCTGTCGGTCTTGTTGCACAATTTTCTCTTATCAAGATCCGGTGTTGGTTTCTCTCGTTTCGCAGAAGCGTCACGAAAAAACCCAACCATCAAAAAGACACTCTTAATGAAACGCACCTTACTTGATTTTATTTAAATTGTGAAAAAAAAATAAAGGTTATAGATTAAACAGCTAATATGTTTCTACAGTTGCAGCCCCTTCTACCACGTACATTTAAACAAAAATGAAAACAGACTAAATAAAATCAGCGGCTTGGCTGTTCCATTTTTCAGTCAAGATCATTATTCGTCTGTGAATGTATTTCTCCAGATAAAAAAAAATAATTTATCAAACTGTCTGTGAATAAATGCAGTTGTCACTGTCTTGTGGGCACCGTGGCGGAAGCATGATGCAGAATTTATTAAAACTCATCCCCCCTCTCTCATCTTTCCTCTGCAAAAGCATTCATCTTTGTGACGAGAGAATATGAGTGAGATCCCAATCATGCCTCGAGGTGCTTTATTGAGCCGTTTTAGGTGTTTTTAGGTGGGTTTGTGTGACTACAATCAGGTGGGCTTTCAAAAATAACTAATGGCATCGTTGGCAGATACTCCGCAGCCATTTCATATCTGAAATATATGGGTTATAAATCATTTTTGCTGCTTTTAAATGTTTGATTTCTTTTCCACACATTGACCTTAAAAGGGATGATGGGAGGTTTGAGATTGTGTTGTTATTAAAGAAATGTGACACGGGAGTGATGAAAATGCATTACAAATGTATCAGAAGGCTTTTCCTGTGACCTGAAGAAACAGATTCTCTATAGTTGAAGAAAAGAAAAGAAAGTACTGAAGGTTAAACTTGTAAGGGACTTTTTTGATGTTCAAGGTGGAGGCTTTTCATCCAAAAGCACTATTATGGACCACCAATGTGTTCCTTAAGTGCTTGGCGATGCGTTCACTGTTGGCCTACCTGTGTATTTATGTTTGTGCACTTCTCTTGCCTTGTGTGTTTGTATATGGTACACCAGCTCAGTTTAAACCATCGGCTTTTTGCGAGTGGAAAACTCAGACACAGATGTGGGCAGCAACATGGAAAGGAGACTCAAACCCATCCAGACATTATCTCCCTCTGATCCGAGCCTCCAATGGTTGGATAAACAAGTCCCTTTTCCGAATTGTGTTTGGAGAGGGAATTGTGCCCGCCGTGCTGCCGCTGGGTGCATGGCTGGAGCTAAGAGAGTCCACTTTGTGCAACACACCAGGCGGATATGAAGAGCAGATGTCCTGTCTGCTGCCATCCAGACTTAAATCTGCACACACGTCACTGAAGAGGACTAGCTGGAAAGTGGAGCCCCGAAAGCTCCAAGAGTTTTTTTGCATCTATTTTTGGGAGGTGGTTGGCGGTTTTAAGGGAAAGCTTATTTGTTGCAGGCCCTGTTTGCTGCAGCCAGGAGTGATTCACAGTGCTCACAGAGCCCCTAGTGGTCAGTTAGAGTAGTTTGGTTTATGTTTTTTCAGTGTCAAGACTGTCTGATAGCATCCTGAGGTCAGCCAAGTTTGCTGAAGATGAGTTTCCGATTACAGCGGTGACATTTTCTAAGAAATACCACCACTATTTTTCCACTGTGAAAGTTTGTGCTATACCGTGAGGACTCAACTTTAAAAAATGACAGAATTTAAACAAAATTACCAAGTTAAGAATCTCTTACACTTTTATAATTACAAGAGACACCATCTTTTCTCTGTGCTTAATTAGAAAGGTTTTCTGTCCATTTGTTTCCTTTTGTTTCACAGGACTGTCACCAATCCCCTCAGAGACACTAAAGCTCCAACTCCTTCCATCCCTCCATCCCTCCCTCCCACTACTCATTTAAACTTTTTTTTTAGAATAATGCTGATTTTATCTCTGTCATAATTGCAGTATAATTATGGGAGGTAATTCTCCCATGGTGCGTGGCCAGGTCCGCTGCCATAGCGTGAGCAGAATCTGCTTGGAGGTTAAACTCCTGATTTGAAATTGAGAGGCAGAACGATGGGGAGGATAGGACAATAGCACAGCATGAACAGCTAGTTAATGGGGTGGACGAGTGTGTCTGACCTTGAATGCTTTTCCCCTTTTTTCTGTGTGTAAAAACAAGTTTCAGTAAAATAAGTGTATGCATTGTTTAGCCTACATCTTTGCAGTTACGGTCAGTATTAGCACCTATAGATTTGCCTCACCAGAACAGAAAGGCTAACGTCGAGAGATTGTGGAGTGGCCCAGCTCATTTTGAAAAAATGAAATAATGATGTGGTAAAAACATAAACACAAGAGTCGAGATATTTCGCCATAAAGCAACTCTGTCAGGTTATATTAAGGCCATGGTACTTTGAGCTAAATGCTAACATCAGCATGCTAACAGGTTTACAATAGGCGCATTCACACCGCAGTACTTTTCCCACAAAGGTTCATGAGAACTTAGTTCATGAGAACTAAAGAGTTCTTCTAGTTCTACAGATCGCGTTCACACCGGAATAAGTTCCTGGGGAAGGATTACGCAAATGAAGCCGCTGACGTCACTTCTTCTTCTTCTGCTTTGGGTTTACTGGCAGGCCGCAAACAACTTCACGGCGTATACTGCCACCCGAAGGCCCCCGGCCGGAAGTCCCCGGAGTTGGGGACTGGTGGGGCGTGGGCCCAGCCAATCAGACATAGGAACCTTTTTCTCCCACGAAAGTACCTGCTCTCTAGTAGGGACGGAAAAGGGGGTAAAAAAGGTTCTGATTAACTAATTTTAGTTTCGGCTCTTTTTGGTGTGAACGCGACATTTCGGAACTATATCGGAACTAAAGTGGGAAAAGTACTGCGGTGTTAACGCGGCTAATAACAACATGAATGATAAAAGTTCCTCAAATAGATATTTCAGTCTGGGCTAAACTGGTGAATCAATCAATTGACAATAGCACCTACAGAGACATGCCAATAGCATTGCTATACACACTAATTACAATCAAATAAGATAAATAAAAAACTGTTTGAGGAACTGTTTGTACACTTGAAACCAGAAAAGTAACCCTATAATTTGTGTGACCAACTTAATGGTGAGAAAAGACAGGTCCATCTAGTAAAAACAGCAATATTTGGCATGCCAGGCGATCAGGTATAGCTGAAGTAAAGAAAAAAATCTAAAATGATCCATTGTATTGCAGGAGTTCTTCAGTATTTCAATGAAAGCGTATATCCACAGTACAATTGTATATTCTACATGGGGAGATGATATCGGTTTCAATTTTAAGACTACACTAGAAAAGCCAATCTCAACATTGGGATTGCTTTTGTAGGTTGAATTTTAATAAAATGAAATTATTCCTAATTTCTCTGAGGTTCTCTTTAAAATACCCTTTGATGCCCCCAAACCCACAGCAACAAGCCTCGAAGCACTTGCATAAAAAGTTGGTTGTTGCTTTGGTTGCACGTGAGTGTGAGAAGCAGCAGTTACACGGCACGTTATTGTCATGGTGGCCAGGTGTTCTTCACGTGGTGAGTATGGGGGGAAGAAGGGATGACCACGAATCCGGTACCTAAGGGTGCATAGAAGACGGGGGGTAAAACCACACCCAGCAGCACACACTCCATGCCGGGGAGAGAGGCTCTGCGACCTCATGTCCTCCATCCAGAGGTCGGAAAAGTGGTGCAACTGAATCTTAACAGTGTGTGGGGGTTTGTGTGCTTTTCCTGCAGGCACCATGCTTTTCTTTAAAGTCTTTCTGTTAATGGAGCTCTTGATTTTTCTTTGTATTGGTGATGTTTTAATTCTTAGAGAGGCTTTTGAACTCTGACATATTTTTTGGTTCTCAGTGGTGCCCCTGGAATGGAAAATTATTCATTTAGAAAGATCGAAGTGACAAACAGAAAAACATTCTCTGAATTTTACAGCATTGTCCTCTCGGTATGACTGGCAGCTTGAATGTATTCTGTCGGGCCGATCACTGCGCAGGTTGTGTGTGTCGGTGTGTGTGAAGGAGGGAGGATGTCGGAGAGAAAGTAGCAGAGGAAGCGGAAAGCATTGAGGCACAGGTGAGTATTCCCCCTCTTGTGTTCTTGAGCTTTTTTGTTCTAAGAAGCTTGCTGTGATCCCACATCACTGAGTTATTTTGTTTATCTCGCCGCTAAAGCTAGTCCCCTCCCCCTCAACCACACACTTTTTTTTTTTAATGGCATCACGACTGTGGGTGATCTGACACCTTTTGCAACAAGTCTTAGGGGAGAAAAAGGAGGGAAAACGTATGTAAAAATCCCCCGTCAAATGATCATGCTTTTGTCAATAACCTGATCAGTTCTTCTCAGCCCACTTCATTTTTTCCCCCTTTGTTAAAAATATTGTATTCTTTCTTAGAATATTGTACTTTGCTTCTCTCACTTGCAACATGTACATGAATGAGTCTGAAGAAATCAGATTTGGAGGGCAGAAGTGTTGGGTCTTGTTCAACACTTTTCTTTTCTGTAACCTACTTTGTGAGTTATACCCCCCCTCTCGAAGCCCCCTCTGCATTGGATTTCTCCTTCAGAATGACTCTAACTGGACGCCTGCAGAGTTGGAGAGCCATCTTACTGCGTCACGTAATTAGAAATGCAAAGGTAAGCCTTGGGTTGTTAATAATTCAGTACGATAAAAAGAAAGGGAAAGTAACGGCGGGCTTTTGTTTCATAATGCATCTCTCGAGCAAACTTTAAATTAGGAAAATTAGAGGAATAAATATGCGTCTGTTGTTTTGAAAATCCCAGCCCGGAGCTGCAGCTAAATCTTCAGGAGTGTCTCTTTCTCGGGTTCCTTTCCCTGCGAAGGACAATAGTGGTCTAAGTTTTCCTAGACAGTGGTAAAAACTCTCCAACTGCTGGGACGTTTGATATTCCCATATGTTATATATACAGTACACAGTCTCTTTCCTCTCGCTGAAGTGCTATTACAAAGGCCAGGTGTTGGCTGGAAAGGAAATGTCTGAGGGCAGGAAATCCCTGTTGACCTACTTTTAGCAGAGAGAGAGTGATGAAGAGCACAGAGGGGAAGAGGAAGTCACTGTCATTCATGTTACGCTTATCGAAGGAAAGTATCCTTTATAGGTTTGAATAGGTATTATTGAAGATAGCATAAAGGAGGCCACATTTAACAGAGTAAGCCTTTATGTCTCGCATTCTTAAAATATTTGATTGACAAACAATAGGAGTTTCAAAAACACTTTTTTACTATAACTAGCTGGCTCTACATCGTTACAAGAAAAAAGTTTGTCTACGTAAACAGATGCTCCAAAGTTCCCCCAAAAAACTAAATACATATATATACCAATTATAATTCAGAATAAAAACTTGGTTAAAGTTAACATAGTATGTACTTAATGAAATACATAATTTTGTGTGACATTGTGAATTTTCATTATGAAGCATTTGGGTATTTTTGAAATGTTACAAAAAAAATGTCATTAATGCAAATGATAAAAAATTGAAATGACCTGTGATTATAATATTTAAACTGTATTTCACTTAACTTGGAAAGACAATTGTTAAAAGTATTAGTGGCTAAATAATTTAAAAAATATATATAAACGTTTGTTAGGTGTTCAAGATTGTTATTACATTTTTATTTATACATCTATGATATTGGACAAACTATTGTTTTTTATAATACATATCCTATTTCTCTTCCTTTGTATATTATTTTGTAACTCAGAAAATCAGTGTGTAATGGATACTGTATGGATTCATTATGAAAGAAAAGGACTGTACAGTGCATATGCTTTTGAAGTTTTTGGTTGGTAGATGTGTGCCACCTCTGACGAACACAAACAAAACAGAGTGTGCCGATGAAGCGGAGAGAGCGGCGTGCGTGCCATCGATACGGAGATTAAAATGTCAGTCATCGACAGAGAGCTTTTGAAGTCTTTACCTAAAGTCAGCCTCCACACTCGTTCTAGGTCAGAATATATACAGTCAAAGACCAGCATGATCATAATGCAAACCACCAAAATCTGACCTTTTTTTTTACTGTGAGGCAGCGTCTTTAAGGAGTTAACTCTCTGCTCTCCTTCTCAAGCCACTGAAACTAAACTCAGACACTGAAAGTCTCCGCTGAAAGCCAGAGGTGTGACCCAACGGCCGGAAATAAACCCACAATGTACATTTACAGTATATTCAACAGATTGTTTTTTTCTTTACACACCTATATATTTAATATATAATCCATAATATTTTTTGTAGGTTTAAAGTCAGATTTATATATTTGTTGTGGCTATTACCTTGCAGCCATAATAGTAACTTAGTAACTCAGTTATGTGTTTTCAAACAATTAGACCCCTAATCTATTAAATGGAAGAATAGGAAACACTGTATAGACACAGTAACATTCACGTATAATTTCGGTCCATAAAAGCACATTTCTCAATCCATAATCTATGGTATTTTGTAGTTTAATTATCCTTTTTCAGAAAGTATTATTATTGTATCTAATATTTGCTAAGTAATTTCATGTTCTACCTTTTTTAATTCATTCAAATGTATTTATTCATCCCTGCCTTTCACATCCTTGAGGTCGGTTGATAGTTTTTTTGACTACAATATGAGGTCATGCAAAAAAACAAAAATATTACAAGGTGATTTATGTGGGTCTATTTTTGCAATTAGACCCATAAAACCAACTCCAAACTAGTTTTTGCAAAGAATGTATTATGAAACTTTTATAAAAAGTTAAGTTTTTATCACCTGAGGGAAACACAGAAACAGGGATATATGTAAAGTAGTGTTCTCACTGTTACACAAATTAAAATATAAGCCTACCACACACAGCAGCCTGTCAGTCAGCTGAGAGGAGACTAAAGAGCGTAGATGTGTATCAGACATTTCTCCAGTCAAGCATTACGTCTGACCTGGTCAGTGAATGCCCACTTCCTTTATCCCCCCCCCGTGCACACCAGTACCCATCTATCCCCTCTTTATACCTCCCCCAGTCCCTCCCAGTCCTCACCCCAGCTTCGTTATCTGCCTGTTTGAGGATGCTCGGCTCCTCCCCGGCCTCTTTGTGCTGGATGGCAAGGAGTGGAACTTGAGAAAGTCCATGTTTGAGACTCTCTTGTCTCGCCCTGAATGGGCCTTAAAACCCACTTTCACCACTTTTTTGAAAATGGGTGAAGAAGTGTCCCCCCCTCCCTGCACAGAGTGTACAATACCAGTGTCAGAAGTAGTTGTTAGTTCCACATGGAAGTGTTACATTTAAATATGATAATATCTTCAGTAACTTTATCTGCTCCGTCTGCGCTTTTACAAATGATTCAGGACAGAACTTCTTTCTTCCTCAGCAGCCTCTTACACTGCGTGCTGTGCTACTGCTTATGCAATTGGTGCATGTAGGGCCAAGCTTTTAGCGCAATTACATGTAAACACATTTACTTTTGGTAAATAAGGTAAGAACTTAATTGGAGCAGTGGAATTGGTGCATCTTGTGTTGTTAATGTAGGAAGGTTAATTAATGTACTTTTGGTTAATAATGTAAATATATGATCCTGGCTCTACTCACTAAATTTTAAAAGTGGAAATCTTTTTACAATTTTGCTTCGTAAATGTTTTAAATTGTTCCGTTAAGAAATTCTTTTTTTATTGAAAATGCTTTACATTTTGTACGACTCACCTTTTTGTTAAATTCAGAGGCACGTTGACCTCGTTTTTAATGGTTTGAGTAAAATTCTCTTTATTATAATCCTGGCAGACATTTCTCTCTGTTCTCATGCCGACTGTGTGCACGTGTGGTAGGTGGTTTTCTAACAACTATTGGTTATTGACAGAGAGAGATCGAGAGCGCGAGTGTGTGAGAAGGCTGGGTGAGTGGAAAATGATGCTGAGATAAGACATGGGCCTGAGGAGGGGCTCGATGCTGCGATAACAGTTTGCGGTCTGACGGGACTGCACACGACCACAGCTTAAATTCTGCACAACAAAAAAGGAAAAAGATTTTTAAAGAGTTGCAATAAATAAACGAGTTAATTCATGCTACGAGGGCGTAAAGATTCACATTTCCACAGTGCGACTGCAGAGTGACATGCCTCCTCTTCTCTCGTTGCAGGACTGCATTGCGCAGATAATTAAGGGTGAAAAATCCTTGTCATTGCAGCGAGAAGCTCTTTAGGTACCAATTCACCCTGATGAATAAAACCCTAATTAATCCACTTAATCTGCTGCATGAGATTATTTTCACAACCATGCACTGTACAAGGCCTGTCCTGAATAATGAAAAGGTCCAGGAGGAAATATAAGGGGGAAATTTCCCATCCTAACTTATATGATAAGGTCTTGATCTCTCTATTATTCTGCCCTCCGTTTTACAGCCAGTGCTGTTGCTGTTGAAAGTGTGCCATAAAAACGGCAGCATGAAAGGGCAAGAGAGCAACAGTAATCATACTTGTCTTAGAAGACCTTGTGGCGGCATTGTGCTGCCCTCCATCGTATGTCTGCAGCCATTTTTCATAGGAGCTGTAAATATGACAAGCTCCGGTTATACGAGTTCCTTTGATTTAGAACAAGGGTACAAAAGTCCTGCTGCAACTCTGCTTTATTGAGGTTATTACAGACATGAGGAAAATATATTTTATTGCGACAAAGAAGCATATTACTCATCCTGTGTCTGTTTAAGATGTACACATTTAGGTTTTTCTAGAATAATGTAATTTGTGGAATTGTATTTCAATGAAAATAAACCAAAGAAAAACCCTTAATGTGTTTTCTGCCATTTAAACATCTTTCTATTGATTTGACTCAGTTAAAAAGTGTTTTTGTTACACAGAAAATTATGAAAAAACAATACCAGGCACACTACTGCATGTCACATTCTAAGTATGAAACTGTGATGCAAAATGTGAGGAGTTCCAGTGATTTTTATACGTGTGGAGGATTCATAGAAAACATGTAAAGTGTGTGTGCGGCACTGCCGATGCCACCCCCTCACTCTGATGCTTAGTCACAGTAGACTGACATATTGACAGCTACTGTAGAAAGTGAGAAGCAACTAGTGTTTCTGTGAGTGTCTGTCTTTCAGTGTGTGTGTGTGTTTTTGTGTGTGTCTTGTGAGTGTTTTAGGTTACACACAGCTAGCTCTCCTGCTCATGGTAGCCCAGATCACTTGCCTTGTCATCAGGCACCATTATATGTCTCCCTCTCAGGCTCCTTAAAGTCTGTTCCTTCAACACACACACAGCACTGTACTCAATTCAAATTGTTTACTGGGGAACTTTCACAAAGGGCAGAGCACCAGGCTGCGTCTGAAGCTTACCGTTTTAGCGACCAGCTTATAACTTTTTCACCGGATCGCATTAAGTGTGTTTATCGATACACTTTTTTTCGAGTGAATTATTAAAAGGATGGCTTTGGTGATATGGCTCTAATCACTCATTATAATCCACAGTGGATAACATATTCACCAGGGCTCATCGAGCGGCCGGCCTTGTAAAGACTTTATCAGCCCATATCCGGGAAATCGATATTCACACCGCATCTGATAAGCAAATATGTATAAAAATAGAGAGGTTGGCTGTTTGAAATGCTGCACACAGCCTTTAGAAATAAACACTATTTAGGTTAACACTAAATACAAGCAGAAAGATGCTGATAAGCAAAGGTTCAACTCAGATTAAGACTATAATTCTCAATCACACAGAATTGGCCTCAATTAGATTACATTAGATTTAATTAATTGATCATGTTAAAGGAATTGCACAACAAATGTAATAAAAAATGTAATATTTAAACAATTGAAGCATATTACTATTGAATACACAATATAAATAAACAATATATTAACAAAAAAAATAGTAAGATACTACTAATACAAAAAAGTGTTGATATATTACAACAAAAAACGTTTTAGACTTGGCACCAAAATAAGATATTTTAAATTCCACTCAGAGGTGATGTGGGAGTGTGTGTCTCATTGTGTGTGCTTTACAGTATCTATTAATATTGAGGGTAGAACGGCTGCAGAATGCTGGATCTTATCAGCGCTGTAAACATATTTTGTGTGTTTTGCCGTGGCTGCGGTGCTGATAAAGAGATGGGCCACAGTTCAGCGGAGGCACAGAGACTCTCAGGTTACCGGCTGTCCCTCAGCCGCCAAATCTACTGCAAACTTAACACCATTTTTCACAATATGCTATTTTTCTGAATGGGCTCCAATCCTGCGCCTTCGATCGAATAGTATCTCCTGGAGTAAAACATGTTGCTTTTGAATAGAATTTGATGCGACGAGTTGTGTTTTCGGGCCCTTTTTTCTTCCTGTTATTAATGTTAAACTGATGTTGTGTTTATGGTTCTGGAGAACTTGGGCTTTTAAACAACCTTCATACATGACTTTCAAATTTGAAAAAACATGATTTTGCACTGAGAGCATGTTTTTGGAGCTATAGAAAATGGCCCATTACCTCTATTAAGAGTGCAGAGGTAATGGCGTCATCTATTAGACCCTTTTTAGCAGGTTATATTTGAATAAAAGTATGGGCATTTTAGTCTTGCATTCGTCCATGAAATGTGTAACTGTATGTGTAAGTATAGTTTTAGTCAATGTGGTCTTAGAGAAACATGGTTTAGTAGTATTTATTTCTATATGATTTATGCTACCTGATTTTTTTATAAACAGTACTACACTCCCAAATCCACATTTTGGAAAGATACAAATAAAAGTCTGTTTGGATTTCTGTTGTGAAATATTATAAGCCTGCTTTCTGGGATTGAAAAGCCCAAACTTAAGTAACCTCACTTTGTAGAGTACAAATGTCAATTTCTTTGGCCTAAGTGTAAGTCTTTACATTACAATATCTACAAGATACGATAAAAAAAATGCTTATTTCAAATCTAAGACTTGTATACTGCATAAGGCATTTTCACAAATGCTATTTTCAATGTGAAAAAAAGGGTCCACCTTCATCAGTTTATTATAACATCGCTCCACCTGTTAGCGTTGCGGTGAAAGTGTCAGCAGTGCAGTCGCTCTCTGTCCCTGAGCCCAACGCTGCAATCTTCAGAGACGCCGGCTCGAGCACTGCAGAGGAGACTCTGGGGTCATGCCAAGATGATCTCCATCCCCCCATCCGTTTCTTCTCCACTGCACGTCTCGCCAGCTCTCACAGCTTACCTAAACCACATGAAGAGCCTAAGAGAGGGTGACCTTATATGGCAGCCTTCAGAGAAACTCAAGGACGTGTACACTTAGAGATAAACCTTGTCTCTTTCTGCTTTATCTAATCTTTAGAATCTGATGTTTTTGCTCTTTATTTTATGTTCGGTTCTTTAGCTGTTAATGAGACAAAGTGTGTGTGAACGGAGAGATAGTATCAGATCAGTGGGGCATTTTATTGTTGCCGTTGACAAGAAGAAGTCCAAGTACGAGAGCTGTTTGACAGGATAAATGTCTTCACTCGCTGCACTGCGCTTACTTGGGTCAGTCGGAGTAAACTCAACATTTAGCTTTTTCCCAAACAATCACGCAACCACGACAAAATGTCAAGCTGTGAAGGATGCTATACATTTTCATGCATTAGTCACACAACTGGATTTGTAAAATGAAGGCATAAAGTAAGGGACTTCTTGGTATTTCTTCATAAATATGACAAAAGGCTTTACATGAATAATCTGTGACGCAATTGCACACATATCACAGCATCACCGGGAGACAGCAGGAGTGTGAGGAGAGAGTAAAAGTGTGTGTGAGGCGCTACATTTCTTATCACCGGTGCAGATTAAGCCTCTGCCTACGATAAGGTCCGACGACAAACAGGAGGATGGCGCAGCGCGGAGCCCAGATGACGATTAGACGGCCTCCGTGGCACGAAGGGGGTCGAGAGCGACGACCCCCGTCTCAATGATAACTAACCCGGCCCACGCAGGCCGCCATTATCGCTCCCGAGCTTTGACATCTACACTAAGTTGACATGTCTCGCCCATATCTGGTAAAGGGAGTCAAGGTTGATCACAGTGCGGACTGTATGAGCACCTGTTGAGTCTGAGATGTTTTATTCTATTGATCCTTATTGAATATTGTGCTTGTTTTATATATGTGTCTGTGTCATAATAGTATAGAGAATACAAATGATGGAGGAGATTATTTGAAAGACCTGTCAATTCATAAGGACTGACACCCAATTCCATATTTGTCTATTATAATTTGGTAATCATGTTCCCCTGTTTCTTATAGTTGCTTTAACTTTGAAATGTTTTGATTCTCAACGTTATAACCGAACATAGTGTCTTTTATAGTGAGATTAGAGCCACCTGAAACCTCCATTTAAAAAAACATGATGCCCACACTACCAAGAGACACAAAACACCTCACAGCTTGAAACCTGTATCTAAAAAAAGGTTGAGGTTTTCTGCTGGAATTTAAGTCTAATTTGGGTCCTCGTATACAAAATCTGAGCTTCTGAAATGTGCCTAATTATGAATGAACACATCTGATTAAAGTTATCAAAATAAAAATGAACCGGAGGAAGATAAGACTTACACTAAACGAATTGTCAGAAATGTTATTAATATCAAATGTTTATAGAAAAGCAAATTCAATGCAAATTGTTCTGTTCTGTGCTGGCTGATATATTAACATGCTGCACAAAAACATACCAGTGTAGAATGATAGTCGTAATTTTAGGCACTATGAATATAAATTGGTTAAAGGCCTTCAAACAAAACATCTGAATCTTTGCCTGTAGGTAGAAACAGCTGTATTTTTGGAAATATTTACTTTGTTAATATCAATAATATATATACATTTTCAACATGGGATATTTTCATATACACTATTTTTACATATATCATTGTGTACATTGATAATACCAGTGTATATTTTTTATTATATTATAAAGACACTACTGCTTGAACCAGTTTGTTGTTTATCTTCTGTAAAAAAGGATCTGAGCAGAAATAATACATTATTTATCCAGGAGCAGATTATTCTAATTACCATTCATTAGTGCCATCTAGTGCCCACTACCCCAATCCTGGAAAAAACGACATCTCTGCCTTCCAAATTGTCCACAAGACAAATTCCCAAATCCCTGAAGGTATGTCTTCCCATGACACATTTCAAAATACTCTCCTTTCACTCAGGTTACAGGGTGTGCTCGTTTACCGATCCTCTTCATTTCCCTCCCTTTCTCTGACCCTTTGATAGTGATAGTAAGCGTATATTGTGTGATAGAGAGAGCATATCTTAATTGGCTGCTGTGTTATCAGCCCTGTTTGATAAGCGCCTTTGTCTTGTCCATCGTCAGATAGCCGGTGTTGATGGAAGGGAGGCCGTTATTGGGGATCACGTCATCCCGACACTTGTTCACATTTTATCCCATGACTGAGCGCTGTAAAATGGAGCAAAGATCAATGCGTTGACATACACTAGCGACGCTGTAGCTGCGCACTGACAAAGCGAGGACTCGTAGCTCGGCAACATGATAGCCATCTTCTCTGAGGACCAAGACACACCACTCTTAGGTCAGCATATTGAGATAGTAGCCAAATGTAGATACAAAATAAAAAAGGGAAACTTTCTCGTCTTAGTTTTGATGAATGCTGATGACAGCTCAGGTAAGGAAGGAAACATCAAACAGCTCTGTCTTTGTGACAATTATTAGTCAGAATTTCATGGTAAATGCCTCATTCATACAGTACTTCCTGCTGCATTGATTCACAGTTATGCATATAATTATTAACACATATTCCAAGAAAAAGAAAGGTTACATGGTTATTGTTACCCTTTAGTGCACGTAAGTGTTAGTACCACTATTATTATTGCCGTAATCCACTTTCAATGTAGTCATTGTTGCTTCCTACTCTCACTCTGGGCCAGGGAAGTGTGTCTACAAATGGATAGGAAACAAAATACTTGTACGATACCTTAATAAGTATAAATTATAAAAATGCCTTTCTGCTGTTTAGGTTTTCATTTAACAAAATAGACAAAGATGAATTGGTTTTATATGCAATTAATAAGCAGCTATTAAAAAAAAGGATTTGGCAAATTTAGATATTTCTACTAAATTCTGGACTCTGCATTGGACACATTTTCTAATGGTACATGGCCCATCAAAGTCATGGTCCCTCACCAGCTTCCCACCCATCAACACTGTGTATGATATCGAGCATTTCTGCCCAACCCAATCTTCAAAAATGCTAAATATCTACTTCCAATGAAATTTAGCAGGATGCTGTGTAGTTTGCAAGTTTTTGTTTGGCGATAATAACATACAGCCAATCTACAATTGGCTGTATGTTATTATCGCCAAACAAAAACTTGTCTTGTTTAAATGTAGGTTTAAGCCACAATTTTGCAAAGCATCCTCGAAATGAATGTAACATTATATTTAAAGTTAAGTTTCAGACATTCTATGAGTCTCTTATCAGTAGATATTTCTTTCCTTTCAGGTTTCAGACCTCAACCATGTGTTTAGTAAAACTAATCAGATAAGAAATGTGCTTCTTTTGCATTTCTTTTGAGGGTGCATGTTGACTCATATCAATATTTGTGGAGAAGTAATCCATGCTGCTACAACAACAACAAGGCAGCCTGTAACTTTAAGAGTTGCTGTCAGGATGGACGCACATGCTCCTTCCGTTTACAGTATTTGAAGAGATGGAAACACGTAGGTGAGATGTGAAAAAACATCACTTTCAAGTTCTCTGTGAAAAGTTGTGCCAGTCATTTGGATCGGACCTGTTGTCTTCCTGTGACACCCCGGTAGTTTCCTAACTATTCATGTGGCTTGATACAGGAAACTAGTCAGTGACACTCGATGCTGCTTAAAAGTGACTTCAATAGGACGTATTCATGTTGTCACCTCTTAAACTGCACACAATTAATAATTACGAAAAACAAGCAGTTGTTTTTTGGGAGCTTTTGCTATACCAATCATACACTTTCCTGTATTAACATATTTACGATCAAATTAAATATAAATTACTTAATTAACTGTTGACCTAGAGTGCCCTCAGATTTTCTTTATGTTTAATTGTTTTACAAAATGAATTACATTGGGTCTTATAAGTGGGTTTTTTGGCCAATAACAGACAAAAACAAAATGTTATGCAAAATATCTTATCTCAGTTAAGAGCCTACACTAAAGTTATCACAGTTAGTAATCAATAAGTCATGTTTCCCTACAGGATCATATATTCAGAGCAGTGTTGCTGCATTTGCTACAGTTTCAATAACTACAGATCAATTTTCAAAGCATGCAATTTTGAATCTAGTTTCTTCCTAGGAGATACATTTCATTTTAAACCGGTGGCTTGGAACCTGTTGGCCCCTTATAAAATAAAAATGTTAAAACATAAAAGCCTGTGGACTTGGATCCATAGATCGTTTTGACCAGTGTAATGTATCCTCATATCCCCATGGTTTGGACATAGGTACCAGTACAGCAGAAGAGCAGATTGGTTAAATCTTCTCGGGGCGAAGGGGGGAGACTTCAGGCTCCCACCGCCTCTCCCTCCCTGCCTGGCTCTCCCAAAGGAGCAGCCATGGCGATGGTGATTATGTCACCACTTAGTGAACTAACTGACACTGATGGGTTTGAAATGCACTCTGCGTCCCAGCGGGCCCCTGCCCCCCCGGCCCCCCTCGTCCCCAGGTCTGTCAGGCCCCTCTGTGCTGGGTGTTGGGTTACCCTGGAGTGACGGCAAGGCCAAGTTCAACAGCACGGCCAGCCAGCAGCTCTCTGAAGAGCCTGTATGAGAGGGAGGGAGGTGGGGGGAGAGTATGGAGGCTCTTCTGACTCACTTCGGGACCCCTTCTGGCACACCGCTACCCCCCCCACCACGACCTAGTCTTCTCTTCTTCCTCCTCATACAACCCCCCCTCACCAGAGTCCGCCCCAAATAAATACTATGAGTTATTGCTTATTTCTAAGTAATATTAGCAATATTACTTATTTTGCTGAGACATTTTTAACTCTGTAAATATTTATTTGGCTCAGTTTGTCTGTTTTTCTAGCAGCAGAATTATGGAAATAACACTAGTCCAAGTGTGATGAAATTCAGTGCAGCAATGGCCAAGGAAGAAGTAATAAAACTATTTAGTGGGTCCAATTCACGGGGCAGATACACACATTTGTATAAAATAATGTCCTGCCAGCTTAAAAAAACTAACAAAAAACAAAAAAGGACAAATCTACCTTTAAACAAACTCCGGAAATGGTACCATAGGCACTGGCAGGGGTCTTTGCTAGTAAGTAACGCAACTGTGAACATGAGCTTAAACTTCATTCAGCGATTGTGCATGTGGCATCTGTTTAGTGTTAGGTGTATATAAGCTTTTTAGCTAAACACCACTTGTTGTAGGACTTACTCAATTGTAATTGCATGCTAGCTAACATGAATGAGCAGCTGTTAGATAGGATTTGCATTAGCCTAACCTCAAATATAGTTTTACTAACATTAAAGAATGTGATGTTCAACACGGAAATTAGTTACCTAAATTGAAATAACACCCAAAATTGTTTTAGTATAAAATACTCCTTCCCTGTTGGCTTGAAAAGTTGCTGTAGTTGGTATTTCATGCCTTCAAAAGGAACAGAAGTGTGGTCAGCTTGAATTAACCAAGTGAGTCACAAACGGAAGCAGTGATAGCCATATTTTGTCAGATTGTAACAAAAATATGCAAGCTTAGCAAACACATCGTCAACGGAAATGCGATTGATGGTGCAGAAAAACTTTGGGAAATTCTTCATACTAATTTTTGTACCAACATGAATTGAGGTTCCACTGTACCAGGAGATCATTTTTGACGATAATTGTTAAAAACCGTTAATTTCATCAAAACTTTAAACAACTGCACATCATTGTAATGACTACAAGTGTTTGGTTTGAGCTCACATTACCATTGTATTAAAACTCATGGTGCATTGGAATGACTAAGGCCTGAGTAAAACCTGAAGGGGTACACTTAAACAAATAAGTTTACTGCCACAATGACCTACTTTTGGCTACAGTGGTTACATGCCTTTGAGGCTGATTGATCAGTTTCTCCATGTAGGTGCAGTGATGAGTCGCTAAGACATAAAGGCCATATAACTAAACAACAGTGTTTTGATCGTGGATTACTAATGTGTAAATTGCATCAATCTACTCCTTAAAGGAAAAAGTATAAAACCAAACTGATTTAGGCAACACTGTAATTCACTCATTGTCTCAAAATACTACCACATACTTTCTTCTATTCGCCTCTCAAGCTTCTTCTATACCATGTTAAATAAAATGGTAGAATAACTAATCTGTCCAGTAGCTAGTCACAGAAAAACTTTCCCAGATACAAAAATGATGTTGCATCAGCCACCACACAACATTTTTCCCTTGTTATCTCATTATAAAAAGTGTGCAACCAAGTGTTAACCAAAATGAGGCGAGTGGGTTTTCTTGGTTTCAGTTATTAACTGATGTTGGTTCTGATGCATGCAGGGACAAATGACTAAATGTAGCTTCACCTAATCAAGACACAGGGTAACATGTGGCTAAAAGGCGACGTCTCATGTTTTTATCAGATTCCATTAACCATTAGAAAATAGTGACAGGACAATTATAAAGTCCATCCACACCCTCCCCTCCTCTCTCTCCTCATCATGTGTTGGTAGAGAGAGACATATGTGTTTAGTCTATTAAAAGAGACAGCCGGCATGCTTTGGGGAGGTGACCCTGGGGCTGGATGACAGTTTCAGTTACACCAACACATGAGCTCTTCCCAAACCCCACCCCCCATAAAACACACACACACAAAACCTACCAAGACTACCAACTGAGCTCTACTTCTTCACCTCCAACCTCAAACTCCTAACCTCTGATCTTGGTTGATCTGGCAAGGGGGCACCAGTGTGTGTGTGTGTGTGTGTGTGTGTGTGTGTGTGTGTGTGTGTGTGTGTGTGTGTGTGTGTGTTCATGTTTTACTTTCTCAGTTGGCTAAAGGGGAGCAGGAGAAGGGGCTAAATCAAAAATTAAACTACTGAGTAGTTGGTTATGTCGATGGCCATGTTGATAGGCGTTGATCGCTCAGGGTTCTTCGTACTCACTCTGTTGCTGATTTAATTAAGTTTAGGAAATGATAGAATAACTGCATCCACCTGTGGTGGTTCACATTGTACTAATCTCTTAATTTAGCTGGATAACCCCCAGTCTGCAGATAGCTGCGTTCACACTGTGGCTGACCTCTCCTGCACACGACTCGCGGGGAACACAAGTGATGGAAAGCTCTCCGGGTTGACACTCAGAACATTTAGAAAAGTTGCAAGCCAGCTAAACAATTAGATTATGAAGGGGATGTGTTGAAGTTTCCACATGCTTTGGTTTTGCTTGGAACAAAAATGATTATATAATTTGAAAAGCTAATAGCTGGTGCTAACAAACTGAGACATTGTATCTTAGTTGCTGCCTGACATGAAAGGTATGTATCATTTACTTTGCAACTCTCAATTCCATTCTCCTGCAAGGAGCGAAAGGGAAAGCTTGAAGCAAGTAACCAAATGTTTTCAAAAATTGAAAAGCCTATTGCTATATTGCCTTCCAGCAAGGCATTAACACCTCTAACTCCTCAAATCAAGCACCTGGCTGCCAGTGAAGCTGTATTGGGCAGTTTAAGCTTGAAGTAGCAGTATGAACCAAATGAAAGATGTGAACTTCAATACCCAGAACTCCTGGGATCCTCACTAACTGGGCTGTTGTGTGATGTGATTATACCAACGGATACCAAAGAGACAAGGGAGGCAAGAGATCCAACAAAGATGAGTCCAGTTTTGCCCAGAGTGCCCATCCGCTAGTTTTTAGGAGGCAATTTGGATTTAGTTTTGTTGTTACCTGTAAGGAGAGAATACTTTGCCAGTGTCCCCATAATTTGGGCCAACGAATGGATACTAAAGCGTCCTAATTAGTGGTGAAAACATGCTCTTTGCTATCATATCCCAATGGTTTAGGATGATCCGACAGGTAGTGCTGATGATAACAACAATAAACTGACACTAAAGAGAATATTTGCCCATAAGGCAAATTAACATAACACTGCATATAATCTTAAAAATCTGGTTTTGGTTCCCTGAGCGGATTTAGTGCTTAAATGATTGAATGATTTATCCATGAAGCCATAGGTTATCAGGGGAGTTCTTAACAGTTTCAGGGTAGAATCCGTTTATGGAAATTAAGAAATCTTACATGTCATAGACATCTAGAAATTAAGCATATATAAGCAAGTAAACTTAAGGTCATTTTCAACATAATATTTTCACAATCATTCATTTGGACCACATTATTTTGTAAAAAGGACAAAGTATGGTCATATCATAACAATGTGATTCCACTTATAATCAATACAATGTAAGGAAATTATTAAAAAAATGCACACAAGAATATCACAGACTTTCGGGTAACATTCTCCTTAAAATAAATAAGAGAGAGAAGCAGCAAATTCCCTTGTTTGAGAGGATGGCATTAATTACTAAAATGGTTGTATAGTACTTTTCCTTTCATCAAGTAATCAATTTATCATACACCCCGACGGCGACAACTAATGTTTAACATTAAAATCTTAAAGTCAACTTCCCAATTAACGGCAACAGCTCAAGACACTGGAAACATCCCTTGATGTCAAATCCAGTACATTTAAAAAGCATGTGAAAAAAAATCCCCAATGAGCCATTCTTTATTGTATGTAATTCTGCTCATCATCTCCTTTATACACATTAGCCATATGGGTGACAACATATCACCAACTTTAAGCCTGGAGGTTAAACCCACTGAAGTTCTCTCCAAGTTGGTGCCACAAATGACGCACAGCATGATGGAGGGAAACAGAAAAAAGGAGGGAGAAAAAACAGGAATGACAACAATGTGAATGAGAGAGAGAAGGGTAGTGACAGCTCCACTTTGCAGAGACATCATGCATTTCTTGGGAATTTAAGCGTGAGGGGCTCTGAGGGCTTAGCATTTCCGTGAGGCTGAGGCCTGCGTTATGACTGAGAGAGAAGAGACCAATTAGGCCATTAATGTGAGTGCTGACGGGCGGATTATTCCCCTGGCTCGCCTGCCCCTTTAAAAAACAGGCAGTAATAACAATAAAGCTAGTAATAACCCAGCTCTTAAAGGGACAGCTGGGGCCAGTCAGGGAGTTTGGCTCTGAGTTCTCATCTCAAACATACTGTACTGTATGCTGTAGTTCTCAGCGGCCTTGGCGTCCTAGCCTAATGTCCTTCACAGCTGGCTTCACATGTTCCAAGCTGCCAAACTGGCTTCTGTACACTTCCTGGGCCCTTTGTTTGAACCCTGGACTTGGGACTCTGACACTATTGTTCCCTCATGTAGGAAGTCTTGCATTTTCCATCAACAAGCGTTGCCTTGAAGTTTCAAGGGAAAAGGAATCCACAGATGACCCAACTACGCAGTTTAAACACATGCTTTCATGCACACCCTGATATGGATACAGTGCAAATTCACATGTACACAAAGTGTCCCTACATCGGTAGGTCTTTTATACACCCCTGCTGTATTTCCAGGTTTACAGTTACAGGCCAAAAGTCAGGGGTTGGGGGTTAGGCCAGTGCACTTGCAACAATGATGCAGGTGCACTATTCAGCTCCAGTCATTCAGCCGGTCACTCAATTAAGAACGCAGATCAACAAACACACACAAATGCATGCATTCACATGTACTTGGTGTCATGACCACTCCTTGGACCCCATGTAGTTGGGGTATTCTCTTACGGAGCTTGGAATGGGAGCGAGGAATCCGAGCAGTCTTGCCGTCCCGGGAACAAAAGGCAAGGTGGCCCCGGGGCTCGGGCTAAGGAAGCTCCGGGATCAGCCCCTGGACCTCAATGTCCTTGAGGAGCCCCCTGAAACAGCCAGGTGTTCCAACAGGTGGGACTTTGTGGAACCGTCTAAGCACTTGTTGGAACGGACTAAATAAGAGTGGTACAGTCTTTTGCTGGTCCATTGCTTTGTGAGATTCTTATTTTCTGAAATATTTCTTGGTTTGGTAAATAAGTGCTATTGAACGCATAACCCATTACATATTATTACCATTCTTTGGTCAGTTCCATCACAAATTACACACTATATGGAGCAATAATATCCCTCGATTTATGAGAGCTATTCATTATCTATTAGTGACGCATCCTTGCCCATCCTTGATTACATTTAAAACATCTTAAGAGTCAGTGGTAACTCCATAAGGAAGTGTAACCGGGTGCTGACCCACAACTCTTCTGGGTCATTCCCACAGTCTTTTACAGGTAACAAACCCATGTCCCTCACTCCTGCCGGTTTCTCCACAGGGTAAAGTTGAGGTAACATGAGTGTGTATGGCACAAAGCTCAATTCTTTATGTGCTGATGACTGGAGAAGACGAACAGACACAGACACCACACCTGCACCACCTGACTGACATGGTCTTCAGTGCTTTGCTGAGCTTTACTCTTTCCACACAAACACACACACATATAGTGTTCTTATATAAGGTCAGGGGTTTAAAGAAATAATAGGATTTGAAACAGCAGTCCCCAGCTGTTATTGACTTAACTTATAGCCTTGTAAGTTCAGTGTCCACCGCAGATCTTATTGGTCGAAAAGTCTTTGAATGCAGTTCGTGCAGACACTCCAAACTCCTATATATAAAAAAATAAATGATATCCGCTATATTTAAAAAGCTCCGACTTCCTTCTCTCTGGTTCCAAGAAAACATATATCACAGCCGGTGTCCATGGCCAGAACCAACAGCGTCTGTTTGCCCGTCTGGGGCCTGCCTGGACCCACGCCCAGGTTAAAGGTCAAACAATCAGTCCTCATCAGCCTCACCATCTTCCTCAGATTTTAAGTTTAGTGAGTTTTCCTTTGTTTTGTCAAACAAAAAAAACTTTTTACAGCTTGTTCTGCTCTCATTTCTAACCTAGATGTTGCCAAAAGATATATGAAGGTTGTGTAATGACTCAGCGTCTAAGCTGTTTAAGTATGGAATTGGAAAAGGAAAGCCCGCTTATGTGTATAAATCTACGTAGTTTAGCACCTTTCATATATTTGCTCATCATACAATTTACTTCTCAAATTATTTGATTGTGTGGAAAACCATTCCAGCACAATTCTGTATAGAACCATTTGAGAACTTTATTAACAGCGCTAAAAACTAAAAATAACAACTAACCCAAGAGTTAGGACATTCGAAGGGATGGCAAGATATCAATGCAGGATTAAATAACGATAAAGGGAAGAAATTAAGATGGAAGAAAAAACATTTCTGAAAAAAAATATTGTGGATAGTATCACTTATCTAAGACTTGAACACATAACCAACCAAAAGAACATCAGTGTTTGACAATTCTACAAAACACAGGATTACCTTCATTTAAAATGTGGATACTACTCCACATTAAAGGGTCACAACTTAAAATGGTTTAAAGCCAGCTATTTAGGAAATGTCTTGTTAAGAAGTCACTCTTACATAAATTCGGGATTATACAATGTAATACCGGAGTGAGGGTCTTTGTGCACCTGGCCTGCTATACTGTATGTCTGGCAAGGGACAAATCCCAGATTCCATTTTTAAAAACACAGACTATATAACACCTAAACTCCAGCTTCTACTTGTGTCCTTAAAAACGCATCAGGCCATGATCCCCTATAGCCGACAGTTATGGCTCCTCAGCTAACACCTGGCCCTGCTAGCGTGTCATATCACGGATAATCGTATTAGGCTAATCGCTCCCAGATCAGCACATCCACGCTGACCCCGGCATGACTCTGTGACCCGGCCAAGGAACCCTCACGCGGGATCAGACTGTGAACTTATCTCCCCCAAAACCAGAACCCACCCTTGCTGTTGCTCAGAGGGACACGGGGTGGAAGACGGAATATGACTAGATTCCTTTGGGGGATTGAAAGTGACTGTTATGTTATGAACTGGTGGCACTTTGGTTGAACCCTGTCCTGCAAAAAGTGGGAGTCTGAACAAGAGGGTCGACATAATGATTCGATGACAGATTACTGAAGATAAACAAATAATTTAAAAAAGCTACCAGGTCATTTATTTAAAAAAAAAAACGTGCTTGGTTAGAAAAAGCAAAATTGGTGTCTGGTCTATTTTAACAGTCTATAAACTGAAATAATTTGAGAGGCCCTGCTGTCTGTTCTCTCTTTCTCCTCACCTCACCTCGCTGCCTTCCTCATTTTCTGTCTGTGTCATCTGTCAGGCAGCTCAGTTCTTGGCACTGTCTCCACCTGCTCAGGACCCGCTGGATTTCTCTCCTGCAAAAGAGCTTTGCACTGTGCCACAGCCAAGCCAGCTCACATCTGCCAGGCTATTTCCCTTTCGCTAACTCTTTCCTCCGATCCCCACATCTCTGTATACTTTCTCTTTAATCAACTTCTCCACTCTGACGTCCCTTTATCTGCATCTTTCAGTCTACACTTTATCATTTCCATTTTGGCTTTGCAGCTCAAGCTGTAGTTGACTGACAACTGCTCCATCACTGCTAGATGTGTGAGGCTGCCTGTCGCTTTGCCAATAAGAAACCCTATCCAGTCCTTGATGTTTCTTGTTGCATTTAATATGGCAAAATGCCTAATTGTTATGATTTTAAAAAGGCAGCAACTAACATTTATTCAACCATTATTTCAGCTAAGTGTTTATTCTATAAAAAAATAATATAAACTGTGAAAAATGTTAATTAAAAGTTTCTAAAGCCAAAATAACAATTCCAAATGTCTTCATTATTTTGACCAACAGTCCAAGATCCACACTCAATCTACTAAGACAAAAAGACAAAGAGAAGTTAAGTATCTTTTTTTTTAAGGAGTTAAATGATTACTTAATTGATAAAATATACGTTTTCTGTCAAATAACTAATGCCCCAACCAACACATAGTTTTAGCTGTACTGTATTTACTTATTTTTGTCAAATCAAACTAGAAAATTGTGTTTTAAATCAGTGTTGCACAACATTGTTCAAATATTGCAGCTTTGGTTTTTCAAAAAATTAACTCTGCTAAACCAACAAACATTTAAGCAAGTTGAACACTGTGCAGCAGTCAGCTGATTTTGGCTGTACGTGCCACGGCACTGTGTGGACAGATGGTGCCAAGCCAAACACAACACAGCAACCACCAGCTAGAGCCTTCATTCACTTAGGGCCCTGAATGCTCCGATGTGGCCCCGCCGCCTCCGTCTTTTCCTCTCTCTCCTCCGGGGGGGAAAGGGGAGGGGTGAGTAGGGGGTCAGGCTGAGGTTACTCAAATACAGTGAGCTTAGCCTCTCCATACTGTCCATTAACTATGAAAACATGTATGAGCGCTGGCCAGGATGAGAGCGCCCTGCTCTGGCAGCCATTGTTTTTCTGCCTGTGTTAACTTTTATATACATTTAGAAAGTTGGGCGAGCAACATGCACTTTTTGTAGCAACGGCCCCATAGTTATTACACATCTGTCTATAGAGGACATCATCAACACAACTTTTTTCTAGAAGCTTTCTACCAGCCTTTGGGTCACATCATCAAAAGGGGACTTCAAATTGCTAACCCTGCGATTACCTCCTGAGCAACATCCTCCAATACTGTATACTTCATAGAATGGCTTTTATTTGCATAATTTGCTTCAATGAGAAGTGCAGTTGAAGGCAAGGTTTATATTTAGGGTGTTGTTTATTAGTGCACAGATTGTAGAATTCTGGGCCAATTTTAAATAACAATACTACTTTATTTGAAAGTAGAGAAACAGAGAAGATTCAGGTGAAGATATGGCTATATGCAATCAAGGTAAGCAACCAGGGACTTTGTGTTTATATTGGCTACCGTACAACATTTACTTTAGTTAACCTAAAGTCAAGCTTAGTAAAGTTGAGTTAAATCGGAGAGTTTGAAAGCAATTCCAAATTAGTAGTCAGTTATGTATTTTGTGTTTAAGGTCAACTTGTTTTTATGAATGTAATCTTATTGTTTATTACTGAAACTTTTTCTAATATATAGACCTTTCGAGGCTCCAAGTAAAAATGTCTTTGAGTAAGACACCAGGCATGGCAGCTTCACACTTTGGATATTACAGAGCCACTGTGGGCTTTGTGCAGAGATAAAAACAATATATACTTATGGGATGTATACGCTTATCTGTCTCCTCAGCCCCTCAACCCCAACGGCCATAACACTAAACATGGCAAATGGCAGCCATTTGTCTCCATGAGTGAACTAATGGAGAACTACAGACTGTGGGCAGTGACAGGTTTATATTTGTAATATTCTGTCATTCCTTTGGCTGCATTAGCGTTTAAAACACCACACTTTTAAATCTTTTTTATGAACCGCATAAAATGTCAGAACTGGCCTAATACATCTCCATATGAGCCCTCTAAAGTTCCTTTTCTCAGTGTGCAGACAGACATGCCGTGCTCCCTGCGCTGTCCCCACTTCCGATCTCTCTAATGTTTTTCAGTCATAATAAATCTGGCCCTGACTTTCTAAAGCAAACAATGCTGTGGGGACTGAGTCCTCCAATAACACTTTGTCCGTTCCAATCAGGCCTGAAATATGACTCAACTGTCTGTGCCTCCCCGTGCTAAAAGTCCTTCCCTCCACCCCCATTTCCTCTCTCTTGCTCTTTTTCCCTCGGCTATAATTTCCTTAAGCCTTGCAATCGCTTGCACTTCTTTCCTGACTCGCCCAACAACATTTCTTCCTAAACAATTATTAATATGACCATGGATTGACACGATAGAGCTATATGAAGACACCAAAGATGCTGCAACAGCCTCTAGTTTAATGTTAAAGCTGTTCACTACACGTTTTAACCTGGCAGGAGAGTTTTGTTGGATAGGATAGGGGGAAGGTCCCTTTGAACGCCAGCCAATTTCTTCCACACCTTGCACAAAGAAAAACGTCATTATTCTTTCTTTGCACACTTTACCAAATAATCAGCATAAAGTTAGAAAAAAGTTAATTAAGTCCATTTACACAAAGAAAGTTAATGTGTTTTGGGAAGATTGGAGAACCATCAGCGAAAGAAAAAAACCCAGTGTGAGAGTGCACTGATCTCTATGTGTGAGGGAGCAGCATGAATTAGGACAATTCAAGGCCCCAATAACACTTTTCATTTGAAGTGTGTCGATTCAAGGCAAAATCCAGATCGGATTTCAATCAGACTTGAATATATGGGAGTACATCAGAGGTGCCATGTTGGGCAATAGCACTTTATGCTTTGAAATAAGATTTCTGGTGCTAAGGTGTTAAGGCCAAACCGTGAAAACCAGTTACTCACCAAAGGCACACAAAAGTAGTAAAAGTGTCCTCGTACTTTCGACCATGGTGTTCCATTTTGCATGTACTAACCCTAGAGCAGATCTGCATACCCCTCTCTATTAGCTTATAAATAAAAACAAAATCTTCCTTGTTGTACATTTCAATTGCCTTAAACCCTTCTACCTTTGTAGCTACGGCTGAACGAGTTGACCCCGTATATTTATTTGTTGCGCTTTCTTTTGAATACGTTAGCCTTTGGCCATGTTAATCAGGCCTGCCACCCCCCCTTGAGCCTCACCCCTCCACCCTATATGGAGGCCAAGGGAAGCCATCAGTAGCAATGCCCGGCCGACCACAGAGCGAGCATGTTCTCTTCACGCATGATTAACGCTGTTGAGAACGGGGGATAGACCACCTCAAAGAGAGAACTGCCCCGACTTCAAAGTCTTGCCACTGAGAAGAAGACTGTCCCTGTGTGTTCAACCCCCCTCAACACACACACTCTTAAAACTCAATATAACATGGCCTCAACTAGCCTTGTAAATACACATGCATGCACACACACAGAAATGTAACAAGTGCTTTAGGGAGGATTTTAACTGCTATTATTGGTGAATGATTGACTGGTGTTGATGGACTGCAACCCTGCTCCCTTTTTACAATTTCAGCGTCAGTATCAGCTTGTGGCATGATTTCATGGACTGCATGAACTTTACTTTCTGATCAAATATATTCTATTACCATACAGGACTTGACTGATGGAACTACGTTTGATAATATTGTATTAAGGTGCAATGAACATACAGGCCTGTTTAAATATCTAGACTTGAATTTATTTGAGCAGATAGAACGCAACATCACATTAAAAATGCATATGTCCTTTAGTTATAACTGTGTGAGGAAACTTTACACACTGTTGCCCATGGGTCATACTTAACAGAGGTGAGGTGCATTAAGAAAGTGTCTTTTAAATATGAATGTTTAATGTTTAAGTTGACCTAGAACTTTCGTAGTAGAAGCCATGACAAAAGATGGTCAGCTTTTCAAAGATTACCTCAGTGTCTGCTTTCCCATCTCTTTCAGCCAAGGAAACAATTATTTTCCAAAATAGCTCCCCGTGGAGTCTTAACATAATTACTGCAATGGAAAAATGTCCATGACATATCGGCTGCTTCTTGCTAAAAGAGAAAACACAATTCAATACTTCACTTTTGAGAGACATTAAAATGCTATTATGTGACACCACACCTTTCAGTGATGTTGTAAAAGCAATGATGATTCATAGCGATACACATTTCTAACTTTCTCACCACAGAGTAAACTAAGTGAATATTCTGTAGGGAATAAATGAACAAATGAGTCATTTCGGACACAACCTGGCCTTGAGAAGTAACACTACGACCCAAAAAACTTCTTAAATAATCTGAACCACAAAAGATGTTGCATTTTATTTATCCACATTTCAAGATAAAGATAAAGTAGATGTACTGTATGTTGTGTAAAACATCAACTACGTAATATATCAATAATTATTAACTAACATTAACTATGCTGTTCAATAGTAAGGGCTTCATTAATCAACCATTGCCTAAAGGCCAGTATCGGGAAGTAAGGTTATACGTAAATTCTACTGTTCTACTGCAGGACAAGCAGCAAATATGATTACATGGAGTATTTAAAATGGCCGTATAACCAAGCTGTCACAAACACCAATGACCACATATATGACAGTATTATGGGCTTGACTTCTCTTTGTCTCTTTATGGGGTGGTGTAGTGAGGAAAGAAGAGGTCAACTCACATTTCCTAGAAAGCTTTAACTAGCGAGGTGTGTGAGCTTGTGTGTGTGTTCAGCATGAACGTGGAATGTTGCCCGAGGCACAAGGACTGACGGTGCTCTCGCTTTCAACCCCTCTAATAGAAACACAGAGGGAGAGAAAGGGAGAAGGGAAAAGTGCTACACCTTCACCTGACAGATGAAAGCTAGTATAATACACCATTCATGGCACTATTTGAATAAATAAACAGTGAGGGCTTCTGTCTGTGGTACGGTGCGTGAGTTTGTGTTGCCTTCCTCCTGTTAAGGGCCTCTATCCAAACACAACTTCAGTTACTTACAATTTCCAGTTAAGCTTGTGGGATTATTTCTGGATGTACAGGTTAGACATGTAATACATCCTTCAATTTTTCCGCTTGTAGAAAAAGCCAAAGTAAAGTTTGACTGATTTACCATGAAAAATATGTTTTTATACTATATTATACTATACAAATACTGAGGAAGCTTTTAAAGTTTGTCTCAGTGGGAGGTTGTGTATACTGGCCATGTGTCAAGGCTATTTTGTTCAGTCAAAACGTGTCCTTTTAGCTTTATTTAGAGTAAAATGTGAAGAATTATGAAATTTTGGCCAAGCTGTAGCATATAAAAGTTCTCAATAAGACAGCACTACAACGAACAAAACTCACCCAGCACAGCACTTTCCTTGCCCCCCCTCCCCCTTTAGTTTTCTTTTGACATTTAAGATAAACATTCACAGACAACCAATCAGGTTTTGAGCACCACACTTCCTGGATTATGACACTCCTCCCAGTTCTGGCAGAGAGGATAGTGCTTACATAACCTCCGACCCCTCTAATGCATTAATTGAGGGGGAAGTATGTGCGGGTCCATTTATTGTGATGGAGAGCATTGGTAATTGCTCAGTGACCCAAATGTTCTTTTTCATCATTCGCCCCCTCGTGCCACCAAGACCCTGACCTCCTGCTTCTAAAAAGGCTGCCATATTGTGTTGCCGTCCCTCCATGGGGCTTTGGAAAAGCTGAGGCAATGGGGGGCTTTGGGACAATAGCTGACCATTTTGTGCTGCTGATATACTGGTGTTAAGGTCTATCCCTATTTTCAAGTCTGTTGACAAAGCAGATGCCTTTATTGAAGTGTTACAGAAATATGAAAAAAATAAATAAAATATTTGTAAATGTAACCACAAAAACATAGACCAACATTTGCTAAGGGTCTATTCAAAAATATATATTAAGGGGGGACATTTCACAGTATAAAAGTAAAATGTCATTGCCTCTGGCAGTGAAACAACAGAATGGTTGCATCAAAAAGAAACCATCTTTGTTTTTTCTGCATCAAATTGCTCTTTTAATGAATGCTGGTTTAGCAAATTAAAATCATCATACAAGTAATGTCGACAAGAATAAAAAGTACCAGATCTTATTTTTAGACTAAACCTTTATCTGTAGTTTAATCGAAAAAAGGGTCCAAAGCTTGTCTGTGCAGACATTTCCATTTCGTCTCCATTCTAAATTTGAATATGCTGGTTGTTTTTGTTTGTGCGCCACAGGCGTACACACACTCAGCCGTCCGTGGAGCTGCCTGCGTGGGGATGTTTATGACTTATGGCGAGGGCAGAAAACATGTGTCAATATTGATTATCATTACCGAGTCCCAGAGAGCCTGTCGATCAATTAGCCGTCTGCCTCCCTCCCGCTTCAGACATAGCAATAACAAACCTCCAAGAGGAACTCAACCTTGCTAATTAATGACAGCTTTATTTTCCTTTACACGACATAGACGTCGACCACACACACGCAAGTGTGATATTTAAAAAAAGCTAAAATAGGGGGAAAATTCAAGAAAGAAGAAATATACAGGAGGTTTTTTTAAAAGACGTACATTTGAACTACAAAGATGGAAAGTCATCAACACACACACAAATGCACTTGCATCACATACTTCACAATCACTCAATCCTATTATGAGAGTTGGCAGAGTGGTCCCGTGTGGCCTACTCTTGAGGACAGCCCCCATGGGATCCAAAATGCATTAAGAAATTAATGTTCACCCTGGGATCCTTCCAAAACCCCTGACTTAACCTGTGGCTCTGTATGTGCGTATGTGTGTGGAAAATGGGAGTCCATATGAGCCAGGAGGTTGACCATTGGGGTCAGTAATTGATAGGCCCCCTTTTCAATCCCCCCACTTTGCGCCTTCTGTTGGCCAAAGACAACTGGCTTTAAATAGCAATCTAATGCAAACACTACTCGCCATTATGACTCTTTCTCAAGTCAGAAATCTGTCATAAAATGCTCTGCACATGGTTTTATGTGCCGCCTAATCTGGATATACGAGAAGATTGTTACGCAGAAACAATAACAACAGAAAGCAGTATGCCCGGTCCCACAAAAGGAAGTTGTCTTTCAGATACGATCTTGATTCTGGTTTGTAACAGTCAAAATGGCAGCCCTAATAATAATGGGTGGCAGTCATTTGTAGCAGGGATTTTTCAGGGAAAGAAATTGGATTGATTGCGTTGTGTTTTTGTTGGCTGCTCAGCTGGGAATTTATGCGGTTGCTGATTGTTGTTAATGGATATTTTTGAGAAAATAATAGCCATGTTTCTTGGCAAGGGCAAGGAAGTGAGGCTTTGGAAAAGGAGAAGTTTTATTCATGTCTTTTTCAAATGAATTCACATCATAATGGACCATATTCAAGCGTCAACAGACCCTGTGCTCGCTGATTTAGTGCTACTTACTTTTAATAACGTTTTCAACACGAAATCTTCACCACTGGACTTTCGAACTTGTCGCTCCAAATATTAAAAAAAACTGATGACAGTTTCATTTATATTTAACATGACTTTTAGATCTCTTTATTAATAGTTGTTAACATCTAGCGTGCCTTCATACATTTCATAGATTATCACTGAACAAAGACAAACACGGCTTCCTTTCAGTAAATCTCATTTTAAATATAAATTATACAGTATATTAATAATGATTCCTATTAAAGCACATGTTTTTCTTGGCCCTGCTACACAGTGTTAGGTAGACTTCATAGTCGAGTTCCTGCTTGAGGTCCCAGGTAAGTCAACACAACTTACTGACCAGGGCTTGTACTGCTCCCTCCTTTAATCTGCATCTTAATGCGGTTAATAGCTGACATACAAATACGCACAGATTTGAACAAACAAATACAAACACACTTTGACATTCCCACAAGGAATCTGAAGCTGCCTCAGAGGGGACTGTTGGCTGCCAAAGTGTATATAAATACTATATATCCAATATATGCTGATAAATTTGACTTAAAACATAAAAAAGAGCAAATATGACATGTTTTTGTTGAATAAGCAAGCAATGGCTATTGCACAAGTCAAAAATATAAGGAATGACCTCAAACTAAATAAATAGCCCATAAGAAATCAACAACACAAAGTGGCTTAAAGCACGAATCATCAAGTTCATGTTCCCCAAATCCAGTCAGAGTATCATTGTTTCACAGCTGCTTCAGTCGAGCATTGTTTGCCCAGCCAAAAGTCAATGTTTGGAACTTTAACAATGGTAGTGAGAATGCAGTTAAGCTTTTGGACTTCTTTAAAAACTGCATTTTAGCTTTTCACAATGCAGAGGAGACCTGTACACACTCCACTGCTCCTCAAAGCAAGAGGACTGACTCTGAGTATCAGAAGTTGCCGTGTGAACTCAAATGTGAGCTTTAAGAAATGGACTGCTTGTAAATTGGACATTTTTGTGTCTTCCAATTGACTCAATCCTGACTGAAGGGAGGAATTACTCTTGGTCTTGTTCATATATTAAGAGTGTACTTTATAGCATGTGGTCTTACTGTGAAATTCAATCAGAATAATTGCATTTGCAAAGAGAAAAGACAAATATTTCGCAAACTTAGCGGCTTGGACTGCCTTGCCTGTGTGTGTTTTTGTGTGTGTGACCATATTTTCCTCTCTGCGGTCTGTTCATATTCTAATCAGTATGTTTCCTGCTTGCATTGATCAGACTGATAAGCAGCAGTCCTGCAGTACATGGTGTCTCCTCAGCAGATGCAAGACACAGATAGAGGGCCGAAAGAAAAGAAACCAAATGAGAAAGTACAAGGCTTCACAGAACGAGAAATATCTCTGTGAAATGCACAGTTCTGTGGTAAAAATGCTTTTCACATGTCAGATTATAATTTTTCATCAGAATAGCTAGATTGTGCATGTCTTAGATCAAAAACATGTAAAGGTAAGACGGATATCCGTTTGTACGTATGTCAAGGTGAAATTGGTGATACTGAGATTTGCATTAGCATGTGTTTCAATGGACCCTTAGTGTGTAAGAATTGTGTACTGATAGTGAATTTGCAGAGTTAATGCACAGGTAAAACTATTTCTATTAAAAACATTCATATCATTGTCTAAGAGTATTAGTATGTGTTTTGATGGAAATGTTTTGTGTCATCTAATTGTTATCATAGAGACAAGGTATGAGTAAAGGCAGAATATATTTAACTTTTGAATATATTGAAGTGCTGAAAATGTACAAATGTAAAAATATAACCACAAAATACTAAATCCCTTGTTTAAAAATGTTTCAATTACCATGCTTTGATTGATTAGATACTGTTCCAGTAACAAGATGTGAGGTACATTCTGAAGCACAAAATGCTGGCTTCTTCTGTCAAAAAACGTTTCCTATTCAAAATTCCCATGATTGCCCAAGTGCACAATACGATTAAATGAGAATATATTTAAACGTTCTTAGTTCTGAAAATGGACAAATGTAAGAACACTAGCGGGAAATATTTGATTCCTTTTTAAGAAATGTTACCATTGTCATTTTCCATAATGAAAAAACAAAAAGGAAGTAATTTGCCCTGACATAAGTCACATTTAAAACCTGAATACTATAGGACAACATGTTGGCTTCGACTGTCAAAACCTTTTCTTTTCACATGTTAACTTAATCTTTAAACCCACTGTCTGACTGTGAAATCCACCTCACAAACTTGGGACAAACGTTTAAAACTAGAAAATGGAAACAATATTGCGCGGATGGGAACAGGGCCCCCGACAGCTGGAGTCACTGCTGGGTTTTTTCTAAAAAGGAAATAAAAGTGAAAGAGCTTTATTCCTTATCTGTTCAGAGCTGGTTGCTGTGGGGCTTCATATGTATGTATGCTCATGTGAAGCCATTACATGGGGAGCAAGCACGCTAACATCTCTGCTGTACCAGAACGAGCCAGTGTGTAATACTCTACCCTTCTTCCTGTTTCCTATCCATTTAAATCAGTTTAGGCTAACATGCATCCCGCACCTCCACAATCACATCTGCACTGTGTACATACGGTTACATGAATTTTATTTCAATGCATATTCGTTCCACATAGGAGCCCCAGCAGCAGTGCACACATCTATTGCACCACGCTGGTTATAATGTAATGAATTCAAACAGTAAGGTTGATGAAAAAAAGGAAATAGAAAGTCTGTACTTTCTTAATGTAGGGCTTTGTACTTCACCCATTTAAAAAGGTGCTTATGAATGGTAATTTGACTAACAAAAGAGCAGGCACAAAACTAACCAAGATGACTTCAATGAGAGTCCGTTTTACATCTTTGCTCTATTTTTATGCAGCCTTCCGAACATGAAATTTGGTATTTTCTGCATTTCAAAGAGTCCGACTGATTAGTGTGTTTGCCAAGGTTGGCATTTCCATGCCACCTTGTGTGACTTATCACATTTTTTTTTAAAGATATTCACACTTTTATGTATCACTTTACAGTGTGAATAAAATAAATGTAATGTGTGTTTACATTTGCATCAGAATTGTTTGAAGGTTCTTACTTTACCTTTTTTTCCCCACCTTCAATATTCCATTTCTTTTTAAGTGTAGTCACCTATTTCCTATCTTGCTAATACATTTTCCACATCTGTAAAGTTTATTTTTGTAACTTTATTGGTTTCCCCCGGTGAGTCAGGTGGAGGAAGGGAAGTCATTACAGCTTAGTCCTCCAGCCAGCCTGCCTCCATCTACACCGCCAGGAGAAAAGTACAGAATGTCGACAGCTATCTCTCATATTTCATCAGGACGCTGTCTTCTCTGGAGACTCCATTTGTGTAGTAAACATCTTAAAAGGTTCCCTTGGCTCCCCTCTCCCTTTCTTCTCCCGCTATTTATTTATTTCTTCTTTTTCTTCTTTTTTTTAAGATTCAGTTCGTCTTATTTTTTAAACTGCTTGACTCCTAAAATACAGATATCACAGTTGGGCCCCATGAGTTTTTGAAAAATGAGCATATTACTTCCTACATCTCCCTTTCCTTCTTTTTTTGTCACAATAAATATTTCCATTTATATGCAAATTATTATCTACTGACCAAGAATGGATAAAAACTCGTCTTGTTTTCATTGTGATGTGCGGAGCATGTGAGTGTGAAGGCGGGAAGTGTGAGAGCAGAGAGAGCAGCTCCTCATTTAAAGAGTAAATAATCTCCCATTGCATTCTATTATTTATACCCCTGGCTTGAAAGGGTCTGTATTAACTTATAAGTTATAAGTAGTTAGAAGTTACTTACTTTAAACTGGGGGGGGGAGTAGAGAGCCGACGCTCTGCTTAGCTGACTTCCCCCCAAATTGCTGACATAATTACATGAATGTAATTTTTTATGACTCACAGAAAATCTTGGCATTTTCACTGAAGCAGATAATTAGACTTGGAATAAAGCAGGGGCGGAATAATTAATACATCAAAACTAGATGAACTTTTTCTAATTATTTTTATTTAATCTCCATTCTAATTATTGTTCTAGTCGGCTGAGCGAGATTGCCTTTCTCATTCAGGGTGTGAAATGCACCCGTAGCGCTCAATCCTCACCCAGTGAAATATCAACTAAGCGTGGAGACGGGAAATCACAGGGTGCTCACCACTCTCTTCCCCCTCTCCTCCTCTCTGATTGAACTGTAATTTAAATTTCTCCATTGCCAACAAACAATTTACATACACCTGCCAGACTCTTATTTATTTATTTCCCCTGACTTCCTCCTCCCCCTCGCCGCTGCTGCCACCTCCATCCTCCACGTCTCCAAATGTATGGCAATCAATATTTCTCCGGCTTTAAATGAGTTTGTTAATTAGCCTAATGTGGTTTGGATAGAGGTTGTGTTTCCCTCCCTATCTCTGCATTCAGGAGGAACATTTGCTTAAAATAACCAGAGGAAATAAAGTGTTTGTATCTGCGGAAAGAGTTGCTGACCACAGAGTAAATTTTCCCACTTATCTCTGGTGTCACTCTACCAAGAAGCTGCCCCTGAAAAGGAACAGTACATCTGATAAGAGTGCGGTTTAATGCTGATGCAAACATAATTAACACTCCAACACACACGTACGCACGCTTTATGAGCACACACTCATCATAGGATGCACAAACAGAAGTACAGATTAGGTTAAGGATATATTTAACAAACAAAAAATAGAAAATCTAAGCACTTACATGTGAAAAAGCCTCCCTTCTTTGCGCTCTTTGGGGAAAATTACCCTTCACACATGAATATAAATTGTTTAAAAGCCTCTCCTTAGAAGAGTTCTCCACATAATAACTCACCAGAAGTTATTAAGACACCTCACTGAATGTAGGCCTATTCTTGCAAGCTGTTTCACATTCTCTTTATATGTGTGCACACATTTACCACTGGATGGATCTGATGCTCAGATAGCATAAAAAGAGAGAAAGGGGGGAGGCAGGGGATGAGGAACTAATGCGAGAGTCAGCTAAATAAAAAAATTACAAAAAAAACATTCATCACAAGCATGAAATTAAAATAATTCTTGCTCTCCCTCTATATCCACATTTCTTATTACAGTCTGTGTATTCACTAGATTAAAATTGCCGCTTGATTAATACACAAAACAAGATCAGATTTAATTAACATCAGATTTAATTGAGGCCCTACAATTCTTTTTCCACACTTGCAGTTCAGATAGAGACGATCGCGAGCTTCCATAATTAAACAAATGTAAATCTACCAGTGCCTTTCAATAAAACAGATTGATGTGCATCCCATGCAGTCAAATCTCCCCATTTAAAACAAATATATTAAAGTTATTATTATGCCTTTATATAGATTACAATTTTAACAGAGAAATAATTTGGGAATGATTTAATTAAAGAGATAATAATGTTTGAATAAAAGACAGAAATTCCTCTATATTTTGACCCTGTTTGAATAGATTTGATGACTGGGTGTATTTAATTTGCTTTATTCTTCCAACATCTATTTGTGAAAACCCAGACAAACCTTAATCTAGATTAACCGCCATCAGAAAAGAGCTCATATCCTGTTTAATGAAATTATATTTGCTCACACGCAGCTCTGAAAGCCTCTTAATTTACATGGCTTCACATAGAGAAGCTGCAACACTTTAACACTTGGAAAATCCACAGTAATTTTCATCGGGCGCATCAAGACAACGGCTTTTTTGGAGATACTGGGTTTCACTTGTGTCAGATAGAGGGTGTCAGTCTTGTTTTATTTTGTCATTCCAGTGATGTGAGGCCCAGTTTCTTATTTCTTGTTTGCGAGAGTTGATATTCTGCCTGCGTTTAGTTGTGGTATCATGATCAAACCAGATAGCATTCTGTTATCTCTGTGTTGTATTATTTCTATGGGCCAATATTTTTGGTATTATCAATGTAATCTGGAGTATCTGCTAGGTGTGTGTGTGTGAGTGTGTGTGTGTGTGTGTGTGTGTGTGTGTGTGTGTGTGTGTGTGTGTGTGTGTGTGTGTGTGTGTGTGTGTGTGTGTGTGTGTGTGTGTGTTGATGTGTGCGTTTACCCCTGTTCTGCTTGACTTTATGTTCAAGGGAGGGTGGAGGGAACCCAAGCTGCAGGTCTCTAATAAGTACATAGTGCCACCATGTGTCGCGTGGAGGAGCTGCAGGTGTTTTGTGCAGAAAAGGAGCAACCTACATTTTTTCAAAACTAGTTTGTTTGCGTGTTTGTTGCTGAGCGTACGTGTTGCGCCGTGGGTTTCCTTGCCAGCGGGACGGGTCAGAGGGAGGAATGTGAGATGTTGCACTTGGCAGACAAAACAATTTCCTTATCCCCTTGATGTAACAGAGGATGTGGGCTGAGATGAAAGCAGGTGCTCAGATGGACTACGTGCAACTTTATGAAAGCTTGCTACAATATATAAATGACCACTTGATAAAACAATGTTTAGATGTGGAAATATCAGGGTTCATCCTTAACTAAATGTATATCGTTTTATAGATGTTTCTCTCAACTTCATGTGTGTGGCGGGGGGGGGGGGGGGGGTGGATAGCCTGCTGGCGCCATGGGGATGAAGGCTTCACGCTTGGGCTGAGATTACCTGTGCGGGCGTCCTGTGTGGCTTGTTTATGAATCAGCTTTTTTGTTCAGATTTTTCCCTCCACTTGTGTCTCTTTAGGACAGGTCTCTACACCCAGGGAGGGGGGGTGTCGGCCAGCCACACCTCACCGTGAACCCCTCACCTGGACGTGACCCGCAGGGTGTTTATAACCCGGGTTTATCTCCATGGCGATAAAGCCTCATGCTACGGCTGTGGAATGAAAACAGGTTGGCGGGCCAGACAGACAGGAGTCGAGGGTGTAACGTAACACATACACACACACACACACACACACACACACACATCCACAGGACCAGTGACCTGCATGATTGCCGCCAAAAGATCTTAAATAAAAAGCATAATCCTCTCTAGGACCTTCTGACACTGTGGGTATTTTTCAAATATTTTGCTGACTTTTTCATGTGCCAACTATTGGCATCAACTAATTCTGTGATTTGAAGTGTTTTATTCACTACGTTAGAGAAAGCCACAAAGTCTGGCATTATTTTATCAATCTTTTGCTGAAAAACAAAAGTTGTAGCAACAGTGAAGTAAAGGAAATTCAGTCAAACAAAACTCAAGATATACCCTGTTACTGAAACAGCAACAGGTCTTGCATTCTGCTTTATTGCTGCTATTGTGTACTCGTATCTTTAAATCATAATTTGTATGATATTGCTATATTTATCTTTAAGTCTGATCTGATAAAAAGACCAATGTGTCTCTAAGTACATGCTGACTTCCTCACCCTTACTCGCCCACTAAGCTCATCGGTTCATCCTGGAGAAATCATTATTATGTGGTTTGATTTTTGACGAAGCTTAAACAATATCCCCAAACAGCTGTAGTGTTTAGCATACACTACTCAACAGGATTGCAAATGTTGTAATGCTTAGCCTTGAATCTGCTGCACTAGTACGTTTTTACAGAAGGACAGTATGTGCCAGTCAAACGAATGTCATCACGTGAAAAGAACAATACGTGCTAGAACAGAGGTGGCAATACTTGCAGTGTAAGTACATAAAAAGTACATGACTCACTGTACATATTACATTTATGTACCACACAATGTTTCAAGTTTAGTTATCCTTAGTAATAATTAAAAAGGCACAACTGAACATCGACATTTTTCCTTAACAGTTTTTTTAACGTGCAAATGTTCTTTTGATACGCAACTACCTCACCTGTGCAAACCCCACCCTGATGCCACACACACACACACACACCTCAGGACATTGCAGCCTCAGTGTGTTTACATAGGAGGACCACTGAGCTGGAACACTCAACTATTCTAAACATGTGTTACATTCAAGTGTTCGGCCATTGTTTGCTGGAGAGCGGTTGTTGTTCCTCTGACTAATGTAAGAGTGACACGAGCCAAGTGGGCTTAACTTGAAGTATACAAAGTTTCCCGAATGCTCGCAATACTTGGCAGCCGGAGCGCAGAATAAATCACGTTAAAATCGGGCAGCAGGAAGATTGAATTGGAACGAGTAGGCCTTCCATCACGACCATAACCCACTCTTGTCTTTGCTGCATCACCCGTAGGCCTGATCCCAGCCTAGCCAAACCGCTGGTTCAATTACCCATCATGCCCTTGACCTTGGAGGCCAGCTTGCTTTGGAGAATGAAGCCTTAGATGTCCGTGGAGAGAAGTAGAAAGTGAAAGAGAGGGGAGGAAAAAGGAGCAGAGGGAAGGAGGGATTGAGAGTTAGAAGGGGTGAGGTGGAGAGATGGATTGTGGGGAAGGGTGAGGGAGAGAGGGAGGCCTCAGCCCTGCTCCCTCTTATCTCTCCAGCTTGGTGGAGTTTTAAATTATTCATTCCCTGCTGCTCCCGCCGACTTACACATCTCCATCACACGGCTGCCCGCATCCGCCCGGGGAACAGGCGGTCGCCACGGCAACCTTATCGCAGATCGCAGATTTCGGCTCCAGAAATGAAATAAAAGAGGAAATTGGCTGTATTAGCATAAGAGGAGTCAGCCCGGAGTTGAATACACACATCACCCCCCCTCACTCCATCCTCCCACCACCACCACAGCCGCCGCCCCCCAAAAGCTCACAGCAACACCCCGCCCCCGCCTCCTCTCCTTATCAGCGCTGTCTGATCGCTGCTCTCCCTTTCTATATATTTTTTTTCTAATTCCACTCCCCCTCATCCACCACTGCCACCGCCACCAACTCACCCTCCAACCAAACACCCCATCCCTCTCCCTCCACCGCCCTCGCCGTCGCTCTTTGTTCCTCCTTGTGTGAGAAGAATGGGGCGGTGGGTGGGAGAGAAAAATAGATGTGGTCGCTGTGACCTCTAACCTTTTCAGAGGGGAGTAAACAATAACCAATAACCTGGGAGATGTGACTCTGGCAGCGCTGCAGCTACTGACTGACAGCACACTTTATTTCCTGTCCAATAGGACCTTTTTTTTCATCCTCATCATTTTATTATGGGTCGCTTTTTTTCTGCCTCTTTCTGTCTGTCTTTCATTCTTAGTCCGAGTCCCCCGGGATCTACCATCTCAATTTATTGGCCGGCGGTATTCTGACATTGACCTTAAAAAAAGAAAGGACTGATATATTTGTTTGGCTTTCAGGTGAATGGATGTAACTTCCAGGCAGTGTGAGGCCTCGCCAGTGTAATCACTCTTTGCAAAAAGAGGTCCAGGTCCACATTAACATCCTCCGTCAATACATAATCTCCTATAGCTATCAGCAGTCCTCCATCAATGTGAAGCCACAAAGGCCGGGGCACAATGCAAACTCTTTAGAAGACACCCATAAATGTGTTTCCCCTTTAGCGCCTATTCTGCAGCCACTTAACCATTCAGTAACAAGTCGTCCCCATGCCTCCCTTTTCCCCCCTCTTGCCTCTTCTCCTTCCTTCCTTCCCTAATTGAAGTTAAACAGCTGAGAAATAGCAACCATGTCCCCCCCAGATGGTTATAAATGTCAACATACTCTCCCACTTAGACTGACACTTCCCTGGGGAAGAGTGCCTCTGCAAGTGTGTGTTTGTTATGGTAATCATCTTCCTCCCTCTCACATCTTTTGTGCAAATCAAAGCAGTAGGGGGGCCACTGAGGCACAATAACGCCCACCGCGCTCGCTGGTGGCATTCTCCATTATCATCACCATCATTATGGCAAGTTAGTTAAATGTTATTTTAAAGAAGTTTTCTGCTGGTCCCCAATGCACAGATTTAAGAAAAGCATGACTGAATCGATGAGGGATTAACAGCAGCATTCACTTTGTTCACTTGCTCAGCCTCCCCCTCACTTTCCAACTGTCTTTTCTCTTTTGTTGATCAGAGTGTACTGCTTCAAAACTCCCAGCTTTATCAGAGGTTTTTGGCTGAGATCCGATCCGACCCGATTTTCCCCTTTCTGTCGAATCCCATTTTACAGAATGCTGACCACAACAGAATTTCACAGCCGGAGTCAAACGTTTGTCTGGCAACTTAACTGGGTTAGGAGAGGGTGATGCTGTTTTTGAACAATGTGTTTGTTTGAAGCCAGAAGTGTGTGCCAACTACTTTAATACTAGTTATTACCAAAATGTCACTCTTTGAATTATAATTTAAGCCACATAACTCTCTATGTTAAACCTATGGAAGAAATCAACATGTTTCTTTTGATGGAAAAACAAGATAATGCTCTCCTTCTGCACTGCTAAATCAATTGAAATAACTCAACTCCCATGCAAACCTTGGAAGTCCTCTAAGGTCACCTTATGTGTCTGTGTAGAAAATAAAAGGGGTACTTTTACTTGCATGAATGGGCGACAAAAATATTCCCCATCTCATTTTACAATCGTGTAAAGGATCAAATTAAATTAAATTCCAGTCAACAGTTTAACCATTCTTGATTAGTGCACAATATACAGTATATTGGGTTTTTCATTGGTTCATTCATGTTATCAGTCAGCTCTTTACTGGTGAAACTTACCCAACAGGGAGTTCAACCAACAATAAATAAACAATGATTTATTTTATTTAAATACTGCAAGTATTTTTGTTTGTGGTGGGTGGCCGTGGTATTGGATCCATAATGCGATCAAAGGTGTCCTTATAAAGTGAAGAATCGACATTGTGAATGTGGACAGCGCTGATGGCTTATTTCCGGACAAATAACGGGCTGAAAATGGCAAACCATTACATCAATGCATCCCACAGGAACTACAAGTCTAATCTGATCCAATTCTCCCACTCTTAGCATTCCCAACAGACAGACCACTGAACAGGAAAATGTGGACGAAGAGGATGGGGACATGGCTGGACAGCTTCAGCACAGTCACCTCCTCCATCTCCAGAACAAAGGAGAAATTGTCCAAAAAAAATGGTCTTACCGTTAAAATATACGATTAAGAGAAGCTAGTGTACAGCAACCAAAAACTAGTGGACACCATTTAACAATCTTATCTTTATTTTTTAAACTGAGGTCTTCAAGATCTCAAATTACAAAACCTAGCTACTTTCCATCAGGCAAATGTATTTTTTCCACCCCGTTTTGTTCATCTGCTTCATCACAGAGAGCCTTAATATGGAAACAATCCTGATTGCTTCTTGAGGCATTATCTGCTGAAAGGCTTCTTTCCCTTTCGTCCTGCTCCCTAATTCCCGAAACCCTCCTCCTGTGTTTCCCCACTTCGTAGCATCAGGCCTGTTTATTTCCCAAGCTCTTAATCTGTTTTAAGTGGTGAATACTTTGGAACAGTGAAGAAAAAGGCCTTAACATGAAGACAGCCCAGGCATGCTGTGCCATGCTGCTATCATTGGTGGTCTTCTAAAGCTCCTTCTCCCTCTGTTTCTCCATGTGATTGTGCCTGGTATGGTTGGAGGCTCATCGCAGCCTACATGTGATTTCACATGGACTATAGAGACACTTAGTGCCTGTGGCTCTGTCCCTCCCACACAGTCTGCTAGGAAGAGCTGCACCACTTTCAATCCGATGTGTAGGTTTGCTGAGAAGCGCCTGTTGTGGTGACACTGTCTGTGTATGGAGAGTGTGGGTTTGTATGAGAGAGTGTGCGATCACTTGTAAAGTGCGCGTGTGCGACTTGGATGCCAAGACCACACATCCAGTACTGTTTTTGTGGAATCACACACATAGAAATGCACATGATGTCTGCCAGTTGTTTGGTAATAGTAAGTGACAGGGTGAGACGGGAGACAATGATGATCCTTCACCGTCCTAAAATGGATCGGTGCTGCCCCCCCTACCCCAGTCCAACCCCTCAGTCCCACGCTTGTTCCTGCTCCCTGGCCCTGAGCAGATAACTGCAGCAGGAGCGCAAGCGGGACAAGGAACGAATCCCAGAGGTGCGTCCCGTAACAGCGATGCTCCGGCCGAGGGAGTGTTGGCGCAGTGGGGCTGATACCCCACCGGTTTATGGATAGCGGCGTCACACTTGGTTCCAGCCCTCGGGGTTGAGGCATAAGGGGGACGCGGCCTTTTCTTGTCCGGTCGGACAGCGATGGTCACAGTGGATTCTGAGAGCCTGCTGAGGAGCAGTGCACAGTCCCACACCATGTTAAAGAGTGCGGGACGGCAGCCATTTGTAGTCCTGTTTGGACAGGCATCAGTGTGCAGTGGGTGGGTGATATGGACATTGGAACAAAAGGGATTGAGACAAGTGTCAACAACAACTACAGTGCAAGCTGTGTTTGAATTGATGTAGTTTGCTTCTGCCAAAGCAAGTGCTTTTTAAAGCATCAAAGAACAAAGCCCAAACAAGATGAAAGACAAAGTTTCTTTGATGAAACAAGAACCTTTAAACACAAAATAAAGAGTTGCTGATTGCAGAAATTGTGAACCAGGTATCAATATCTTTAAAATGGGACCATTTTTTATCTCAAAATGGAAAATGAATAACCACTGTATCATTTGGTTAAGGTGAGTAGACCACATGTAAAATGTGGCTGTAAAGATAGAACATTTGGACAACAAGGAAAAGGCTTGAATATCTAAAATGGTAGACTTGCCAGAAGCGTATAAGAAGTTTTTTAATACTGTGCTGATTAAAATAAAATCAAGAGTGAGAGGATACAAGATACTTATAATAACAAATAACATACAGAGCATGCTTGGTAATATATAACTGAGTGTGTGTGTGTGTGTGTGTGTGTGTGTGTGTGTGTGTGTGTGTGTGTGTGTGTGTGTGTGTGTGTGTGTGTGTGTGTGTGTGTGTGTGTGTGTGTGTGTGTGTGTGTGTGTGTGTGTGTGTGTGTGCCCGGGTGTAGCGAACAGGCGAGCAGGGCCCATAAATCCTGGCGCTATCAGTGGTCCGGTCTTGGCCACCCTTGTGTTCTTTTATTGAATGTTATTGTAGCTAGACGGCCCTGTGGTAGATATTTCCTGGTGAGAAATCAAGATCAAAGCCGAGGAGGGGGTGAGAAAAGAAGAGGAAAGAGAAGAGAGGAGAGGAGGAGGTTGGAAAGGGAACAATGACTGATGGACATTGGAGGAGAGGGGAAGAAGAGGGGATAAGAGTTGGAGTGGGTGGTCACTGGCACCGCTTTAAAGCCCCGACAAAGAATGGAGTGGTGATATTCAACTTAAAGGGAAAAGTGGGGGAGTGAGGAGAGATGTGATGTGGATTTAGGATCATCCTACGATGAAGGATGAAGACAATCTCACTATCACTCTGCGATTGGTCAGATGAGGGTGTTCTTTTTCAATAGTGTAGGAGTAAAACACAACAGAGATGAAAATTATCAAAACTTCTATGAGTTACATCCAACAAGGGAGAAAGATACAAACTTATTATGTTAATGATGCAATTGTTTATCTGTGACAGTGAGAATTCAGTGGGTGCAATTTCTCGACAATTTACTCTCTTGTGATCTATTGTCAAATGTGTGAAAGTTTTTGTTTTTCTTCAGTTGTCTTCTCATGAGATGGGGATGTGAATGGTTCCATGAGATGAAAAAAATACACTAGATTTAAAGATGTATGCACAAGTATCCCTGTAAACAACATAAGAACGGGACTACGGATGGAAACTAGCTCAAAGCTAAAATCCGGCTCATTTACATTTAAAAGCATTATTTTGTTTAAAATGTTCATTAATGTGCACTGTCCCGGTTCAAATAAACGATTAAATGAAAAGAACCAAAGTGAAGTGGAAACTGAGTAAGAAGTTCACAAGTTTTGTTATAAAAGTAAAATCAAACAATTGTTTGTTTTGACATGCATCTCTCCGAGTTCCTCTGATCCACTGTTACAGGGATTCTGTAGCTAAATCTTACTTCATACACCATCACTGTCCTTTCCTCTGTACCTTTCCATATGTACAGAATGTAAGACATTTGTTCGTAAGCCCGAGAGCTTCTCCTCGTGGGCGTGATGTGTTGGACTCCCCAGTGGCCCGTCTCTCCTTGCCTTTAATTGCTGTGGGGATCGCAGGGCGGCAGGGACAGAATGGACTCCAGAGATTGTGGTTCCACCACTGCTTCCCAAACTGGCTTTTCTCCCCATGTGCCGGCTCGCCAAGCACTCCCAAATTCCCCCATTTGCCACCCTTTCACCCCACACCTCGCCTGGGTAATGGACTCAAAAAACAAGAGCTTCTCTACAAAGATAGAGGCTCATTTCCAAGAGGAGGCTGGGTAGACTGTGCCGCTCTTTACTGGGGAGTTATGAAGCGTGGGGTAGTTAGAATTGGTTAAGAAGCCAGTACAACCATCTAGCATGTCTGTTCTTCGCCTCAATTCTCCTCTTGTACCTTTACTTTCACCTCCTGTCAAATCTTCTCTTACCTTCCTTTCCTCCTCCTTCCACTGCCATCCTTTCAACTTCCACTGGCTTCCTGTCATTTTCTAACCACTGGCTCCTTTTCTTTCTTTTTACACTGGATTAATGTCCTTTTCCATCCCTTGGCTTCCTTTCCTTCTCTTCCACTGGAAGACTTCCTTCTGTGTTCACTGCTTTCCTTCCATTCTCCTTCCACTAGATTGTTCTCCTTTTCTGACGACATGTTTCCTGTCATTCTTATTCTACTGCCTTCCTATCCTTTCCAATGACTTTCAGTCCTTTTTTGGTCCACAGGCTTGCAATCCATTACATTTATTTCAACTGAGCAACTGTCCTCTGTGTAGGCCTTCCCTCATATAATATCATTTTATTGAGTTCATTTTACAAAGGCTTTCTTTACTCTTTATTCCTTTTCCTACCATTTTCTTAATGCTGGCCTTCTTTCCTTTCCCCTTCTACTTAATTCTTTTTTTAAGTGTTTCCTCTCCTTTCCTTCATGTTGGCTTCCTTGCTTCCCTTTTCGTTTCCGCTGGCTTCCTTTACTCCTCTCCTAATCTCAGCCGAGCTCTGGGAGCAGATAAGGCTTATTTAGTGTTTGGAGATTCCCCTCCGTCCTACTGGCACTAGAACATCTCCTACCACGCCAAGGTAGATGAAGACAGTAGATACATAGCAGGGAGCTTTTTGTGTATGGAGGATTTGATCTCGTCCTGATCCCAAACACAAAAACACACACTCTTACTCAAAGTCACATACACTTGGCTCAGACACACATTACACACTACGACACACTACTGGCCCACGGGGTTGGCAGGATGAAGTGTTTATTTCCTGCATATTTATTATATCGGTGATAAACATGACAGTTTTCGTTTTATGGAAGATTTTCTTGTGACTTTCTTATCATATTAAACAAAAGGATGTATTGCTTGTATTTTAAGTATATTGGCAGCAGCCATCATGTTGCTTAAAAGAGTAATGGACTATTTGGGTATTTCCTTATTAAAAACTAAAGGACATAATGACTACAGTTACTTTAATATATCCACAAATCACTTCACTATTGATCAGACTAAAACTTACAGTGTGTAAATAAAACAGCTCTGTATAAATTAGTAGTTTCTAGTTTTCATGTTAAGCTGTCAATCCATTATCAGACATCCAACATCTCTGAATAGAGTTTATTTTGATCTCCTCTAACTTTATTTAGAAAAGGACATAAGTATGCCTTGAGATATGGTTAAAGACATGTATACAATTGCAAGAAATAAATATAAGCAGATTTTTATCCAAATACATATCTATAGGTTGTTATCAGCTTTCAAAAACCTGTAACCCTATGTTGACCCCATAAAGGTTTAAGATGCACACAGAGGAGGAAAGCAGCAGCTGCTCTGGTTATTGTGATTAGAGCAGTGCTTTACTGATTTGGCAAGATGCTCTGGTGATAAACAAGTGATTATGTTCATGATCCACTGCAGCCACCCCAACCTCCATCATCCCCCATCTCCCCCAAAAGCCAACATGTTTGATCTGTGTGTCTGACTCTCCGATTTGACGGCGGGATACAACTGAGGTTTTGGGAGAGAGACTACCTAAGGGAGGTCTTCATAGATAAGCATTTAAAAACACTAATCTCCCAATCACTAACACTCAGATAACTGTCTGCTCGGGCCATGATCAGCGTGGAGATTATGAATGTGATCTGGATCTGATCACTCCTGGTGATATCAGATGGCTGTTTGAAGTGATTTTGGAGAGTTCTGCTCCAAAACTGAAATTATCCAGCCCACGAAAATAAATCTGAAAAATCTCTACCCTCAAAACACACTGAGATCCGCCAATACAACTTATGCTCCCTGATTGGAAATTCAAGCTGCAATAAGTAATGGATGACAAATAAAACTGACTTTCATTTCATCTGGTTTAACCGAGAAAAAGAAATACCACTTAATCCTAGATTTGACTCCCACACAATGGTCACTAGATCGAATTCACACTGATTTATTTTGTAATAAAGGACAAGATACGCTTCTTACTACCCAAAATTACAAATCGGAGAACCTATTTAGCTCTCCGTTCAGCTACTCTTGCAAAATAATACAATCTATGATATTTTCTCTTACATTGTTTTTTTGTCCTGATTTTTTGAGCAACAGCTTTAGGTTCATAATTTCCATGTTAAAAGTGCCCTAAATGCCTAGATTTAGATTGTATTTGTAGAAAAGCAACTCCACCTAAACCTGATATGTACATTACTGTGCTACAAGATCACACACTGCTGTGCTCAGTAATCCCCAATAGCCTAAATCAGAAATACAAACACATTTACAGAATTGAGTTATGGAACCTGTATGTGTTTTGAACTGTACAGGGAATTGTGGCTATTTCTTTAAAAAGGGGACAGTGCAAAATACCATGCGTTTTGATGTAATTTAGATTGGTACATGCAATGAATGAAAGGTTTATATTAGGTGGAGAAACTGATTTAAAGTGTTTTCCCTCCACGATATGCTTGATTCTGTAATTTTTCAGCCTCTTTCTGCCATTAGGTCATGCTGTACCTCAGCTCTGATCCGTATAGTGGATACAGGCTCCTTGTTTTGGGTTGGGTCTCAGGTAAGCACTAACCAAGCAAAGCCTTCCAAAAGGCCTTTCTCATCTTTCTACCAGAGCGTGGCGTAACCACAGCACAGACAAAACACCAAATCCAAAGCTGATCAACATCAAAGCCCCCAGTCCTCCATCTTCTCTCTGTTCTCCGCCATCACTCCTTTCACACAAACCCAGTTTCATTCAACTGTTTCCTCGTCCTTTCCCCGACCTTGTATCGCTCTTTTTATCCACCGATTATCACCGGCCTTGGCTGTATTACCCCCCTCATCTTCTTTCTCTTTGCTCATCCCTCTTTTACTCTGTGTGTGGCCTGCAGCTCAACAGGAGGTCGTCCACAGGTAACTCAGTGGAGCGGCCTGAAATGCTAATGCGCAGGGAAAGAAGAAGAAAGAGAGAAAGGTACGACAGGAAATAGGATTAGGGTGGGGTGTGGGGGGTCTAGCAACACCATCATCGGCATCATCGGAGCCTTAATCAAGCCCAGTTACATCTTAAACCAGCCTTGAATGTTTGCCGCTCGTAATAATGTGCACCTTCTGTCTAATTTGGCCATTATTCAGGCCTGTCAGACCGCAATTATTTAGAGCTTATCTCTCTCGCACACGAAATGACGCGTTTGTCACGCTTTTGCTCCACGCACAAACACACACATGCAGAAACACACACACACACAGGGCAGGCAATGAGCTTTATAAATTCCATTGATGCCTGCCTGCGATAGGACCTGGTGCCCCCATTTCACCCTCTACACCCCCCCCCCCCCCCCTCATCATTACTCCATTGATTACCTTGGTTGGCTTATCATTTCCACATATTCAATCTCATCAAGAGATGCCACACACATGCACGCTGCATATTGTTTACGCGTAGATGGAGATTGCATTGTTGTTTATCCCCCGAGTTTGTTTATTCTATTGGCTGATTTGTGTTTAGTAATGTCATCTATCCCCCTCCGGACTCGGAGCCAAGCAGTGGAAAAGAAAAGAAACACAATCTCTCCATTCAGATTGGCTGAGAATAGGATGCATGATATTGGGTTTCTATGATCTTTTGTGAGCTGTAATTTGATGCCACGCAAAGTGTTTAGCGGAACAAATATAGAAATGTTGTTAAATTATATCGTAAATTAGTGATCAGGAGGAAACGGCGGAGGGAGTGAGACGGAGATACGTATGTATTTACTGCAGTGATTGGGTTACATTTGCCGTAACAAGACCAATGTTCCACGTTTTTTTTGACACCCCAATTTAGTTAGTGTTATTTGGAGAACAAACTAGCCATGTAATACACAATACAAAGTTGGAGTAATGATGTTTTTAGGCAATAAAGCCAATGGATGTGGCTGTTATTAAAGCATCTTTACAATTGCAAAACAATTCTTATCGTCTGGGAAACGCTACATTTTCCGAGGATGAGGAAATGAGGCGGTGAACAAAACTAGCCATCAGATAACGTGCCTCCTTAATTCTCTCATCCCCTGTTAAATAATATCATTATCATTGCCTAATGACGATGGTGCAGCAGTGCTTATGGAATAAGCCGATTAGGACAGAGACAAACAGCATGGGGCCAGGAAGCACGGCGAGGCCATTTACTACTTCACACAGGACAAATGAGTGTCCCTACCATCTTTCCTTCTCTCATTCCCTTTTTCAATCTCACATCCCCTCCACACACTTCCATCTATTCATTTTTTACACCAAGTCATCATGAAGTATTTGATTTCCTCTCCTCCCCTCCTCTGCCTCCTTCCCTCTATCTATTCCTCCTCCCCCCCCCCGTCTTTCTCCTTTGTGCGGAGGTAATCGTAGATGCAAAGGGAAGGGGGCCGCAGGGCTCTTATCGGCCCATAACATCTGTTGGCGTGTCAGGTGATGAGATGGAGCGCTCGCGGCCTGCCGGCGGCCTGGACGGCTCCTTTAATGCAGAGAGGGGAGTGTGCAAACAAACAGCGGCTGATAGGGTCTATGCTTGTCACAATCGCTCAGGACCGTGATCTATCTTCCCCCTGCCTTTCCCCTCTCTCTTTCTTTCCCCCGCTCTACCTCTCTGTCTCCATCTTCCCCTCTCTTGGTCGAGTGTTCTTCTTCACATTGCCCCCAAAGACCTCTCACTCTTCCATGTTTTTCTTTTTAAATCAAATCCTTTTCTCATTAAGTTTCTATAATTTACTCTCCTATGTTTGTTTCATGATTATGGATGTGCGCCGGGCCTTGATCAGGTTGTAATAATGGTTTTCGGGGAGCCTGCAAACAGACATCCACTTCCCTTTCCTCTACGACAGTGAGATGTAGAAGATAAGATGGTCAGCGGGCCGATCAGTGTAGACTTACAGTACTCTTATCAGGAGCCATGCATGCTCAAAGAAAATGTTTCAGGCCTTATCAACATGCTCATTTCCACAATCATCAGCAGCATCAACAGGGCCAGCACCATCACTGGGAGCACCATCATTATCATCATTATCATCATCGTATCCATCATCATCACTGTCATTATTAACAGTATTGGCATTGTGATGGAGAAAACCATCAGGATCATTATCGTCATTATCAAGGTCGTACATTTTCATGTCATTTCTGCTCAATCTGACTCAAACTCAATTTCTGAAACTAAATAAAATAAGAATTATATTTTTATGGTTTGACAGTCGGGTTCAAGCCACATATCAAGCTATCAGTTTTATCCTTTCAATACCTTTTTGAAGCTGTTATTTTGTTCAGGACCATAGAGTCTGGAACCTATCCCAGCATGCAATGGAAATGGAGTATCACAAGACTGGTTGTAAATTACATTACATTACATGTCACTTGTTAGACGCTTTTATCCAAAGCGACTTACATACTCAATACTGTGGGCAATCCCCACAGGAGCAATTTGGGGTGAAGTGTCTTGCCCAAGGACACAACAACATGCTGACTGCAGTGGGGTTTGAACCTGTGCCCCCCTGATCCGAACACCAACGCACAACCCACTGCACCACACGCCTCCCTAAATATATCAAATAGGCCAACACAAACTAACATATATTTACACCTAAGCAATGTAGCATCACCTATCCTTCACTTCAAAAATATATCACAGAAATCCCATAAGGCCTTTCTGCAGGATTTGTGAAAATGAGGCGAATGTACTGTATGGGTCTAGATAAAATCATAAGAGTATATTTTCACATGAATAAGACGCAATTAACGAGTCCAAATGTGGATGGTTCGTTCTGGTCTTGAAATATGTATAAATTCCCAAAATGGTCAAGTTTTGTAAGACACATACCTTTATTGCAGCTGGTTAGCGCTGACCATAGGAAATGGTGAAATTAGAATATGTTACATGATTAGCTGCAAAGCATCCGTTTATGACACGTCCAAAACTTGAACACAATGTTTCTTAACGACAAAAAGGAAAGACATGGTCAAGAAAAATGGAAAACTACAATTCCTACACCGACCCACAGTGTATTTCAAAACAAGATGATAAAAACTGAATCAAATTGGAACTTTAACCCGCAGCCAGCAGAAACCCTTTGCTCTCTATCCCATCCCTAAAGAAATAGGATTTCCTCCCCATGTCTAAGTGCTTTGCAGGGACTACATCAGCCCTGTGCTCAACTGTACTGCTGCTTCTGAAGCTACACAACTATAATGTCATTGTCAGATGGCTTGTGGCAGCAAGATCAATAGTTAGTAATTCCTTGGCTGGGGGTCTGAGAGTCGTCGCCCTCTCTCTCTGTCTGTCCCCCCCCTGAGCTAGAATGTCCTCTAATGGAGCAGGCCAGATCTAATCACTGCAGTAATTGAAGTTTACTTTGAAGCTTTCAATCTAGGGGAATATTTAAAGACAAAGCCACCATGAAACACTATCTACTGTCCCAGGCCTGATTTGATCTGGATCTAGTGGCTTCTTTAATAATAGATGAGAGTCTCAAACATACTTTTATCCCTCGTTCGTCACATGTGTGTATTAGATTTTACTTAATTCAAGGTTCAAGGGTCTGACCGTCATGAGCTTTTTTGAAGGCCAACAGTAATGCAACCATTGCAGCTTGCTTGATTTATGCTTTAAAAAAACATTAGTCTGTTTGAAAATCGAGTACTGAGTCTGGACAGGATCATGGTACAAGTGTGGAAACATGGCGAACCATGAGGCGATGTTTTAAGATATAATATACTGATCGAGGTTTAGTTAAGAGGTTGCTGTGGCTCAGGAAAGTTTCTGAGAAATTAGAAGAAAAATATACAAAGGAAATGTGTTTGTTAAATATAGTCCTAATAACGCTAAATACAATTAACACAAACGTCAATGCAATTATATGCCAAATATCTTAAGATAGCCGACATTCATTTATGTATATGAGTTTGAAAGGAACACAAACATTTGGATGTAGAATTATAATGTAGAATAATAGTTGTATGATTGGCTCTTTTACTGATTTCAGAACCAAAGATATTAAGAAACGTTTTGCCACACATACAAAGATCTAAACCTCAACAATGAAAACCGCAACCTAACCATCTACATATTTGCAATGCCCTTATTCACGCTATAACTAATTGTGAGTACAAGTTAAGAAAGAGATATTTAAGTCAACTGACATGGAACAGATATATAAAAACAGAAGTTATTTGGTTACTACAACAAGCTTTGCACAGCACACTGATGATTATATTCCCTCCAGTAATAAGAGTCTTATGGCGCGTTTCCACTACAGCGCGGAGCACGGTTTAAGAGGGCTGTGACGTCAGCGGCCCGTCTTTGGTTGCGTTTCCACTTGGCCTAGTACCGGCCGGCGGGTCCTAATTCACAGTTTTTCTGGCCTCATAAAATCGTGGGTCTAGGGCCAGAGACAACGAGGCTGAGTCGGGCTGAGTATGCTAAACTAGAGAGAGCATCGCTGGCAAGGGGGCTACAACTACAACAAGATGGACATATTTGACCGTGATTTAATTGTAATACACGTTTCAAAATGATGCCGAAGTAACAACATACTGATACCGGTTAGTAAAAACCATGAATTAATGCTTTGTCAAGTCTGCAGACAGACGGCAGGCGAAAAACCTTTTAAAATGCGTGTTTTCTAAATGGAGGTTGGCTAAGCTAACGCAGTATATGCTCCGACCGTCCACACTCACAACAACGGCCTATACAGACATAAATAAAGCAGCGACTGTATTCACCATGACACAGGCAGTCTGTGGTTTGTACTTGTTTAACTTTTGTCTAGTTTCTGAACATATATGAGGAGCTGTGAGCTCTGAGTGCTAACAGCTAACGGCTGTGTTGTTTTTCTGGGGTTCTCTGAAGATCACTTCACGGCTCCGCCTACACTGCGTTACTATAAGGGGCGTTCACACCAAGTACTTTTCCCACAGTAGTTCATGAGAACTTTAGTTCATGAGAGCTCTTTAGTTCTGATGAACTAAAGCAGATCGCGTTCACACCAAAATGAGTTCCTGGGGGTGGATTAGGCAAATGAGCCGCTGACGTCACTTCTTCTTCTTCTGCTTTGGGTTAACTGGCAGGCCGCAAACAACTTCACGGCGAGTACAGTAGGTGGCGGTATGCACCTTAAAGTTGCAATTCGCCAAAAAACCGAGAGAAGAAGAAGAAAAAAAACTTCCGCTTCCGCTGTATGCTTCGGTTTACCTTCCGACCTCAGGCACGGTATGGAGTTGACGTTTTGGTGGTCGTGTTATACAGCTTCGTAACTGAGTTATTTAAGCCAATAACCACAAATACAAATAGACCATTCAAATGCAATAGAAATGCTGAGTCGGAGGCGAAGGCGGTTAAGAAGCCTTAATAAAAGGATTGGACCACGAAAAGCACACGCTATGGACATTTTCGCCGTAGGAGAGCTGAGCATGATGATCGTTATCACGCCCAAAGAACAGCAATGGTACGTTCATTAAATTACATTAATACTATCTAATGTTGGATTTATGGAGTTATGTAGGGCTAATTTGTGTCTTTGTATGTGTTTCCAGATATGCGAATACTACGGAACGCGTCGTGTCCCGTGCTCTCTCTGGGTGAACAATTCGCCTGGAAGCAACGTTGGGGAGAGGCATCTGAACAGCATGGAAATTGTAAATTGACAATAAAGCTGATCTTTTGTAGTGCATTTGGTTCTCTCTTTTATTTACCAGTCAACAGACACAATTACAATAGTGCAGACACACCTTAGTGCAAAGATTAAATGTCAGTATCAAAACAGTACTCATACTGTATATTTGTATATTAATGAGTATATTATTATGTTAAATGTGTGTTAAAGACAATGGGATGAGGTTAAAAACTGTTGTATACCATCTTTACTGTGATAAATACATACATGTTAAGCATACACACCTGAAGAACTACGTTACACACACACACACAGGTTAGTCTGTGCACTGCTGCTGGTTTAAACAAAGACAGTCATGATGCTAGTACCGTGCATGTAGGTTCTCTTTTATTTATCAGCAGCAGATCAATAAGTGTCAGTAGTATCAACACAATATAATAACAGTGGCAATATATATATATATATATATATATATATATATATATATATATATATATATATATATATAAATAACAATAGGTAGGCTCAGCAGCAGACACACCTTAGTGCAAAGTTAGGTGTCAGTATTAATAACAGTGGCATATATATATATATATATATATAATCACAATAATACAAAATGAACTGTCCCAGGTGTACACTCAAAAAAGTGAACTCTGTGAGTTGTTGAATCTAATGAATGCATCTTTACCCAATTTAATTGATATATCTGAGTTTGCTGTTTAAACCTAGTTGATTTAAGTAGGGTTTTCTTAAAATGGATACCTGTTGAAGCCACATATGCTGCTCAATTATCTCCAACGCAACACAGCTGTGTAAATTGCCTGTGGCGCATGCGCAGAGGCTCACATGAGGGATATGATTGTGACGTGGGCTTTTTCGCGGTGAGGAAGGACAGGAGAAGCTGAAGAAGCAATGGCAGAGACCTGAGCGACATCCAAATGAATATGAGTGAGTATGTTTTTCCTATGCAACATTTTAAGTTGGTTTATAAACATGCGGTTAGAATGTGAAATTGAGAGTGTTGTAACTCGCAGAAATATCTGCAATATTTTCGCATATGGCAGCTAAGGTTGGCTAGCTGGAAAGCTAACTAACTAACTTAATGCTAGCCAGCAGGAATATATCACAGTAGCAACCAAACAGTTTTAAATTGAATTATAAATTACTGACTTGTGTGTTGTGAAATGTTAATTTAATATTGTGAAAGTGGCGCGAAGATGGCTGTTGGTCGGGTTTAGGGATATGTGTTTGACTGTCAGTGAGCAGGACCGGCTATTAACCGGCGGCAACTGAGATGCCTGTGGCGGGGGAAGACAGAAGCTTGCAGATAAAGAACAGACTGTGTGATAGCACTAATGTTACAGTGTGAGAGCTAGCTTGCTAACGTAAACCAGCTACGTTAGTGGTTGGGCGAGCGAGAGTGAGAGAGGGAGCGGGGCTCAGTGATGCAAATTAGTGCTTTTCGGCGCCTCCCGCTTTTTTAACGCTGATTTGGGTGACTTGTGTAATTCGTGGAGAACCGAAGAGTTTTCGTTTTTGGGGGGGGGGGGGGGGGTTTGGAGTCCGTCAACAACTTCGTACTTAAAAAAAGAAGAAATCTAGACCGCAAAATAATTAAACAAGCGAGTGCCTGTTTTTCCTGACCAAGGACAGGTTCCTTGAACACAACACGAGCGTAACGTGTCTTCACGTGGTATATGTCTGAAAGGAGTGCTGACGGAGAGCACCGGAAAGCCGCTCCAGCTCTTCAAATATTGCAGTACCCATAAGGAGCCGTACACATGCCGCAGTGTTTGCGTGGCTGTGTCTTTAGTTGTAATCACAGTGGCGATCTGTTGTTATTAGCATCTGGTTAGCTAGCTATGCTAACGAATTTAAAGAGCTTCTCTACAACCAGGTGGAAGAGAGCTCTCTCCTGAGAGGCTCAAATAACCTCAGCTCAGTGAGGTTAAGGCACACCTTGATATGATCATTATAGTTATTAATGAGACATTAGAGACTAAATGAAAAACAGGTATAAAATACTATATGACAGTAACAAAAAAGTTGTTAAAAATAACAAGAATATAGTTTAAAAGGGGAGTGATTTGTAAAATATCCAAAATGAAAAATCTTGATTTATAACTTAACATCTCTGTCTCCTATTGATCTGAGTATATTATAAAGAATAGCCAGTTCATTGAAGCATTATAGCACAGGCCTTTGTCAGATGGTATATTACGCTGTTTTTTCTCTGCTTCGAATAGTTCTCTCTTTTTTTCACCATACCTGTGTTTGCATCACTGATCTATACTCTGTCATTTTTTGTTTAATATTTTTGTTTGTTTCATTTTCAGTTACATGTGGAAGTGTAAAGACTGTGGTGCAGAGGAAACCTCAAGATTTCAGCTATTGAAGCACTACAGGTTAATACATGGCCACTTTGGCCGCAGACAACCTTATCCATGCACATATTCTAAATGCCCATGCACATTTAAAACGTGGAATGCCCTTCGAAGTCATCTATCCAGATCACATTTTGATCAAACGTCACAAAAATCTGTAAATGTAACAACATTTACCTGCCATCATTGTTCTTGTAGTGGCATTGTCTCATTGAGAGAGTTTTTCGTTCATGTTAACAACCATCTCAAAAGACACGAAACCATCTGTTGTGTGTTTGAAAGTTGTTCCTTTTCAACAAATATTTACGGAACATATCAATCACACAAGAACAGAAAGCACAAGACGCATACACTGAACAATTTCAAAGCTGGAATTGTGGAAAATGGAAGGGCAGATTCATTGAGTTGTACTTTGGGAGATACATGCTTGACAGAGAGTGATGAGATACTTCACGATGATGAGCTTGAGGTTGGTGCATTGGTCCAAACGTCAGAGAACTTGCATAAAGTTATAGAACAGAAACTGGCATTTGTTTTATTAAAACTTGAAAACTGTTTCCATGTACCAGGCTCTGCCATTGATGAGCTGCTAAACGAGTTGCACTATTTGATTAGTTCTTCTCTGGTGCCAGTATCCAACAACATTCTAGCTGATTTCTTCAGTAACCATAACTTGCAAGTTGACCAATTGCTCATTAATGAGTTAGGCTGTACACTTTGTACGTCCAACCCTCTGTCAAAAGCTTTACAAAAGGAAGGACCTTTAGCCACTGCTTTTAAGAGGAAGCAATACTACAAGGATCATTTCAATATTGTTGATCCAGTTCAGTACATACTTGATGCAAAGACTAAAAGAAGTTTTCAGTATGTCCCTTTGCTAAAGGTTTTACATCAGCTACTTCATCAAAATGATGTGCTTAGCAAGGTTGTTGAAAAGAGAAGAGAACAACAGGTAGTGAATGACCACCTTCATTATAAATCTTTTGAAGATGGCCAGTACTTCAAGAACAATGATTTTCTGGCAGGGGGGGAACTGAGAATCTCCATCTGTCTATACGTAGATGACTTTGAAGTCTGCAACCCACTCGGTACTTCACGTAAAACACACAAACTCTGTGCTGTCTATTGGATTTTGGGAAATTTGCCTCCTGGCAGCCATTCCTCTTTGACCTCAATATACCTGGCTCTTTTATGTAGAAGTGATGACGTGAAGACCTTTGGCTATTGCAAAGTATTTGAACCATTACTCCAAGACCTTGTTACATTGGAGCGGCAGGGTGTTTTTGTCTCACAACTGGGTACATTTGTGAAAGGGACACTTCAGTGTGTAGTGTCAGACAACCTTGCAGCACATGGAATAGCCGGATTTGTGGAAAGTTTCTCGGGCCCATATGCTTGTAGGTTTTGTACAGCTCAGCGAGCAGAAACTCAGGTTAAAGAAGTGAAATCGGGTGCATTTACCCCAAGAAACAAGGAGCTTCATCAAGTCCATATTGATACTGCACAGGCAAAAGGAGGTAGCTTTTTTGGTGTAAAAAAAGCGTGTATTTTCACAGAAAGACTTGCCCATTTCAGTGTCACATCAGGGTATCCTCCTGATGTTGTCCATGATCTTTTTGAGGGCATAGTCCCAGTAGAGCTTGCACTGTGCCTTGGTGTGCTTATTTCCAAAAAGTTTGTTACGCTTGAAAACCTCAATAAGAGCATCAAAAACTTTCCATACAAGTGGGGGGACAAAAAAAACCGACCTCATTTGGTCCCAGTTAATTTTGTCCGAAACAAAAGAATTGGTGGCAACGCGCACGAAAATTGGTGTTTATTGAGGTTATTGCCGTTTATGATTGGGCAGTTGATCCCTGAAGACGAACCAGCTTGGAAAGTGATTCTAGACTTGAAACATATTGTAGAGCTTGTTGTTGCACCTATCCACTGTGAGGAGTCTGTGGCATATTTAGAGTTTAAAATCTCAGAGCACAGACAGAGATACCAAGAAGTATTTCCAGATCAGCGACTCTTGCCAAAACATCACTTTTTGGAGCATTACCCAGAAATGATTAAGCTGTTCGGCCCCATTGTGATGTTTTGGACTATGCGTTTTGAGGCCAAGCACAGTTATTTCAAACAGGTTGTAAGACACACAAAGTGTTTCAAGAACATTACACTGTCTCTGGCAAATAAGCACCAGCTGATGATTGGCTATCACATGCACACAAGGAGTAATGAGAGGTCAGCCTTTGACGTGTCAAACGTCTCAACAATTCCATTAGATATCATGAAAGAAGACATAGCACTTCAACTAAGTCAGAAATACACTAACCTCACAACAGTCACGCTAGCACACATTGTCTCTAGCAATGGCATTGAATATAGAATTGGAATGCTTCTTGTGCATGGATCAGTAGGTGGACTGCCTGAATTTGCAGAAATACTTCAAATGTGTATATTGAAAAACACATTGATCTTTATATGCAGAAAATTGTCTTCATGGTACAGGGAGCACTACGGAGCATTTGAGCTCCAGTCATCTTCAGCCAGAGAGATTGTGTTGGCAGAGTTAAGTGAACTGACCGACAACTATCCCCTGAGTGACTACAAGTGTGGAACCCTCCGAATGGTCACCCTTAAAAGATACATACACATGTCAGGTAATTATCCTTTAATTTTTATTTGACTTTGACTGAATGTCTTCATGGGAATGTGGGTAAAATAAGACACAGAATATCAATTAAAAACATCTGGGGTTTGGAGTCAGAAACAAGTGAGGTTAGGTTAACAGAAATAATAAAACACAACTCTACAAGGATGCTGGCGTACCCTAACTAAATCTATGCATGCTAGTTAATCAAGTCAAGTTGCATTTTGTAACATTTGCAATATAAATTTGAAACTGCCGACAATTCAAATCGGTCTGCAGTTTAATTGAACTACCAAAAATGATAATGCTGCCTTAATGTTTACTATGGCTTTATAACTACACATGTGCAAGAGTCATTCAAATATAAATATTTACACAACACATAATTAAATATGTTACTAAAGTTTAAAGAATACTTCCATCACACTAACCCAGTGCTTTCAATGCCTATGATACCTCCACTGATGATGACTGGATCTGCCTCGAATTGTATTACCTACTGTTTAAAAAATATATATCTTCTTCTGTCTTTTCTTTAGAGTAACCTGTTGACAAGTATGGCCACTTCTGCAGTGCTTTGCATCATCCTAGGAGAAAATGACTCTGCAAAAGTAACCCTGCCTTTGGGAATACCAAGCTCTGTTGAGGAACTTCAAAGTGAGATTAAGAGACAATGTGAGGTGTTTGGAGACTTTAGACTGCAATACAAGGACCTTGATTTTGATGAGTTTATAAACCTTACCTCCACCTCAGACATTCAAAACAAGGGGAAAATCAAAGTAATTTACCCCCCAAGTGCCTTATCTACAAGCAGTCCTGGCTTCTCTGCACGGACATCCAGCCAGGATGAGATCAATTCAATCTCATCTGTGGACACTGATCTTCCCTTATCTTCTGATTCTTCGTCAACATCATCCCTCAGAAGTGAGCCATGGCCAAACGCCTTTCCTGTGCCGGAGTTTGTCTATGATGTCGAGATCCAACTCCAGCGTGCCAATAGTGACTTTCAAAGTAATGGTACCCTCTTCAGTCCTAATCCAAGAATGAAGTCAGATATTCTTGAAACTTTGGCATCACAGATTGTGAAATATAAAGCATATCCCTCAAGTGCTGAATTTGATTCGGTAGCTGAAGCACTTGTGAAAAAGCACCCATGTTTAAGGGAGCAAGGCTCTGTTACTGGCTTTTATGGTTGGAAGATCAGTTTAAAATTCAAGATGGGAAACTACCGCACTAAGCTGCGCAACATTGGATGTTCAGAGCTGACTGTCAATTCTTTAAAGCGTCAACAGGATGATCAACGCACATCTCGCAATCAAGTGAAGAAACCTAAAAGAGCGGAGGTAAACTACTATCCAGACTATCCAACAGGACAAACCAAACGGAGCCTAGAGGAAGAGAGGCTGGCACTACTGTCCGAGGTACATAAGAACAATAACCAACAGGTGGTGAAGGATAAAATGGAGAGGACATTTGACTATAGGCGTCATGAGGTGATTGAAGACAAGCCATTCATTGCCGAATTCAAAAGAAGGTGGCCGGCTCTCTTTTCTGAGCGTGAGGTCAGTCATATATTTTGTTGATAACTTAATTATTATATTTTGCAAGGGGGTTCAATTTAAAGAAGCATTTTACCAATGTACATGTGATGCAGTTTGCCAGAAAACATTAGGGCAAATGCGTCAAGACTGGCCACATACACTTATTATGTTTGTCATTGGAACCTGACTACAGAATCATACTAAGAAATTAACCTAACTTTCATGTTAAATGATAGCTTTGAGAAAAATAATTATTCTATATTTTCATTCTTACAATGCTTTGACAAAAAAATCATCAGGAAGTAAAAAGAAAAATGTCATGGCTGAATTATTCCATTAACTTTTACTGTGGTGCTGCAGCCAACAAGAAAATGTGTTGATTTGATTTATGTGTTTGTCTTTATTAAATGTTTGTAGGTGGAAGCAGAGTTTGCTCGCATCACCACTGTCCCACTGAGATCTAAGTTCATGCAGCAGCTAGATCATCACTCCTCCAAGCTGTTAAGGATTTTCCAGAAAAAAGGTGGTGCCGCTGGGCAGAAAATAAGGAATATCATGGCAGAATACGACAAGGTGTGTTATCTAACAAATGCCTGGTTATTAGAAATATTTGTTTTGTTTAAATTAATTTTATTGTATTTATTGTGCAGTTGTATTACTTAAGCATGCAGTAAAATATTTGAGACGTGTGGCTGATGGAAGACATTTTAAGTCATGTTCCCACAAAGTTTAAAATGTACTTGATCAAGTCATTTTCAAAATGAAAATGAATAAATTAATTGTATTTTCATCTAAAGAGATTTGCATATTTCTGTACCTTTTCTGTGGAATGTAGTAATACATAGTGTTTCATGAATGCAAATTCGCAGAAGTTTGGCTTTTTTGAATTGCAATAATTTGATTTACTGTGCTGCATATGATGGTAGTGAAAAAATGCTTATACTGAAACATATTTCTAAGATGATCATAATGCTTAGTTCCCAGTTAAATAAATACAGTGTCTTGGATTATAACATAAATACTTTTAAAGTACAACTCACTACCTAGTAATAACCAAACACTTGCATTACAGGTGCTTCTTGTGGTATTATAACTTGTACTCCAGTTGAATGCACATTCGTCCCCCTTCATAATAAAATGCACTTAGACACTGCCTGTAAATGTAAAAAATTGTATGAAGTTGCATGTAAAAAAGAACAGGATAGTTTGCTTGTGCATTAATGCATCTAGTGTTAAATGCTGCACAATGTAAAAATACTATTCTCCCACTTATGCATTTCCTTTGTTACAGAATGACGCCATCGAGACAAGGAGAGCCTGCGTTATAAAAGCACTAATTGTGTACCTTAATGAAGACCCCGAAAGCCTGATTAGAGAGTACCTCGTAAGTATTTGTGCCTCTGCTTTCCACATTATTACCCTCTGGAAACAAAAAAAGTGATTTATTTCGTACTTTTTTGAGCTGGTTTTAAACAAACTAATGGCACCACAGGTTTGAAAGAGCAATCAGAAAATAACCCATATGCATGCATAGTACAATTCCCTTTTCAAACTATCAACAGCAGTTTGTAGACCGTTGCTTGAATGTATAATTCATAAATGGAACTGTTGAGTTTCTCAAATTTTAAAGTTTTGTAAAACCATTTTCATATCCATGGTTAACTAAATACCCACAAGCCCCTAGCAGATACCGTCAACAACTAGAAAAGCTACACCCAATGTAGCTTGTAGGTATGCTTATCTGGGAGCTCTATATATGTTACTTAGCAAGAGTGTTGCTTTTTTCCCGTGTGTGTGTGTGTAAGTCTGGCTGATGGTCTATTTTTTCTGCCTTTTAGGATGTTGAGACTGACCAGAGTGTAGATCAGATGGTCTTGGGAATCTTCGCCATAAAGAAGGAAGGTGCAGAGCCAACGGATTCCCTCGCAGATGTGGGGATTGTAATTGAAGGTGTGGAAGTGCTGAACGATCTTCAAAACATTGCGAACGCACTGGCAATTTTATTTGGACTCACATATGCATTGGACTTGAGCTATCCAAAAAACCTGAGATGCACGTTTGAGGTTCTTCAAAAGATCCTGATGGAAATGGATGTTCGCCACCTGTCGTCAAAGGCTCAAGTGCTGAAAAACAAACTGTTTGAATGAACTACTTGAACACTACAAGTGGAACGCCTTGAAACGGCACGTTGGATATCTTGGAGCAGGGGTTTTATCCAAATATTTCGGAGGGAATTTTATCTATGGAATGTTACTGAATAGGAATGTTACAAATGATTAATGTCGTACAGTTTATACGTACAAGTTGCAGTTTGGGCTATGTGGTTAAAACATGGTGCTCTTTTGAAAATTGTTGTTGCTAGCTAAATGTTGTGCAACTTTTTCTATTAAGGTGATAGCAAACTAATTATGTATATTTACCAGGTCAATAATATACTACCGTATCCAGCTAAGAGCAACATTAGCCTGGAAATGTCTGTTCTGACAAGTGTGTTTCCAATATTTACTCATCCTTTAGCTCTGTTTTGGTCTCAATACTGTTGAAGGTTATCTCGCTCCTCGGCTGCTGGATGTTTAGTTTTCCTCTCCAGCTGGTCGCTAACTTTGGGGGCCAGGTGCTTCGTCGCCTGCTTAATGATAAACGTGGAGGGAATTGAGAGTCGATCAGAGCTGGCTTGCTGAATTTTTTTGGATTTAGACAGAATTAAGAATTAGACAACACCAAACAGAAAATATGCTATAAAACCAAAACAATAATCTAGAAAACTATTGTTCCGGTTTTCATTATCTCCATAGCAACAGTTGATGACAAGAGACATTTATAAACGTTTTACACATTTTGTAGTTTACTTTTCTATTTATGTGACGACTTACATGCAATGTTTAGTTTCAGTTTGGGCTATGTGGTTAAAACATGGTGCTCTTTTGAACATTTTTGTTGCTAGCTAAATGTTGTGCAACTTCAACCTTTTGTTTGTTGATAAGGTGTGATACAAAGAAGTCTTTATGGGTTTCCATGATTTTAAACTTGGTAAACCTGGTTGCCTATGTGGTTATATCGCGTTTCATGTGAAATAAATGTATTTTTTTCACTGAACCTTAAGTCAGTTAATTTGAATTTACTTAACTACACTTCGTGGAATTTGTTGACATAGTCTGGTTTAGTAAGTGAACTTAAAATGACTTCCATTATAGCAATGAATACCAGTTAAGTAACACGGAATGCAGTAGTTTCCAGAATGATTTAAGTTTGAACTACAAATTAAAGTTAAGTTGATCTTACTAAATACAGTTGAGTATAGCAGTTCTTACTTTTAAGTAACATGAATATAGGTGAGTTAAGTTAGCATTATATAATATCTTTATGTTGGCATTAATCAAAAAAATCAAGTATGTCTAAAGAAACTGCACTGTGTTGACTTAATATTGCTCAGTTAAGTTAGCTGGACACAGAGCTATTAATTAAATCCAGGGTGACCGGGTATTGTTGAAGTTAATTAACACGGTCGCGTTGGCTCAACATAAGTCAGTTATATTCTTCTTACTAGTAATATTTAATTATAATCTACTCAACTCAGTTTTGTGGAATTTGTTGACATAACTTTATTAAGTAAGTCCAAGAAATTATTTTTTTGAGTGTAGGCAATTTGGGGTGAAGTGTCTTGCCCAGGGACACAACGACATCCTGACTGCAGTGGGGTTTGAACCTGTGCTCCCCTGATCCGAACACCAACGCACCAGACCACTGCACCACACGCCTCCCAACAAGTCATTGTACAGTTTATCAACGACAAGTTTTGAAAGGTATTTTGTTGCTCCACCTCGATTCCTGGGCCTTGTGTGAATGCAGCAGCCGTTCGTCGTGCATCTCCTTGGCACGATAGTAGTCCTGATGGTGTCCGCTGACCGGGCACAGGGTGTGGAGCTGCCTACTCTCAGCGGGGGGGAACTGAACGTGGAAACTGTGTTTCTCTGAGGGATCCTCCATGTAGTCTGAGAAGCCTTCTGAGGAAACAAGGTCAAACTATTTAGGATAATACAATGACAAGGAACAATGTTTAGGCAGTAAATAGAATTTCAATTACATTTCTACTTAAATGTGCAAAAATATTAGAACATCAGTCTTTGTGGCATGCAGGTAATCAATTGTTTAAGCTTTTACCATTAACATGTAGAATGAATGTTGCAAATTACTTGAAATTATAGCAACTACAATGTATTGTTAGAGGTAACAATACAGAGGTAGCATTATGTCCAGCTAGCATGCTAATTGCTAACGTTATATTATCGTTTTATCCCGGAGGGGAAAACTAGTTTCTAATCCTGAGAGAAACACCTCGCCTGAAACACACGATTAGTGCCATGAGTTAGTGAAGCAAATTACAGAACATTGCACACTTATTCACAAGTCAAAACGTGTTCATAGCGGGCACGGCTGAGAATAGCTAGCTAGCTAGATGTTGTTAGCCAGCTTGGACCTAACGTTAGCAAGTTCTAGCATGGCTAGCTCGATCTACTGAGCAAATAAAAGTACATCTAAGACCAGTATTGTGCAGATTAAAACAGTGCAGTGCATGTATTTTATTTTTACCTTCGTAGTCGTCCCGACATGACTTTGCCAGGTCTGCTAACTTTGCTGATCCACGGAAACGGCATTCAGTAGAAATACAATACAAATACAATGGCCGCTTCCAAAAAAAAAATTCAGAGTCAAACGGGCGTGGTTTGCATTCCGCACAGCCAATCAGACGTACGAACAATTTTCTCCCACAACAGTCCCTGCTCTGCAGCAGGGACTGAAAAGAACTAATTTGAGCTACTTTAGTTCATGGGGCTTTTTGGTGTGAACGCAAATATATCGTAGTTCTGATGAACTATTGTGGGAAAAGTACACCAAAGTACTCCGGTGTGAACGCACCTATAGATACTACCCCAGTTCCTAAACTGTAATGGAAATGCGCCATAAAGTGAGCCAGTCCTAACGAGGCCCAGCCATACCGAGCGGGGCCGAGCGAGGCCGTGTAGTGGAAACGCGCCATTACAGGCCTACAGGTGCATGCTGGGATGGGGGGGAACTCCAACAGCAACCAACAGAGCAAAGTCAACAACCAGCAACACAGTTCAGACAATAAAACATAAGATATACCAGTGAGTGACTACTGTGTAAGTCAACATGAAAAAAGCATCATATTGCACATGAAACAACCAAAATAAAAGTAGCAAAGCACACCACAAGATAGTACACTTTATCACAATGCAATAAAATAAGCAGCAGCACAACGGCAGTTATCAGCCAACAAATGCAACAAAAAAAGAAAATCAACCACAAGCAGATCTGTGAGACAGCAATGAAACAGCCTAGAGCAGCGGCAGCACACAAATATCAGCTGAACAAACCAAAATGACAGCATCAATCTGCGACAATCATCCCATACCACTCATGAAACATGATGATTTCGATTTCAACACTGGGTAAATCAACCGTAATGCAACAAACACATCCCTCAAGTGCCATACATCTTTAGAACTATTATTATCACAATCAACAGCAACCACATTCAAGCAGTAATTAGCAGCAAGTGTATTACATTACATTACATTACATGTTAGACGCTTTTATCCAAAGCGACTTATATACTCAATACTGTGGACAATCCCCACAGGAGCAATTTGGGGTGACGTGTCTTGCCCAGGGACACAACAACATGCTGACTGCAGTGGGGTTTGAACCCTTGGTCCGAACACCAAGGCACTAGTCCACTGCGCCACACGCCTACATATATCCCTTTAATAAACAGCAGCATATATATATATATATATATTATATATATTTATATATATATAAATACATATATAAAAATAAATATATATATATATATATATTTTTTTTTTTTTTTTTTTTTTTCTTATCTTTTAACTTTTTAATGCTATTTTATTTCTATTTCTGAAATATATTGGACTGTTTATTTCTGTGTCTTAGTTTCTCTTATGTACATTGCTTTGTCTTTTTTATGCTGCTGCAACGCAAACATTTCCCAAATTGGGATCAATAAAGTACCTATATATCTATCTATCTATCAAGACATCAGATAAATAAGCTCCTTACCTTTATGAAGTGAAGTAGTCTTGCTCTGGCATCTCAGCAAAAATGTGAATGTGACAATGTGTGACAAAAGCCATGTGGAATGTCACATGAGGATTGTGTAACTTGACATTGTGCATCAAAAACATGGATGTTTACATCCTTAAATCAGCATCAACATTGCACAACAAAACAACAACAAGCTGCAGCACAACCAATTCAGCTCAACTAAAAAATTATGTGATTGACATTTGGGTAACATGTAAAACCAATTACTTGAAGGCCTCATAATTCACATTTTTCATTTCATTTCAAACCTTTATTTAACCAGATTGGTCCCATAAAGGTTTGAAATGAAATGAAAAATGTGAATTATGAGGCCTTCAAGTCATTGGTTTTACATGTTAACAACCACAACACAAAAGCTCATTCATGACAAGAAATGCAGTTAATGGTTATGCAAATACAGCACAGCAAAAGGAAAGCAGATAGAAGCAGCCAGAAAGAACGATGATATCCACAACAATTAGATATCTGAAACAAAGCTTGCATTTGCCTCAGCAGCCAAACACACCAACAGCCACTTAAGATACAAGACATGAACACAACATTTAAGTGTAAGTAAAAGCAGCTCTTACTTTGTAGTAGTTTAGCTCTCTTGCATCTGAACAGGACAGCAAACTCTGAGGTGATGCAGGCCGCACAAATATCCTCTCATAGATGTCCTGAGGTAACATGGAGAGACTTTTTGTGAGTGGTAGGCTAGCTAGCAAGCTGGCTAAAATGTTAAATACACATGTCAAGCACCAACAACAACAACTTTAGAGACAATAAATGATAGCAATAAAGGTTAGCAAATATTAGCAACAGCAGCTCTTACCTTGCTGATGTGATACTTTTTTGTTTTCTCTGCCATCCAAAAAAACAGGACACTCTTAAGTGAAGATGGCTTGAAGTAACATGGAGAGACTGTTGGTTGATATTTGGCTAGCCACCCAGCTAGCCAAACTGTTTGATGGACATTTGCATCTTTAACAACATAAGAGACAATGTTAGCATGTTAGCAAAATAAGCTCCTACTTTGCTTAAGTATTATAGCTACTGAAGCATTACGTTTTTCCAGCAATAACACAGATTGCCGTTTTTTGCTGCTCGTTAGCTTAGCATTAATCATGCACAGGTGTGCTCTGATGACAGACGACCAAACGGGTTGGCGCGGCTTCTGACAGTTTAAATAGCCTGCCTTTGTGCATCAGGGGTGCATTTGATATGTTCCTGCAGCCAGCCAGAGTTTGTCATGTGACTGAGTCAGAACACATCCAAGTTTTTCTCTTTTCAGTTAAGAATAATAATTTAGATCCCACACACACTTGAACACAAATATGCTGTGCTCATATTCAGAATCCATATTTTACCTTAATGCCCATTAAATTAAAAAATAAAATACGTTGTAGTTTTATTTATTTGACATTTATTTTACCAGGAAGGTCTATTGAGATCAAACTTCTCCAGTGTAGCAACCGTACAATTAAAATTGGCTCCACTTTTACCAGCTACAACATAAAAGTGAAAGCAACACTCATTTTAAGTCAATAGAATAATAAATATTATTCTGATATGGGCTACAATGATTAATTGTATACTTGAATATTTGATGTTAATATTTTTTTACTTTTATTTAACTAATATTTTGAATGCAGGGCTTTTACTTGAAACTTAAAAAATGTTCACACTGTAGTATTGCTGCCTTTATTAAACTAAACGATCTGGGTACTTCTTCCACTTCTGAATGCCAGTCGCACCATCCATGATCTTCCACATTTTGCTATACTAAACCTCATATTATCCAACACCTGTTTCTGTGTTTTGTTGTACTGAATAAATATCTCTTAATTTTGTTAGCTATGTTGCGAGTTGTGTCAGTGGGTGTGTCGGTGGCATCTGTCCTGGCAGTGGCTCTGATTGATAGGCCTGAGCACAGAGGGGCAGTGGGAGATGAAGAGAGGTCTGATAGCAGGCCGCTAGATACTCCCTGATTCACTGTGTGTCAGATACTGATAACACTGGAGGCTCAGAGAGAGAAAGGCAGAGAGGGAAGTAAGAAGAGAAATAAGGGCCTACATGAATACTTGGAAGGGGAGAGGAGGGAAGCGAGAGGAAAAAGAGATGCTTTAGATGTCACGTCAGTGGAGAGTGTGGAGTATGGGATTGTGGCCGGTAGCTTATTTCATCACACTGACAAATCGAGGTGTGAGTCCCATTGCTCTCGACTTCACGTTGTCAAGCAGACAAACCTCCTCACAACATGATCTCCCTCCTTTGTCTCTCCTTTTTGACTCTCCATTGCTCTTTCTCATCTATTTTTTGTCTCTGCGTGTGTGCTCGCCCTGGTTTTTATTAATAACTATCTGTGGGAGATGAAATAAAGGCTGTGTGTTTTTTTATGTGCTTGGCGTGGACACAGTCCTGTCATTGTAATGTATGTCTTCCGATAGCACTTTGAGGGTGAAAAAATGGAGTGCACCTTCCTCTCCTCTTTCTGCAGCTTCAGTGTATCAATAGCATCACTCTTCCCCCCCCCCAACCCCCCTTTCTTCTTTCTCCCTCTCTCTTCTGTCGCAATCTATCCACTTTCCCATTTTTTTTTTCTCAGATGCCCTGACCTTATCTATCCATTTTATCTCCCCCAGTTTTCGGCGCCATTTCTCCTCTTCTCCGCCTGTCGCTCATCCTGGTGTCACCAGGTTTTCTGTCGCCGGGGGAGGAAGGCAAAAGGTTTCTGGAGGAAGCCAATGCAGTCAGGAGGTCACCGATGACACACGTGCACACAAAAGTACTGAGCGGAGCGCCTGATGGTCACGAGTCATTTAGTTTTTGAAAAAGATGAACATTTTTTAGGCATACCTGTCCATCACATGAGGCAGCATTCCACAATGACAACCATACCTGAGTGTGTCACGTGCTGCTCATCCACACGCAACACCTGCACAAGAAAAGTATGCAAGCCATGTAGCTATGTGGTTCAGAGGTGACATCGTATTTTGTCTCTGTGGGATCCTCAGTGTCTGAACAAGGTGTCTGCACTAGTGTGTGTCTGTGCAGGTCTTCCTCTTATGGTATATTGTTAATTAAGTGTCAGGGTGCAAGGAAGTTATTGAAAAGTATTCATATTAAATAAAGGAAGCAATACAATCCAAGTTGAAAGTGGGGATTGAGGGGTCCAGTGTAGTGGCACATTAAATTGTAACATTTGAGTTGTTTTGTCATATTTCATAGAAGTTATCGAAAGAAAAACAAGCAGTATTGAATCTTGAATTGTGAATTTCTTATTAAAAATATTTGAATGAAGTAAAACAAGCACTAAAATCTCATATAAAGTGATGTATCCTGTATAGTGAATAATGATTAGTAAATCTACCAATTCCACCTTATACTTCTATAATATACATCATGTCTATACAGTAGCTTTATACATTTCCATTCAAATTGTCCGAGTGTTCAATATTTCTAACACAAGGGCCTTTATAATAAACCAGTCAAATCTAAACAAAAAACTGTTTTTGGCATTTAATCAGATTTGTTGTGAAATGTGATTGTTTGATGGAGCAATAAATGAATAAGACACAATTTTTCCGCACCTCAGCGAATCAGAGTTAGTGAAATAAAATCTTCTCCAATTAGTTTACATTGTTGCTGCCAAAGTAAAGGACAGCAGATAGACATAAAACAATACTGTATGTGTTTGTGTTAAGAACAATATTTTCTATTAATATTCAGTCATATTAACTGGTCTCAGCTGTTAACCTTAAAAAGCTAAATCAGCATTTAATAGTTGCTTTGATGTTTAAAAGAGTCTACTTTAATTCCACCTGGACTCTGCAGAAGGAACATTAGTTTTAAATACAAAAAGTGGATGAACATATTTTCAGGATTTGGTTTCAGGTTGGAAAGAGGATTCCATTGTGGAGATTATTAAACCAGGAAAACTCACGGATGTGGAGAAATTGTCCACAGATCCTTTTTTCTTTATGTCAACCATTGAGTGTGAATGCCTCACAAAGCTCCTGTTATCTATCAGCAGAAAGAAAAAGCAGCTCTGGACTAAAGATTCTGTTGAAATTACATCTAATGACCAGCCGGCTCAGATGATGATTTTTTATTTATCATTTGAAAACCATTGTGCGGGGCTTAAATGCAGCTTGGACTTAAAATATGATAGAACATTTTGCCTTCTTAAAGATATTACTTCAGTAATCATTATATATGGATTGAGTTACACACAGGGGATTTGAGGATGTGCATTCAACTCCTGCTTCAAACCACTTAATATCCGCACCACTTAAAGTGTACCACAGGTCGACTGTTGAATATCCGTTTGCCAATATACTGGGATTGTGTCTAAATTCTGAATGTGTATTTATGAATATGATCAGGCTTGTTTCATTACATCGTTTTTGTATTATTGATCAACTTGACCTTGTGTGTCTATGTGAGGCCTTTCAGTTTAGATCTAGGTTACATCTGCTTGAAATGTTATATTATGTATGCTTCAATTACTACTTTATTGATGATTTTTAAAGTACTTGAAAGTCAGTTGTTAAGTCATATTTGAGTTTAATCTATTAGTTAATACATAAATGAATACATATATCAACATTTTTGACTTTGTACATCGATTCAATTACATGTTAAGGATTGTAAGACATCCTCTTTGTGTTTTTTTAAGTTTACTGATCCAATAATTGCCTTCAGAGCAGTAATATATGAACTAAATGTCTTTAAAACGTTCAGGTATTTCGTTTCATGACAATTGTTAATAAAATAAAGTTAAATTAAAGGTAAAATAAAATGAAGTAGTACTAAATTATTCATGTGAACACAAGTTACCAGTAGAAAATACTAATACAATTAAATAAGTAAACCTGAAAGTGGAAAATAGTACAAATCTGGACAAATTTTGACCTGGAAATCACCACATACACAAATTGTGGTGTCTTGTTGTCCTGATGGAGTTCCAACTTTTTTTTATATAGCACCTATACCTTGGTAGCACTTGTTCTTTTTGAATTCCATCATTAAAAAAACAAAATTTCGTTAGTGGCAATTGACATGAAATCCATGAAATATTGGTACCAACTTATACAGATTTGGATTGAATCCCCCCCAAAACAATTGTTGAGCTCCCGGTACATGTATATGAGTTCTGCAGGTGAGGGTACGTACAGTATGGTGGTTGAAGCCCAGAGGATGTGCTCTGTGTTTAGCATCGATCAGCAGGAGATGGAGGTCTGACTCGCAGCCCGGTGTTGTGTCGGCCTGCCCTAATTGATGTAATGAATGTGATTAGGTGCTATCTGAGGGATCGCAGTGCCTGGCCCCCTGCCCTGCTTCCTTATCTCCCAGGGCTTCCTGCATGGGCCCAACAGTGGACCAATAATGCATCAGAATGGGGGGAGATGGGCTGACAGGCCTAAAGATGGAGAGGTTACCAGACACATACATCACCATGGTGGAAATAGAAACAGATCCTTTCAATGCAAAGAAAGTCAATTGACCACCATCAGCAGCCTTTTAAACTTTGCAATTTAGCATTACAGTCTTATTTATAATAATACACCAATGTGCACGTTTATTTCTTTCACTTTTGATGTTTATATAAATGTTATTATTGTATTTTATTTTTTGACATATACACCGCAGCTTTTATATCATAATTTTTGTATTTTATTGCCTATTCTTTCTTCTACTATATATTTAAAAACGATTTTACTTGATTTTTTTCTATTGCATTCTTAACAGGAACAAAACTGAATTTCCCCCGGAATAAATAAAGTAATTTGTATTTATTGTCAATGATGGACTTTCTATTTGAGAAATCTTTGGCTTTACAATATCTTTAAAACGCTGGGTTAACGGTTCTGTTTTGCTCTGTGTTACATATTCAGAAATACTTTTATCCATGTCTCTTGTATTATTGTACATGTATCACTTGTGTCAGTCCCCTATGTTTCTAGTTGGAGGGCGAGGAGAAGAAAGGAGGCAGATTGAACACAGTGAAGTATTCACAGTGCAACACTGGCATCGTGTGGAGGAATGGAGTATTGCAGATGTTACACTGTTAACGACTCTTCAGTAATAATAAGGATCAGCCTCCATACATGTATTTTGATGAGGATTTTGTAAAGTCTCTGGCTTCGTCACAGTTCAGGGGCATAATCCAGCAAAGTCCATGGCTAAATATGTGAATATATAATGTATGTGCAGCAACTACACCCAGATAAACACACTATATGGGGTATTTACATTTGAAAATGCTCTTTATTTTTTGGAGAAATAAATGAAAAACAACACAGTTAATCAATTAAATGTGTATGATGATGGACAATAAAATGTCTTTGTAGGTTTTCTTTCATTACTCGTGACTGTAGATTACTTTAAGCCACTAAAATGTTATTCTTTTTGCAGTTTTTATGCACCATACGGATATAAAATAAGCCAGTGATCAAGTTGTTTTTATTAAACATGTGTTTTACATATTTTTCAGAATCTGGAACATTTGCGTGACTGAATTTATCTGATCAGAATTAGACACTAGATGGATGGATAACAGTGATGTATCTGTATTCTCCACGGAGCTCTGCATAATCTTACAGCCTAAAGACCTCATTATTAAAAATGGCTTTATTTAAACCTAATTTTTACTATTTCTTATAATAAGTTTTCTAATTATGAGAGGACACCAGCTGCATAAAGTTACACATTTTCCATCATTTAATTATACATCCATCAGCATTCTAAACTGAGACGTTTGGCTCTCAGTTCTCCAAATCAGTTTTCATCTCGCGAGTTGAATTAACCAATTGATTAAGTTGTTCTCTCTTTTAACTCAGACATGCTTTGTGCTGCACTTTTTGCACTGAATTTATTAATGGCTTGTTCTGATCGAGCTGCTGTTGAAAGTCAGGATTGGGCCACATGAGTTACTAATAAAGGCACTTTCAGACAGGGTAAAAAAAAATTGGTATTTTATTCGCCATAGTTATTTATTTATTGGTTTTTACAGATGAGAACAATATGCAGACGCCTCTGTCGATTCAAACTTCCCTTTTTCCATTACATTTATATTTGCTGGATTTTGTGTAAATCCTATTATCATACATTACAGGATCAATTCAGTGCATGATCTTTGGTTCTAACATGGAGTAAAGCTGACAAAAAGATGGCATTAAATTATACAATTTGTGATCAATCTATCATGTGAAGACAATGTTAAGAAATTCACACACTCTTTTTGTATATTATGTCTACAATTTAAAATACAAAGAGCAGCATTGTACTATGTAGTCCAATTTTCCTATTTTCAAGTGTCAAATAGCAGTTTACAGGATTAATAATAACAACTAAATGTATACAATATAAATAAACAATATACTGGAGGACAAATAAAAAGTCTAGAGGTTAGGAGTATAGACAGTCTTAAATGTATCAAACTTTGTGATTGGACCCCAAAATTATTATAAATTCTCAGGATGTAGTTGCAACGAAAACATATCATTTTCTCTTTCTTAATAGAAAACACCACATAGAGTATTTGTTCAAATAAAATGGTGATCAAAACTCTTAACAAAATAACATGTGAATAATTTTGCTCTTGTGTGTTCTTTGACATGCCTTCCGACTATCACTAATGTCATACAGAAGTATATCCTAAAGAGGGCAGTGTTACACAACAAATACACCATCTTTCATTCATGCCTGTTCCTACCTTGAGCATTATTCCAGTATGATTGAAAATATTGAACCTTTCTTTAATATATAACAGCCCATTTAATACAGCACACACATATCGAAAACACAGAAAGGCGTGAAAATGCTGTGTAGATATTCTATATCTTGCATCAGCAGATTCTTGTGTAATTTCTCTGTGTTGGAGTCTATTGACGTTCACAGTGATGCTAGTGATTATAGCTTTGCATGGACATTGATCATAAGCCACCCCACCATGCACTAATGCTATTAATTACAGCAAACACTGCAGAGATTTCATATCATCAGAGGCCACCGCCACTCATTGGTATTACTGTGTGTTATGAAAATGAATGGCAAAGGTCAGTATGTCTCTCATCATTCAATACGATATTTTTCCTTAGGAGTTAATACACAAGCACAATATTTTCAGTTTCAAAAAAAGCTTGGGACATTAAAATTGTTGAGTTGAGGAAAGGCTTTGTTGAAGTTAAAAGTGACTCAACAACTCCATCATGTGGTACAGATATGAAGTTGACTAAGCTCTTTCCACATGAGAGAAAGAGTATACATTCCATTATTCTGTGTTTACCAAGCCTCCTTTATGTAGCAAGTAGCTATTCTGGGCTAATGGTGTGATACACTGATCCACAAAAGCAGAGAGGTATAGGTGACAGGTCCAACAACAATGTGTCTGTCTGGAAAATGTCTCAGGCTTTTATATATTTCTCGTAATGGCTTAGACAAGTGATAGGTGGGCTCTTTGATTCTCAGAAAAGTACGATTCTTCTCTAATGGTTTCTACGTTCTGGGAAAGATTATCATAGCTGATCAGCTGCTGTTAGGTCTCAGTGAGTGCAAATAAAAAAAAACACAAGATTTGTGATTTGTGATTTGTGTTTTGTGAGAGTTTAGAATATAATAAATAAAAATCAATTATAAAAAGGGAATCTTTTTTTATAAACCATACAAGATAAAGTGTAACAAAAACATGAAATAAAAACAAAAGAAAAAAGATTTGAATGAAATTAGGGAGGTAAAGTCAAATGTCTTGTAAAAGACAAAATAAAATAGAATAAAATATATTTATATCAACATCCTTATCTTTATTATGATCACCATTAGCAAAACATGTTTTTCATCATTCCAACAATCATCAAGGGTTAGTAATAAAAAAAAATTACACATTTAAATGGACATACAGTACACACAGACATAGTACATAAGAAGTTAAAGCAAAAATGTACAACAATATAAAACGTATTATATATGTATATCACAATATAACACTGGTGTATTAGCATTAAAAAGATAATAATGCTGAATTGCAGGGATTTAAAGGGTTTGGCTGCTGATGGTAAAGTGCCACAGTTGTAGGGTTCCTCCTGTAGATTGGACCATATATGACCCTCTGACAGGTGTTGTGCGGCAGCATGAGGAACGAAACAAAAGAAGGGCCATTAATGAGGCAGGGTGAGAGATGGGATGGAGAGGGGAAGGAAGGGAAAGTGTCAATGAGCAGGATGGAAAGAGCAGATGCATGTTGGACTGCGAGCTGTCGATAGCCACCCCGACCTCAGTTGTCTTGTCTCCGAGCAGCTATAACAAGCTGTGGAGCCTCCACCCCCACCCCTTCTCACTTCCCCTTTGGCCCCGGCTGGGCCTGCTGTCTGGGGCCTAGGTGCCTGAAATCCCGGTTGTAACGGTCGCATTGATCTCTGTGCCTGGGTTGGCCAATTACACCGTCCATAGAAACTAATGAGGAGAAATCGCTCCGGTGGCAATTACTGGAGCTGTACATCGCCCCAGAACTGAGATGGAGAGCTGCAAACACAGAGAAGTGCAAGTGAGACAAATAAAGAGCGGCTATTACTCCTGCACACATATATCAAACACAAGGAGGGGATTCAAAAGTAGAATTAGAGCAAACTATTAAAAAAAATCTCATTCTAATTATTTTAGGTCAGGGGATTGAGGCCCCAGATGAGTTACTTTGGAGAATTCTAAGTTGAGACTCATATTTCAGTGTATGAGATCCAATTGAATTGCCTCTATGATAGTTTACAGATGCTGTAGGCTCTCTATGAGCATAGCTAACTAACAATGAGGGACACCAAGGATATAGTTCTAAAGATTCAGGGGTGTAACGTGAGAGGTAGTACTTCAATGTCACAAATATTTAAAACAAATATGTACGATAATTATGACATATTTTTCACATAATCAATTTAAATTGGACAGGGCATTAAAGGTGGGGTAGGTAAGTTTGAGAAACCGGCTCGAGATACACTTTTTGTTATATTCCATGGAATGCTCTTAACATCCCGATAGTAATGAATATTTTAAGTGCTTTGACAAAAAATCCATAAAAAATGTTCATCTGTGGAAGCCGTAATACTGTAAAAAGCACGACGAATCATTTTAGCCGGCCCGGCTAAAATAACTGGATGGCCTACCTGCCTGTCAGCCTTCCATCTGTGCACAAATATATCTCGTGCCCTCATTGGTCATGTGCGCGTTCGTGTGTGTTGGAGGAGGGGCTCTGTAAGGAAGTGGCAGATTTTTTCCGGCTGTGTATTTTCAAATTCTAGCGATCTCGAGCTGGTTTCTCCAAAATTACCTACCCCACCTTTAAGCAACACCACAAGTCTGAACAATCTTTTAAAGGAAAATTGACCCCTGGATGATTGAATTAATACATTGTAAATTAGGTGATTTCCTTTTTTGTATTACTTACAAACATTTTCCAGAGTTGTATGTGGGCAAGTAAAAAAAGAAAGAAAAAAAAGGCTCTTAAAGGTGAATTTTGAACTTGGTATTTTGAAAATCCTTGATACTGCCCCAATAAGTAAGTATTTCATCGAAGTTAGTTCTGTTCTTATTAAAGGTATTTTTTATCTATGGTAAATGTCCCCATCCAAAAGTTAAGATGGTTTGAATTGTTTTTTTAAAATTATATTTCATCATTTTTTATTTACAGTGGAAAACAGCATGTTGTTTTTTACAATCAAATTATATTCATAGGTGAGTAAGGGAAGTCTACTCAGACTAACAAAACAATACATTTAAAATAACTGATACTCTGAAAATAACTGTAGTGTACATTTCTCACAGTTTTAACAATCAAGAACATATTATAATGCTTCTCTTCTGTATTTGAACTCTCTTTGACCAGACATGCCATTATGTCCTACTGTAAATATTGTTATATGTTGAAAAACTCAATTGAGTGGCATAGAAACACCTAAAAACAAACAAACGAGGATTCAGTTAAGACAGGGAACATCAGTGTGGTGCTTCAGTCACATGACAGACAGCAGGCCTACTCCCTGGCTGCGACAAATGAAACGCACCTTTTGAACAAGGCCAGCTATTCAATTACTCTTTTTAATTTTTTTTACCTCAGTGTTCACCATGTGGTGCTATTTTAGTTTTGGCTAACCCTACCGAAAATACCGTGCATTAGTTTAGCATACTTTTTATGTAGTGCACTGTGTTGACAGTCATTTAACTTTTGTAGCTAGCTCTACATTAGCCGAACATATTTCGAGGTAGTACAATTAGCCAACTTTGCACTTGCCTCACTGACTTAATTAACGTATTAACGTCAGAAGCACGCGCTGGAGTTTTCCTGACTGCTGTCGGTTAACATTCCCTTGGACCAACTCCAACAACTTCCCAAAGGATTAACACCATGGACTCACTTCAACAAAAGTAAGAGCTGTTTTTTCTAGCATGTTTGTCCACATTTGCTGTGCTGTTTGTGCTAATGACATGCTCAACTTGCTATGTGATGTAGCATCATTTGTCTGGTATTCTCCTTTGTTGCTGTTTAGCACGTTTATAAGAATGCCTTTTATCTGACAGTGTTGAGATATATAAATACCCAGAGTTGGGTGTTTTGAGTGTGTTGGTTTTCCTGCTTGTTGTTAGTGGTTTTCCTATTGTTTTGTTCAATGCAAACTATGGCTTCTACTGTAGAATATGCTAATATTGTGTTTGCTTTATGGATGCAAATATTGTCCATGTTTTGCACACAGACCTTTCACGTAGCTTTATTCCTTTCTTCATTCGAAAACGTAACATTGTTTTTGTCACACAAGACCTAGGCTAGAGGGTCTTATACAGCAACACTTATTCATGCCATGAATCCATTTGGCTACTAAGCCCCTTGTTTCAAGCTTGTGCAGCCATGAGTGTTTTTGAAATTAATATGTAAATAATGATCTGCTGAATAGATAACATGTGTGGAATTGCTGCTGCTGGTACTATATTCCCCATGTAGGTATAGTTCTGTGCTTTAGGGTTGTTTTATTATTAATGTCACTGCTCAATTTGTGCTGTGTTGGGTTCGATGAACTGGAGGGGCCTATGCTTAAACTATAGTAACATAAATAAATGTACAACATGTGAGATAATGGACTAAATGGATAAGTTAAGCCTTTTTCTCAGGCTTTCTTCTCCTTTATGTCAATCTCATGTGTTGGTATAGCAATTTAAAGGGCAGTGTTTGTTGTTAAAGGGCCCATGTCATGCTTTTCCGGTTATTACCCGTCCCCTTGTGTGTTATGAAGGTTTTTATGCATGTAAACGGTCTGCAGAGTCAAAAACCCTCAAAGTACACCCTGTAGCGAGTAAAACTCTAACACAGTCTATGCTGCCCCAAAACGCCTCGTTGGAGATTTCTCATTTTCCATTGTTTACTTCCTGGATACTGTGACGTGTGAATACCCAGAGGCCACACCCTCTGCCAGCATTTCACGAAACAAAGCTTCACAAACCTTTCAGCGATTCATGCCGGATATGTACAGCGTAGGGCACTGAAGAACGATGCTGTTCCTACTTTGTTTGGACCAGCGGGAGATTCGGGTACACAACCTGTAAGTATTCATTGTTGTTTGTGTATTTATGATGTTTAAAACAAACAAGGTATCTACCACGACTGTTTAAATGGGTAAACGTTTTTCGGGCTGCTAAGCCATTGACACAGTGCTAACTGGGCTAACTTAGCTGCTAGCGTTTCCATATATCAACTCCAATGTCAGCAGATGGCTTTACATGTATCTCATAGCAGGAGAATGTCTGCATTCACACACGAAATAATCATAGACAGTAAACTCCGGGTGATTTACCGTACGGTCAGTCGCAAAACTTAATTACATTATAGTTGGCGTTCCTAGCGTGTATGCTACCAAGAGCTAGACATGAGTTTGCTATGGAAAACATTGTTTTATGCCAGCTACAATGCATGACCGAACGTAGCAGACTACCCCGTATAAGATTGCAATTGTAAACATGTTCTTGCTAGCCTAATATGAGCCACTAGCGGTTGTTCATAGTAGGTTGGCATATTACACTGAACAACTAACAAACGTAGGTTAGCATATTAATCTAGCTGGCAAGCTAACGAACCTAAAACAACTAAGTTTCTCTAATATTTTGTGATTTGCATTTGATTTCGTCCAGCCAGATCAGGAAGCTCCTGGCGTATCCGGCGGACAACACATGACGGGATGACCACTCTGATGCCTCGTCCTAAAAAGCCCCAGCACCAGCTTACAAAGCTGCGATTGGCAAGATGCCGAAAACGCCTATAAGGGGAGGAATGGATGATATACAGTGTGTATATATGTATATTTACACATGTTCATTTTGTACATTTCTAAAAATAAAGTTGGATGGAAATACTTAGTAGCCTTTCTTCCCTGAATTATTTGCTCCTATAACATATCATTGTTGATGTTCCGCTCGGAGCCGAAAAAAGCCCTGTTAGACGTGGGCGGAGCCTCTCTGGTGGTTGACTAATCAGAACAGAGTGGCCGAGCTGACCAATCGGAGCACACTGGGCTCACAGGGAGGGCGGGGCAGGAGCTCCAACAAGCCGTTTAGGACAGAGTGAATACCGGTGAATACACATACTTTACAGAGATGCTGTATGAGAAACCAATGTGAGTTTGGAAAATTGCACAGTATAAATCTATTTTAGTAGACCTCAACAATGGAATTATGATCAGTAGAAATGGCCATGACATGGGCCCTTTAAGGTCCAACAAATGATAAGTATTTGTACAAGGTGAAAGGGACTCAATCATTAAAGATTGAACAAATGCACACATCTGTGGTTGTTGGGCGGACATTGGCTTGTTGGAAGCTTTTTACAAACATAGCCCATCAATTCCTAGATAGTGGCAAATGCTAAGGTCTGGCAGACTGCTATATTACTGGCCAATCAAACACCTAAAGCTTTGAAAATCTGAGGTAAAATGTCACCTCATGTTGGATCAGACTACATAGCATTTATTGACAGCTTCATACATTCTGTTTATAAGATTATAGAAAGGGTCAGGAGTCAAAAGTCCAGTTAATCACAACAACTTGTCAACAAAAAATTAATATGACGAGCTTTGCAAAATAGCATAGCATTGTAGGGTGTTATTATTTGTTTGCCCCTTGCACATACACATTACATTAAATGATGGGGATGTGGCAGCAATATAGAAAATCTAATTTTAGGTTAGCATCATTGCCTGGTTGTGGAAGCTGTCTGCAGATCTAACCACAACTGAGAGTTTGTGATCTTGTCTGCTGTTTGAATTTCTAACGTTCAGAAACAACTCCTTTTTCACTCTCCCACACCCGGCTTTATTTTCTTATTTTGTGCATAGATCTTCTATCATCTCTCCTCTTTTCTCTCGCTGCGTCTTCGCCACTGTGTAACTTTAATATCTGGGTTTAGAACAAGGACAGAGGCAGCAGCTCTGTGACAGTCAGACATGGGGGAGCAACACAAACACCCTTCAAAGCTCTTGTTTTTCTAAAAGCGAGGATAAGAGAGAACCAGCACATAGACACAGCCGTGAGAGTGTCTGATTTAGGCTTTGGCGAACAGAGGCTGTAGCTTTCATTAGAGAAAACCCACAAACATGCACACACACACACATACACACACACACGCACATTGACGTTGTTAGCTAAGAGGTAGCGAGGTGTGGAGAGAGGGGTGGAGAGGTTACAAGATAATCAACACTCCCTCTCCACCGTAAACCTACACAATAAAGACTTGACATCAATATGCCAGTGCAGTGATCTCCACAATGGTGCCTGGCACCGGAGGGGGAAAGGCCTCCACAGTACATCCGCACTGATTAAACCATGATGAGTGTGTGTGTGTGTGAGTGTGTGTGCACGGATGTTCTCTGAAATGTAGTGTATAGCTTGACTACTTTTAATTAGCAGTGAGGAAGTTGGCTGTCTTTTGTTTGCAAGTGATTAGGTGTTCGAATATAAGAAAATAATGGACTGATTATTATTCTGGATAACTTCCCAGGTCAGAATGCATTATACTGTTAATGCCATGCTGATCACTATTTATCTAAAGAGTTGAACAGGACATGTAGAACACTTTTTAATAGGGATGTCCCGATCACCTTTTTTTGCTCCCGATCCGATTCCGATCATTTGATTTTGACAATCTGCCGATACCGATTTTTCCCGATCCGATCTTTATGCAATGCATTAAGAGAAAAAAAAGGTAACAGATAACGGCTGGTCATCCAACGCGATGAATTCAGCTATCTTGGCTGTTATTTTTTGGGCCTTTTCACTGTTCTGGGGCAGTTTCTCTTTCCTTTTAAAAGTCTCTGAAAGTGTTGGTTGTTTCAGTGCCGTTACCTGAGTGGCCGCTGTGTACTCGTCGTGTTGTTGTTGGTGTTTGTTTCTCAGGTGGCGTATTAGATTGATCGTGTTGAACGTAGCTCTGTTCTTTCCACCACGCGGAACCTCCGCCTTGCAAACATTGCATCTGGCTGTTACACTGCCTTCGCTTTCAATTTTATAATACTTCCAAACTCCTGACATTTTCTCTGTCCCGAGTCACCAGCTGAACGTAGCCTCTCGTTAGCTTACTGCTACTATTAGACACTGCGCCCTGCCCACTCTGTTGCCAGATTTGAGAGAAATAAGCAACCAGGTCTATGAAAACAAGCCCCAAAGAAGCAACACATACATGATGTTGTGTAATTTTAAACGAAAATTAAGGCCTCAGGATGACTTTAAGACGTGAACATGGTCATTTTTGTTTTGTAACATTAAATAAAATAATAAAAATATTTTATAAAAAAAAAAAAAAAATCCCGATCCCCGATTTTTTTCTCCCGATTCCGATCTTTTGAAAATCACGTGATCGGATCGGGACATCTCTACTTTTTAAACAACCATGCTAAAACCAAATTGAATTGTGTACTTATTTGACAACCTTGTCGAAGAAAATGTTATCGTTTGATTGCAGTTTTTTGGGCTATATTTATCTTCTGATTTAATATCGTCTGTGATCATTATTTTCTGTCCCCATTTACTCCATTCCATCTGACAGCAATTCAAACGTTAGCATTGTCAGACATTTAACTTCTTGGATTTAAACCTAGGTTTTACTTTCATTGTTAACTTTATACAAACTTTACTTCAACAAGTGGGAAGAGTTTTTTCTTAGTAACAGATGAATTTTCTTCAACAACAACAAAGCTTAGGACACGTGATGCGGAAAGAAAGAAAAAATAAAGAATTGTTGCTATGGTATAATGCACTGTACATTTTATTTTGAATATGTGTAGATATAGCGCATAATTAATGTTAGTATGAAACTGAATTACACTGTTTGATAATGGGGATTATCAGAGGAGATTTTTGCACATCCAACCATGTCAGAGGCAGCTGCGTTCATTTTGTGTTCATGTAACATATTTTTTCTTAACGTTAATAGGTTATATAGAAGGCATGAGCTCGGTATAATTACATTACCAAACGTGTGACTGTCCAGCAGTTCTACCGGGCCAGAGCTTACAAGGGATTACAGCGATATGATTTTGTGTTATGTGTATGCCTGTACGTTGGACACAGCAGCAATATTTGTCTCATTAAATCCCTCACATTTGTCCTTCTCAACCTTTCACCCTCCCACAGCCAATCAGCATTACCGCTCAGTGATAGGAGGCACTCTGAAGCCATTAGAAGGTCATTTCATATATTACACAGGTTAAGCATTTAGCTTGGAGAAATGTGTCTGATAAACCTGTAATGAAGTGTTTGATAGTCTCGCACACAACATGGAATAAGTCGTTTTACACCTTTAGATGGCAGCAGCATGCCACTCCATCACAGAAAGAACCAGAGACACGGAACCTGATGGAAGTCTGGAGCAAAGCTGAAACAAAGAGGGACAGTTAGAGCTCATTATTTCTTTTGATTTTTGTAATCTTCCTCATGTCTTCATCTAAATTGTTGTTACTGGCAACAGGCCGACTTTTCTAGAGACTGAAACAAACTTTTGATAAGAAAACCTATTCCTAAACCCTTTAAACCAGTGCTTCTCAAACTTTTCTCAGCCAAGTACCCCCTGACCGACCCCGGATATTTTTGATAGAAAAAGTCTATATAAATAATTACAATATAGTGATGTTCCATCAGTGTTTGATTTATTAACCCCTTCATGCATGAATTACAACAAACTAAGGACATTTTCATCTTTATGCATGAAAAAAAAGAATATAACTAAAACAAATTAAAACAGATTTTTCCAAGGAGTTTTTCAATTGAAGTAATATATGTTTAACAAACCAATGAACAAAATGATATATTATGAAAAACTATAAAATACAATTCACAAATTTGACATGTTTATATGAGGACCCCCTTAGTTCTAGGAATATTTTATACGAAATTGTGTTTTCTATTTAACTTATTGTACTAAGATTCTTTTTGTAATCATGCATGGTATTTTTTTAATTAACCTTTTTTTTTTTTATCTCACGTAGCCCCTGCAGTACCCCAACGTACCCCTAGGGGTCCGCGTACCCCCATTTGAGAATCACTGCTTTAAACTATAGCTGCTTCGCTTGTCTATTGTCTAAGTTTGATGTCTCCCTATGTAATTGAACTTGATGAATGTGGCATTGTTTTTTTTGCGAACACGCTTAGTGCTTTTAACCCCTCCTGACGTATTCGGGCCGGATGGTTCTTTTCAGAAAACAATTCAGTACATCTCTGTCTGGAAAACAGTTTGATCTTGTCCTGGGAAAGTCTCTTGTGATTTCTGCTGCAGGTTTTGTATACTGTACAGTTGTAAAAAATGAAATGCTGATAGTCGGTAAAAGATTCAATAAAGACGATACTAAATAAGCATTTCAGCAGATGGATGTGTTCCTTGTCAACATTTTCACATTTGACACTGAAACATAGTAAATTATTGAAATAAAAATAGTCAGAAAATGTTTTGAACTCGAATGTCTGGGTTATAATTTCACTCAATGGCGCATTGATGTCAACATTAAATCAGTATAGCCAAAAGAAATCAGATCCTCAACTCCGGTGTGTCTCACTCATTAACAACGCAACACAGAGCAACAAGAATGTTGTCTACAGTAGCCATGAACTCACATGTATTTTCTTATTTGAGGGGGGGTGGATGCGTGGGCCACCCGAATAGGTTAAGGGGCCTTTGGCTTTTCTTGCCGGGGGGGGGCAAATAGAATCAAATTCTGTGGGAAGACACTGAATGCCGATCGCATGACGTAAAATGATGGCGTAAAATACATGACACTTTTCTCTGTGCGCGGCAAAACAAGCTCGCCAAAATGGCTTCACCAGTCTGGCAGTATTTTAAGGTGTCCGAAAATGACAATAAAATAGCGGTATGCAACGTGTGTGTGAAGCAGAAATCAGTGAGCGGAGCAAAACACACACTAACGGCCCGTCCACACGGCGGCGTGCGTTGAAGCTTCAACGCTTCTGCCCATTCACTTTGAATGGGGTGACGTCATGCTTTGCCGAACTGCATTGTGGTTCCGTCGCTTTGATTTGCTCGCGTTGCTCGCTTCAAAAGTAGAGCAATTTTCTACTTTTGAAGCTTCGACGGAAGCGCCAGCCAATCAAATCATATACCAGTACAAGCTCTAGCCAATCAAACCGCGTGCTTGTGTGTCCGGGGCGGGACATACATGTGATTGGTTGTTGGTTGAGAGCCAGACATGCCCACCGGCAAGCTTCAACGCACGCCGCGTAAGAGTTAGACCTAACACACTTAGCTATTTGATCTACCTCTGGAACAAGCTAAACTAGTTATAAATAAATATATTTATTCTTCACTGTCGGGTCACTCATTACTGGATCAGTGAGCTGCATGAGACGGATACTGACGGGCACTGACGGGCTGTCAGGAGGGGGAGAGAGGAAAAGAGAGCGCTTCCGCTCATTTCTCCCGTGTTATTATCCAAAGTGAATGTAAACTTGAATAATGTACTTCATTTGAATGTAATAATTATGTTGGTTGTTTGTGGAAGCGCCAGTGAATGAGCCCCATTAACTGAGTTTTAAACATCACTTTAAATGGAAGATCCCCATAGGCCCCGCCACTCGATCGGATCGGCGATCGCCCCCAAAATTGCCGATCGGAGCATCCCTATTAAATATGATGGTTGGCATTTTTCAATTTAGTTTCAACATTTTATGGAGAAATTATGAATTTAGTAGATCCAGAAACTGTAGGGAGATGTTTCAATATTGAAAATGACTGTTTATTGCAAGTCTGCGCCCTCGATTTAATTTCACTGTTCATTTATATTCTCTGTTAGTGTTATATATATCTCTATATGACGGCCTACATTCAGTTGAAAAGGATTCTCCACACCCAGCGAGATAATTCTGGTAGAGTAATACTCAATCTAGTGATTTTATTTAAGTCCCTCGCACATTTTAAAGACAGCGAAGGACATGAGAATAAGCCTTAAGACCCGCTATGTCTGCAAACTCTTCCTCAGATTCCCAGACAAATTATGAATACATGTGATCATTGTCTAGAATGTTAGCTTCAGCGCTGATGAGATTTCAGTGTTGAGGCTAGCTTTTTTCGAAGCATCTTTTCTATTTTTAGTTCCTGTTTGTGTTAAGTTGTGTAACATTAGGTCAGCTGAGGTTCACATTAACTGGCTGGACTGTTATTTTCGTCTCTCAGTAATCTAATGAAAGGTTTGGAAGTCTAGACTCTGGACACTCAACCTACACCTCCAAAAAGAAAGTAAGCGAGAGCAGGAGAAAAAGGGGGGGAGAAACACCTATGAACTTAATTACCCAATGAATAATTAATGTTTGATTGCAGCGTTCCCCTAGGCTGTCAACACAAGATAATTTATCATAAGATTATAATTTATCACTAATTGCTTTGGCAAGAGGTTTATGATTAGAATAATTTGCTTATTAAATGCACACATGTTATTAAGAGGCAAACTTTTGTGTAAAGTACGTTTCGATTTAGCTGCGCCCACACCGTCAGAAAGAGTGCCATTAAATTGCGTGTAATCGAGTTACACGTTCGGGATTAAAAATAGTTGTTTGCTCAGTCATAATGGAGTCCTGCTTTCCATAATTTAGTTAAACAAAACAGGTGAATATTCTAATGCAGTGAGATGCACACGACCCAGGGAGCGATTTTTAGCATAGAGAGGTGCCTCAATATCCTCAAAGCCAGAAAAGCACAACAGCATCCTAAAGACTTAAGCTCCTCTGTGAATCCTGTTTACTCCTCTAAGCTGTAATGCCTATTTAGATGAGGGGAATTTGAATTGTTTGTCCCCCGCATAATGAATGTTTGTTGTCTGGCATGGAAATCTGTGTGGAGTAGTCACAGTATCGTAGCTGTGGGCAGGACAGGTGGAGGGTCTGTGCATCCGTATAGCGCTGAGTCTTTGCTTTTGTCTCCACATTTTCATATCTTACACTAAAGCACATACTGTAAAATGATGTGATTAGACAGAGGAAGGAGAAGGAAGTGTTAAAGCATTGTCAAATCTGTGCTCAAAGAAATATAAGAAAAGGAATAAGAACCCCAGTAGGTTAGAGTCCAGTGCCAGAAGGAAAATTCAAAGATCTAGTTTTGGATTATGTCTACATAAATCGTGTACGGTAAAAGTCCTGCTGACAACGCCACTGTGTACTGTCCCCTAAAGCTCAATATATATTGTTTGGATTTTTGGATGTCTTGGAGAGCAGACTACAATACGAGAAGACTTGAAATATTTTTTTGCAGTACAACCAAAGGCTTGTCAGATATTCACAGCCTCTTATACTATAATAGAAACATTATGTTCTATTTACTGTCATCTTGATGGTGTGCCCTCTTGGTTTTATGGTTTTGTTTTACTACCAGATGCTACACCACGTCTGCCAACTTTAGCAATTACTTCTGTATTCTTTTCATTCTTGCTTAACAACTGTAATATTCAAACTGCACTCGCTAAAGGAACAGAAATCAAGTCAAACCTCACATGAAGAGGGACCCTGGACATCAACAAATGCTTAAGATCCCAAAATGACAGCCTTAATAAATACCACAGATTGTATCAAACCCTGTGAGACATTTCAGTGAAATGGGTTGAACTCTTATGTGTTGCTGCCACTTATACACAATGATTTATAAGAGCGCAAAAGCATAAGCCCTGAGCGAAAGGAGTTTTTTTCCTACTGATTTATGTACAAAATAGTATAAAATTATATTCTAAGCCAGCTGTTAAACATAGAGTAGGATCTGTTGTGTGATGGCAGAGTCTACTGGGAGTCATCGTGTGTTTTTAAAAATGGCTTTTCATTGTTAGAGAAGAGCCAAGGATTATGAGGCTAAGAAGCACCCGAGGGTGCAATCATTCCAGGTGCCACCTGTATGAGCTCAGTTACAGGTTACTGTGGGCATTCTCTTCCGTCTATGTTTAGCTTCAACCAGATTATATTGTATCCATATCCTTTAAAACCACCATGTAAACACAACACAGATGTAAGGAGCTATAATGTATACATCAACATTAACATCAAGCTTTGATCCGGCTTCTCACCAGTATACAGCACACCCCACCAGGGGTCTATGCGTTAGGGAATTTCCCTTTAATGTATTTAAGGATGTTTTATTAACTTCAGTTAAAGTTTGGCTCCTCGGTTGAAAACATGGGGAATTTGTTTGGAAAGCTTAACAGAGACAGCGATTGGTTGAATGTGAATACACTATGGAAAACAGTAATATAATGTGTGTTATCCCTTTTCTTATTTTTGTCAATTCTTACATTTTTTGTCTGCGATTCTTTCATCACAGAAACTATGTTGCCCTAACTTAGTGCTTCCATCAGTCTATTGCCGCCCCGTGCCGGGCTCCGTCATCAACAAAATGTATCTATCTACTGGAAACACATTAGATTGCGAGGGCCTGCCATTATTAGACCGTCTAAAGAGCATTTATTTTTTTAGGCTGTGGCACAAGGGGTAAACAACGTAACATCAGAGGGTCGGTGTTGATCCCAAGTCCTTTCATCAACATGTCGAAGTGTCCCAGGGCAAGATACTAAACCCTAAATTGTCTACGGTATTGAAATGCATGTAAGTCGCTTTGGATATCATCAGCATATTGACATGATGTATTGTGTTATAGTTTTTAATGCAATATAATTTTCCAAGACAAAATTAATCCTGACTCCCACGTGTAAACACACACACACTGTGTCTTGGCATTTAGAGGAAGGAGTGGAGTGGGCTGCTGGAAGCGATGTGTGTTCCTCGTCCTGCTGTCCAATCAATGTGAGAGGACAGGGGAGGAGGGCTGAGGGCCAGTATAACACTTTGTAACACTCTCACCTCAAACTGTGCACACGTCACTAAACCTTACCCTACACACACACACACGCACGCACGCACGTGCGCACTCAGACCTTTTGTCTCACTGGCTGGGAAGAAGGATGGTGTGTGTTTATCAGTGCAGGTGCTCTTATCAGCCTCCTGAGGAAGCTGAACAGATATCAGTTCTGGTGGCAGAGACATGGACTACATATCACACACACACACACACACACACACACACACACACCCACACACACACACACACACACCACACACACACACACACACACACACACACACACACACACACACACACACACACACACACACACACACACACACACACACACACACACACACACACACACACACACACACACACACACACACACACACACACACACAGTATTAAAGGGTTTGGCAGGCGTGTTTGAAAGCTTCAGACAGCCAATCAGGAGATCGATGGCAGCCGTGACTCGCCCAATGACCCACACTGTTATCTCCGCTGGCCATCCTCCCACCCTCTCCCCCTTTCCTTTCTCTCCCTGCTCTTTTCTTTTCCTTTTTTGCCCTTCACTTCATCACTCAGTTAAAACTTCTTTCTTTCTTCAGCGAGGTCCTACCCCTCTCTTCTTTCCCTTACTGACTGGCAGTCTGGTTCTTCTGGTCTAATGAACCTGGGGGGTCTCAGGGCAGCCTCCGCTGGGTTGATTAGGATCCTCATTAAAGAGAGGACCAGACCACATCCCCCCCATCTCTGTCCATCTCCCATCTCTCCCTTCCCTGCTCCCAAACCCTGCCCTGTCACACAGTGTTTCTTTTTTAATTACTGCTGCTCATCATAAAAGGAAGACCCATTAAACATATCAGTGTGTGTGTGTGTTTTTTTTCCGTCCTTTCCTTTTTCTTTCTCCACTGATCTATTGTAATGAACTCAGTGTGTGGTGTAAACTCCATGGGAAGGCTCATCATGGAAACAGACATTGCAGACCAACTAGTTGAATACACACATAAACAACGTGGTCTTTAATGTCGGTTTTAGACTCACTTTCATGCTTTCAGAAGGCAGTAATGAGCTAAAAAACAACTTAGAAAAAAATGTATGGAGGAAAGAAGAAAGACCGAGGCAGACATAGGAAGAAAGGAATGAAATAAATGAGGTTGTTTAATAAAGTTTAAGGGCAAAGTAGAAGGAAAGATGGAGTTGTCCATATAAAAGGGTGGAAGGAGCAGGAGTCTAAGATGGAGGAGGGCTGGGTGAAGTCTGGGTTTTTGCTGTTGTGCTCAATGACGGGATCAGATCAGATCAGCAATGCTCCAGAGGATGCTCGGGGCCAAAAACTAAATCTGATTATGTCGCCTGAGAAGACTAATCTCTCTTGAATCTGTCTTCGTCTAATTCCAAAAACAATACTGTAATCTGTGTGTTTGTGTGTTAGCTGCCAACTAGGGTCATACACTAGGATTGACTAACACTGGGTGTTCCTGTCAGATCTTCTTATATCTTGTGAGATATCATGAAAGATGTATGTATGACATATTTATGAAAAATCTGACTTTATTTAGACTCAACTGATTTTTTTAAATTAAAGCTCAATTAAACACAATTTATTTCGAATATCACTGAACGTTTAGCTAATAACTAAAGGAACCCTTCTCATTTTCAAATGTTTGTGGCTGTGTAAAAATGAATCTCACTGATTAGTTGGGTTGATTTTTGAACCAGGAAAGTTGTCTTTAATGAACACAATTACAAACCTATTGAAATGTTTGCTGAAATAAACAAATGATTGAATGACATCACCTATATAATGCTTTATATATGGCCTAGCAATCTTTCAAAAAGTTCAGTTTAATGACTTGTTCTCATAGACATGCATGCAAGAGCACACACACACACACACACACACACACACATATATATATATATATATATATATATATATATATATATAGTCACAAATCATTAGGTATCCAAACTGTTCAGTGAGCAATCGGATAAGCAGCACACACACATGAGTGCTTGTTCTGCTCACTGACTTTCCGTTACCATACCCGTCCACTAATTAGATTCCATTAAAGGTGGCGTTCATAACTCCGGAGGTTTCTTTGGCTGACACACCGCTCCATGTTAAAAATACTGCCAATTAGACACAGCTCCAACATCACGTCCGACCACCCGGCAATATGAGACCTCGCTCTGCCTCGACAGGCGTTCCATTCCCCACCAACACCCAAAAAGTTATTCTCCTGTCTGTAATGGTCTGGCAACTCCTGGAAATTGAGGGTATAGATAGAAATCATCCTCACAGGGGGGCGTAGAAGCAGAAGGGTTTATCAACAAAAGCAGCGCCTGGGGATTTAGTGGAAAATGTTGGACTCAGGCTAAACTCCCCAGGTGCCTGATGGGAAAGCAGAGCAGGTGCTTAATATCAGCGTAGCCTTCTGTGCATTTGTGTCCCTTTGGTCTTCTTAGGTGCCATCTTTACCGCTTTATCAATGAGTGTAGCATCTTTATTAGCTTATCCTGCTAACTTGTGATAAAGGCCTTGTGACAGCATCTCAACTCTCTCTCCACCCTCACCTCCTTTTCATTTTGATGAGGAAGAAGAAACAGTTGGTGCACTGGTATTTTGGGTATTTCCCCCCTGTCTCTACAGCTCCATCTGTCAGCAAGCCGGCAGCATCTAAGCTAACCTGGGCTGGCGTCTGAAATGTCACCCGTTGCATTAGCATTTAGCCACCGCGCTGTGCTGTCAATCTGGGTTTATCTTTGACACCCCCTATGGTCTCTCACCTTAGCTCCCCTCTCCCCCTCCCCAGTTAGTCATTGTACTAATAAGGCAGGGGGACAGTAGAATTTATCAGGCCTAGACACTCCCGCCCCAGCAGCCATTACTCATCCACAGACCAGGACATGCCAACAGTGGCTAATTGCTTTCTTTAACATTGGCACATGTGACATTCAGCAGAGTCTTCACTGAAGGAAGATGGGCTTTTCCTCACAGCAACCATATTGCAAATTCCAAATAAAGATAGAATATTTGTTTTGAGCACCTCATGTGTGAACAAATGACACATTCAATTCAATCCAGTGTTATTTGTATAGCACTATACCCTATAAAAGCAGTTCCAAGGGCTTAACATACAGCACAATGTACCAACACATAAAATGTACATACACCTGTGCATGCAAACAATCGTACTGTAGAAATATGGTTTATTAAAGAAAAGTCTCCAGTGAAAGGAAGGTCTTTAGTTTGCTTCTAAAAGAACACGGTGTCAGAGCAGGTCTAAGATCAGCAGGCAAACCGTTCCATTCCTTTGGCGCATTAATACTGAAATACATCTCACAGGACTTAGAAAGTGCTCTAGGAACATGGGGGAGATTTCCACCTTGTGACCGGAGGATCTGCCAGGGTGATAAACTGACAGCATGTCTGAGATGTACCGTGGAGCCAGACCAGCGAGTGCTCTGTAAACCAAAAGCAGGATTTTGAATTCTGCTCTGAAAGCAACAGATAAGGTTTCAGAGGACAGGAGTTCAATGACCTCCCCTTTTTGTCCTAGTTAGTATTTCTACTGGGCGGTTGGATAGCTTGTAATCAAAAAACGTATTAAACAGACAGCAACACAAAAAGGGAGACAATTGACAGTTGTTGGTGCAAATGCATAAAGATTTTTTTTAACCATTACCAAATGTTTAATAGGAATTGGCCAATTGTTAAACTAATTGAAAAGGACTGTTTCCTTTGTGCTTACGAATGACTTTTAGTTTTCTGTTCTGCAATAAAGGTTTAAAAATGATTGATATGATACTGCTGAGGTGACCAGGTAGTACAATTAAAAATGATTTATGTTTAAATTCAGTTTGATGAATTGTGAAAATGTTCATTATGGCCAACACACATATAGTCCCTGGAAACCCGCCTGCATGGCTTGTTCCATATACCTCTTAATATAAAAGTAAAGGTGGGCACAGAGGAATCTGAACATTGTACAATAAGCAATTTCCCTTTTTTGTTGTGAGCAAAGGGGGATTATTCATCAAAGCGATGGTGGATGATCCAATATCTATCAAAGCTCTTTGTTTTGTTTGGTGACAAAAGATTAATGAACAGAGTGGACTGACATTTCCAGCAGGAAGGACATTGATCTGGAGGTCTTCTGAGATCCTCTTTATCCTGTTTACCGTGCAAACAATAGATGACAGTGAGGAAATATGTATAGAATCACACCAAACGCACAGTGGCTTTATGAACACACACACACATGGAGACATTCACTAATCTAAAGGGCAAACTCAGAATGTCATAAGCTACTATATTTGTTGTTAATCAGGAGTTCCTTCATAACATCTAAAGACATTTCTTCCCTGTTATTATGTGATTTATTTAAGAAAAGGACTGGCGCCTGCTGATAGGATTTTTCTTTTTGGCTTCAGACGAAAGTCAACAGGGACGTAAACTATTTCTTTTGGAAATCAAACACATTCTTGCCATTTGGTTTTGTGACCTACAGTAAGAGTAAAAACAAGTAACAGAACTTTTTGTGGGCGAATTTAAATGAGCCAACTGTCTCGGTTCCCTGTTGTCTTGATCTACTATTGCTAACAAATGTTGAATGGAGGCTGTTGCCAATTTCTGCCAAATAAACTTTGTAGATGTCCCTTGCTTTTGGCAGGCTGAAAAAAACTGTTCAGCCTGTTTTGCCCAGTGCACTCAATTTTACTTATTTTATGTGGGCATCAATATGGCAAGTTGGGGAATTGAACGTGTTTTTGTCTAGATTCATCTTGATTTTTGTTAGCTTTTTAATCCTTGCAAGAGAGAGCAGAAACAAACCATAGTGACGGTTGGTGGTTTTGCCAGATTTGATCCAAGGATATGTGAATGTCCTAATAGGACATTTGCATAATCATCTAATGTCAAACCAGAGTCATCCTTAAGCACCTTATTGTATCAAGGCTTAGAGAGTAACTACAGCCAGGCTAATAACCTTCTGTGCTTCATGGTCTATCCGCACCCTATGCAGTGCAGCATTTTACAATGTACTGTGATACTTGGTTGCAAGTACATCGAGCAAAAACATAAATCCGACAATTTGTTTTCATTCCCATTTTTAACAAGTTGAAATAAGAAATCCAACACTTTTTCGTTGCAAATAAACTCCTTATTTTGGTCCTATATTGTTCAGGAGTTTTCCTCCTTTTTATTGATAATCGAATCACCTCAGACCCACAGTGATCTGGTAAACCACCAGATACTGAGGATATATCAAATATAGTTACGACCTTCTCTACTTCTTTTTTCTTTTGCTTTGGTTAGGGAGGACCCACTTGTGGTATTCAGATGGCCGAAATGATAATTATAAAGCTGTCGTGTAGAGCTGCACAATTAGGCGGGAAATTATTTCAGGGCAGTTACATCAGTGAATGGACTGTACTGAAGGAGGCCAACATACAGCAACTGTCTGTGTTGTGTCTGAAGACAAGGGCCAGAAACTGCCTGACCCCCAGGCTGGGTTAATGGCTCTTTGCCCTGTGCCACTCATATTAACATAACCCAGTGCTGTCTGATTACCATGCCTAATGCAGGCAGATGAAAGCCCACTGTTGCTCCGCCAATCAAAATAATGTCATTATAGTGGAATAATGGCTGCCAGTAAAGCCACAGAAGGGGGAAGAGATGAAGGGAGGACGGGGTGTTTTTATTGTCCCCGAGAGGCCAGTAAGATCCAATCAGCAGGGTGTGACTTACAGTCTGGGAGCCCAGAGCCCATCCACAGCACCTCCCCTCCTATCCAACTATCGCCTACACACACAGGCCGGGGGCATCCATAACGAGGAGAAGGAACTGTACATAAACACGCTGAGAGTACAATGGCCGCTTTTCTGTTTGATATTTGTGCAGTATGAATTAATAAGCGAGTGTAGATGATATGCATTTGTGCTTGTGCAGGACTTTTTCACATTCAGCTGATACTGAGTGTTTGTGTGTGTGTGTTGTTGGAAGTGTGTGCGTGTCTGTGTATTTGGCCAGCTCTCCAGTTATTGCTTTTGAAGTTGTTAATTAAACCCTCAACCATCTGGTAGCTCAATGAAATTACACTGAGCTTCTCAGCCATGAAAAAAAACATGACTGACTGACTGACTAAATGAATAAATAAATAGATTAATAATTTAATAAATGCTTCAAATATCTCTTGTCTAAGTGAGGGAAAAACAAGAAGTCTTATTAATGTAAATGTGCTGCTCTGTGCTGTCACCCCTGTTGTGTGAGCTGGTGTGTAAGTGTGTGTGTGTTTCTGGCATGAATTCCTGTGTGTGTGTGTGTGTGTGTGTGCTTACGGAGGCTTACAGGTGAATCAGAGACAGCTGTTAGTGTGTCAACCTTTGATCTCTCTCAATCAGCGTTTCCGCCAGGGGGGCGTCTTGCCGTCATTTGACGCCCTTATTCAGCTCGGAACGCCCTGAACTCGAGCCGAGGGCGTCCAAAAAAATAAATAACTCGAGAGAAGATCGAGAGTTTTGAATCGCTTGAAATGACGAAAAGGAAAAAGGACAAGGACATCCCTCTGTTGGAGGGGCAAAGGAGTCTGGTGGGATTCTTTTCGCTGCCAGCAAAGCGTGTTCCTGTGAAGGAAAGTGTATTGCCGGCGAGCCTTGACGGGGGGTGCTAGTGGAGCACGCGCGTGAACTGCGAGCGCCGGAGCCTCGCAGCGGCGAAACTGAGGCTCCGTGGTAAAATTTAAGAGCCGTTTAGGAGCCGAAAGAGCCGAGCCAAATGAATTCCCATCACGAATACGTAAAGAGATAGTATCTATAAGTGACGGCTCAATTCAAAATTCAAGTCACAGGGTGGACGCCCTCTCAGCCCTGGTCTGGCGGAAACACTGCTCTCAATGTCTTCTTCTTCTTCCTCTCTTTTCCTCTCCGTCACATACAGTACGCCGCCCTACGCCTTGTGTAGATCTCCGCGTGGATGCATCTCTTTGTAGAACATGAGTATACCATTTCAGTAAGTGAAATGGTATAGTGTATTTTATCTTTAATATCCTGCTGCTGAATGCATTCTGCTGCTACTGTATTATAATTCAACTTAATGCACTCTTCCACATGCTTTATAGTTTCTAATATTACACTGATGACGTTTCCCATTGGGTCACTTGCAGAATAATTGAATTTCTGCTAATATCCTTGCTGATTAAATCCCTCTGTAAATGAAGTATTGGCCAATGTTGAGCATTGTCTCGTGAGTATCTTCAACCAATGATAGTTCATTACAGGGAAAGGAAACCAGGTCAGGAGATTATTGCAAAGGGTACACAATAATTGAATTAGCGCATCTATATGGAGACTCTACGGATGCAGTGATGTTTCTCAGGAGGGAGCAGGTAATGGCTGGTTTGTGTGAAAACTTGAGTGTGTGGACCAGAGGGAGACTCAACACTTAACTCTCATACTGCAGCTGAAAGGAATAAGGAATAGTGGATGATGGTTTTAACACCCAAATAAACATTTAGGAGACCTTTCAGTTGTGTTTCAGGGGAAATCCACGGATCGGCTACATTGAAGCATCAAGTTAGAATAGGTCACAAATGATTAGCCTCATACAGGAAGTGATATCGGAACAAATATCCTCCTGCTTTTGTTCCCATCCATGTTGTTAGAAACCAATGATGTTTGGGATACAATAACATTTTCTCATCTTGGATAAGGTGAGAACATTCAACACATCAAATATAGAGTATACATTGTTTTGTATCCTATTCTTCATTGCAAAAGTGTAATGTCTTGCATTCACATGTATGTCTTTATCTGTAAACTCTTACAATAATAGCTAAAGTCATCCATTCATAGCAGCTACTGGTTTATGGTTCCGTTGTATTGTATTTGTCTGTAGCTGTAGTAAAGAATGGAAAGCACAGCAGGGTGCATGCTGTCGGTAATGCAGCCACTGACACTGCAACTCACACACTAATAACAATGTCTTTTGAGCTGGTGTTGGATCATTCAAGGGGGAGACAGCAATAATTTATTTACAGTAACTTGGAAATGATCAGTCATGTCATTGTGTTGATGCGAGCCACAGTTATTTGAGAGTCTTTTCTGTACATGACTACTGACAGAGGACATTTCCTTTCCCAGCAGAATGAATTTCTTGGAGCTTTGCATTTCCTACACTTTATTTGTAAGCGTGTCTAAAGGCTCAGTGGCAGCAGACTACCCATTTATGCTATACATATCGTCTGTGCCCTTTTGTACCTTCGTGTGATGATGATGACGGGTCACTTAAATCTTCCCGGTGAGCAACGACTGTCTGGATGCGTGTTCTCCTGCGTGTGCATTTGCTCTGCAAAATAGCGGGCTGGCATTTAACCATGACCGCTGACACTGCAACAACCTGTCATTTTTAACTGTACTGCAGAGGCACATTTTAAGATGCGAGTGGCTGGCTTGAACTTAAAGCAGCTGGGAGACAAAACTGAGAGAGAAATATAAGATGGCTGCAGAGGGAATACAAGGAGATCAGACTGAAAGAGTTAGAGATGCTGTCATGTGTTGCTTCAGAAGGGAATTGCAGGGAAATCGTGATGAGAGAAGAATACATTCAAAAACCACTAGAAGTTTATGACTCCATGAACTTGCCTGGCAGGGTTCTAATCCAGCATATATTCATAGGCGTTGCCTGTAGCTAATTGCAAAAAGTGTAAATGATGTCTCTTTTTGGTCTGTTGATGTGCATGACATTATGACATGGCAAAAAAGGTACAAGATCATGGTAAGCAAGACCAGGGTGTGTTTCAAGACAGCTGGATGAGTTGCCAAATCAAACTCCTATGTGTTGTATAACAACTTCATTTTGACTTATTCCTTCAGTAATGTAGTGGTAAATTCAATTCTAGGTATGGCTGCCATTATTAATGATGAACAATCTCCAATACCAACAATTTAAAGAATAAAGAAAGACCAAATAGTTCCCTGTGATGATGGAATAGTATATTTGCTTGAAATGCCCATCCTTAGTTGTATCCATTGATTTCACGAGTTTGAATGTATGTCAGCTTAAAAATGAGGCTAACCCTTTTAATGCACACATACAAATATGCGGCAAATGTTTTATATAAAGTATCATTGAAAAAGGTAATTGCATTCACAGAATTAAGGGCTAACTGCGATGCAAAAGTATGTGGAGACATTAGTCAGTGCTCCCTCTCTCCGTCCTTTTCTCTCTGTTGTTCTGTGATGAGATTCCATTAGACGCCATTAAATCTCTGCCTAAGAGCCCTCTGAAGCTTCACAATTACAGAAATAAAAAAATCACAATCCTCATTGAGCGCTCTCCTGCATTAGGGGCTGCCTGGAGTCGCGTGGGAGCTGTTACACGGGGCCCCAGCACAGCCCGAGTCAGAGGCTCTGTAGAGCTGCAAAGAACAGCTCATTAGAATGACTAAGAGCCCCAATGAAGGCCCTTATGTGGACGCCATAATGGAGCGGGGCTCTTGTGCGGGAGCCGTAATGGAGGCTCTTATGCAGTTGCGCTCGTCTCCCCACCGCATAGCAGAGGCTTGAGCTGAAACTGCGCGGCTGGAGAGGTGACCCCCGCCGAGGGGACGCTGAGGGGCTCCAAACACAGCAGGCTTTTGTACTGGCTTTGTGGTCGCAGAGCAGAAGGCTTTCACTGCATCTGTCACTCAGTGAAGTGTGCGGAGGTGGTTCAGTAAAGGAATATGTGATCAGGTATAAGGTTGAAATATCTTTTTAATTTATTTTATTTTTTGCACATTTCTCTTCAAAACTGCACAGTTTTCTTCTTAAATTCTGATATCCTGCACATAGAGTAGTTTTTCATTTTCTTTTACTCTTGTATATTTATATTACACAACAGTACATTTTTTTCATTTTATAGTAGTTATATATTAACTTATTTCTTTTGACGTAATTCCACTCGCTGTTAATGTATGTGTGAACCTACTTGGCAATAAACCTGATTCTGCTTCTACAGATTTTGGCTTTAAGGACCAATACGATCTTTCCGATCAGCTAAGGGCGAGGTATATTTCACAGTATTGAAACAGCCAAGTTCTGTAGTAAGTAAAGTAAGAACAGATAAAGATGGAGTGTTTGTTGGTATAATAGATCAATAAACTGTCAACAGATAGGTTTGGTCTGTAGCATTGCCAATTTTCTGAATAGTGCTTTGGTAAAATGTTCCTTTGCCAAATATTGCGCCTCCCCTGATTTGGATGTTTAACTTATCCATGTTGCCAACTTCCTTGCATCTCCAACTAGCAGTGAGGATGGTCTGCTGCATAAAGCCAGTAATATAGTGTATCATGTTTTAGTGGATGGCAGAGATGTGTGCTGCTAACAAAGACCTATCATCAGACTTTCCCTTCAATAATTTATTTAGAGTTTAGAGTCCCGATAATGGCCGTCGGTTGGTTTCAATACAGTGTGATAATTTGGATTAACAATATAGGATGTAATAACTCTCAGTTGACATTCTCATGAAAATGGCAAACACATTATTAACTGTATAATAATAATAATAAAAAGTCAGTGATCTTGGATAAAGCTTACAGTATACTTTCCGTATTTTCTAATGTCAACAGTTTAATTAAGGTTGTTTCAGGAGCCTTTCCATCACCGAAAATACAATTCTGGTACAAAACACTGTTTATTCAACTGGCGTTTTAATAAAGTACTGTTTTCTTTTTAATTTTGATCTTGGATACACAATTATTCTCCACCTCCATGTAGAAACTTTTGATGAAATGATTCCTCATCACTTAGTTAAATTACTGTATCTGCGAGACACGTTTGAATTCAGTCAGGTATTAGCTGTTGCCATAGATGTCTCTTTATAAATACATCCACGGCTGTGAGGTTGACAAGCAGACTGTTCTCACAGCCTATCTAATTTCTCTTCCTGTTAAATATCACTCGTCCTACTGCTCCTTAAATGCAACCCTGTTTTTGGCGGAGTGACATTTAAAAGAAACACAAGACCTTTTGCAACACAGGCGCTGTGGAAAATGAAACTCCAGAAATCTCCTGCATGAAACGCTAATGCTCTGCTTTAATTATAGGAGAGTAAAGTTAAAACTCATATTCATGTCAGTTGAGGTGGAGAAGATTAATTTGGGCCGTCTAAAAATTGATGAAACATTAAACTTGTGAGGGAGGGATGTGTGTATCATTCTCGCTCGTTCCTGTAATATGGACGAGATTGTTGGCAGTCATGAATGCCAGGTCATCTCACTCTTTACTTTACTGAATGTGTGTGTGTGTGTGTGTGTGTGTTTGTGTGTGTGTGTGTGTGTTTCCTGTCTGCATCTCTATCTCAGTGTGTGGGCACAGGAGCCGCAAAGCTGTTGCATGGCCTCATCGATTTCATGCCCTCTTCTCACATCTATTCACATCTCCTCTCCGACTCACCTCCCTCCTCCCGTTCCTCCTCTTCCTCCTTCTCTTTTGGTCCGTTGCCCATGGCGATGGTTCACCTCGGTAACCGGCGGCTGTGCAGGAAGTGGGAGGCGGCCTGGAGACAAGAGGACCTCCCGTGAGTGTTGTGTAAGGCGGGGACGTGACGGGGGGGGCCTTTGATCTGCGCCGGCGGCTGCGGTTAGGGGTCGATGGTGAGGGGCTTGTTCGCTGCAGGCTTGAAAAAGCGGAGGGAGTATGTTAAACATCTTATCGATCCTTCGTACTGCGGATAAAGAGAACACAATCAAAAAGCTTGGGCACACAATCTCTCGTATCACACGGATAAATGCAAACAGAAGGAGTTGCAGGAAGGTAGAAACAAGAACAAGAGACTTTGAAGGAATAAGAGCTATAAAAATAAAGCATGGGTTCCTCAAACGCACCTTATAGGGGTTTTATGTCTATGCCAGTTGTGAGTGCATTGGGAAGTAGGCCAGACAGTGCCTCCTGGAGGGAGGCCGGGTTATTTTCAGGGGTATTGTACCAGATGAAGCCTTCAAATGTTGTTGGCGGGGGGCCGTCATACACGGAGCAATTCCTCTTTAGTGAAACGCTAACTGTTCTACTCGGAAAATCAAGTGTTCAAAGCTTCTGAAAGATGGCTTCTGTAAGGGTTCACATTCGAATGCACTCGCACTATTCATTGTATTTAAAAGCAGGCTGTCAAGAAGGGGTTTCACTGCCTCTCTGGTTAAATGTGTTGAGGCTGTTGCACCTCTAGCCACACTCAACAATGATGTGTATAAAGCGGGGCATTGATGATGTGTTTTGTTGGCCGACACATTTTCAGCGTGATGAAATGTACTCATTTAGCCACTTGTTAGCAACAGCTTTTTTGAAGACTTATTACAGCTTAAGACATTAACCAGTGGGATATTAACTGACATGTTAAATGTCCTAGAACAAAACGCAAAGATCTCGTATGCTTGTTATAACATCAGACTTTATTTCCAGACAAAACCAAACAATTATTCCAAAAACCGTTGACTTGGAGCCAAGGAACACAGGAAGTGGTACAAAGCTAACTAATTCCTGGGTTGAGGGCTATTTCCTGCTTTTTATAGAGAAATGTTTATATGATGTATACAACTTTGCCAAGTCATAGCATCCATGGCAATATCCAACAATGTAGCTGGCTGCACCTTTGTCTCTACGTGAGAGTCTGCAAGCATTTTTTCCATCCTGTGACCAAGCATGCCCCCCATTATGTGCGTGTTTGTGCACACATGTTGCTAGGGGCTGCATGGGGCTCAGTGCTTACTCAGTAATTACCGGGTCCCAGGCTGTGTATTAGCGGCTGATCCAGCCGACTGGGCCAAGCGTCCACATTCAGTCGGCCTGGGATGTGCAGCTCAGAGCGGGATGCTGCCCGGCTCTCTGATGCCTCCCTAAGCTCTCCAGCACAGAGCAATTTACTGGCACCAGATTGGCACAAACAGTGTGTGTGTGCCGAGTGTTTGTGCCCATTTCAGTTTGCTCCTTCTTTTTGTCATCTTTCTAGCCTGCTCGTTTCCTCAGTGATTGGCCTGTCATGGCCTGGCCTGGCCTGGCTTGGGTTGCCTGTGCAGTATCCGTCGCTCTTCTTTCATGGCAGGCCAAGCCGACAGTGACACTAAGAAGCAGAAACATCAGGATTTCTCAGCCAAAGCACAGCCTCTGTGTTATAAAATGCTAGTCTCTCTCTGGCTGTTATAATATTTGTGTTGGTCCATGCTGTTTTCTGTTAACTTGTTAATTTGTCTCCTTCATTTTAAAATGTCTGAGAATAGCATGACCTCCACTGTCACAACTGCGTGATTAAGATATCTTTTTGCATCTAGCAGCATAGTAATTTGTTTACAGGGCCCAGCGGACTGGATTATGTTCTCTGCTATGTCATTTATTGTGAGTTTCTGTCAATGTCCATCCATGTCCGTGTGTGGTTAACGCAGCCAGTTGGTCCACTTCTCTGAAATGCAGCTAAATTGGCTCATTTATGTGAACATTCAGTCCAGGGCTGTCTTGCCCAACCTCGGCCTCAAACAACAAGTCTGCAGGGGGAGCTTTGGAAGGCTCCATATTGCAAAACTACAGACATTGTTAAAAACTGAAACAAAACAAACAAATGCATTGTTTGTCAGGACATATTGTATTTAGGATAATGATGCATTTGACCATTATTTTTGATTTTGTCATAGCATTGTTAGACAATAAGGGGAGCTGTAAGTAAGGGTGATAGAGCAACTGAAAAACAGAGCAGAAAAGTCCACTTATATTACAGAGTCAGGATGGCAGGATTATCAAAATCCACGAGTATATCTTCCACCGACTGTTACGCCATTATGAAACTATTGAGTCTTGATTCTCCAGAAGATGATTGGTTCAATTCCCTGACAACATTTCATTTACATTTTTTAAAATATTTTCCCCAAAAAGACATGGTTTCGAGTGTTATGTGACTGCTGCATTGGTTGGAGTATACCACACTAAGGCCATTTGGCATTTCTCCGTGATCTCCTTTTTGCAATTGTTAAAGCTCTATGGAGTGGTGCAGGGATGATGTATTTTTGTAGGCCGACAAAAAGCAATGGGATTTTTCCGTTGGATTTCTAATTATTACATCACTATTATGATCTTTAAAGCGTAAATGCAATGGCCAGAGTCAAAGGCTTACCACATGACCGATGCATGGCTTCATGTCAACATTGACATTGGCTAAAGGCAGCTAATATTTAAAGTAATGACGATTAGTAGTTTCATTTGGACACTTGTTAGCAAGCGCTGTTTTTATGACGCGAAGAAGCTTCAGACATTCATCGTGGGGTATTACATTACATGTAATTTGTTAGACGCTTTTATCCAAAGCGACTTACATGCATTCAATACTGTGGACAATCCCCACAGGAGCAATTTGGGGTGAAGTGTCTTGCCCAGGGACACAACGACATGCTGAATGCAGTGGGACTCGAACTTGCTACCCCCTGATTCGAAGTCCAGCACTCTATCCACTGAGCCACAGCCGCCCCAGCCGGGTATTTGATCACATAGTTTAATGTTGAAGAATAAATGTGAGAATCTCTTCAGCTTTCTGGGCTTCTGCTATCATTCCTGCACCACTGTATTACCTATTTTTTCCTCTGCCTTACCATGCTACCTAACAATCTTAACCATACTGTAGTTGACTGGCACACATTTCTTAGGCAATTCCCCAAAAAGTGTGGGCCTTGCTGTTTGTTCCATCGGCTTTTGGTACAACCAGAATTACAATTTTAAATGTCACAAATTGTGATTGAGTGTGTTACATTTCATATGGCCTGCGTTGTTGACATGTCATTGGAATTGCATTAGCATGTGATGTCCCATTTTGTGGGGAAAGATTGAGTCGTTGTGAAGCTTGCTGTCCGATGACAGATCATTACTTCTAGCCAGCTGGTGTGGCTTAAAGTAGACAGCAGGACTGAAATCCAGTCAAATTTGTAGAGTTTAGTGGAATTGCTGGATGATACCCTAGTTTTAATCCCCTGGTCCTTATTCATAGCTCTTGAAAATAAACCTAATTTAGTGCATTTGGCAGTATTCAATTCTAGATGTTGGTTAATGCCAGTGGTTGATGCTTTGAAAAATAGGATACAAAAATCTATCGTTTATTGCGCAAGATATTGAGTTTCCTATATTCTTTACACTGTTTACACACAATATCTATCCTCAGTGGACTTTTCTCTCCATTCATAGCACTACAATTCACTTCAGAGCACAAGCCAGTTTCATCTGAGAACTATTTCAGGAAGCGAAAACGGGGAAGAAAATGATGTGGCATTGTTTTCAAGCTGGTTTCTACCCTGAATGTTTGGTTGGCACAATACAATCATCAGCTACTACAACGTGCTATACTAGTAATATGTAACAGTATGCTCTGAATAAAGTTGAGTGAATATGACTTTGAAGCAGGATTGGGAAGTCAAATGAAATAATTTCTCTCTCAGATAATAAGTCTTGATTGGATCATATTTTGTGTTCATTCATGTGCCCTTACATGAGCACAGATATATTCGCTGAATGTGTTTTCTAGAATGATAGATCGGGTATAAAAGTACAAGCTCAGGTAGTCATGGAATAATACACTTTTCTGATTAAACTGATCCAGGTTTTTTCATTTGACTGAGCTATTTATTCACGTTTCATATGAAGAAAAGAGTAAGTCAGGCGAGTCCAAAGTTGCTCTTTTATTTAGGTACTGTATGTACTAATTGGTGGTTATCTAAACCTTCTAAAATCTCTGATGGAATGATGAAGAGAGAATCATTTATAAGACTAGTGACAGAAGATGAATCCGTTTTTTTTTTTTTTACAGCTGCAATGATTAGTCATTTGACATATTTTGGTTATCAGTCATATTTAAAAAAAAAAAAAAAAAAATGTGTGCAATAATGGCATGAAATCATGTTTTCAGCCTCTTCAAAAGAAGGTTTCCTGCTTTTATCTGCTTCACATAATGTGAGAGTGAATTCATTCTTCAGGTTTTTGCCTGCTCAAACAAGACATTTAATACATTTCACAAGTATTTTACCCTTAATCTAGATAATTTACAGCAGATCAATATAATTATAAATAATACAAATAATTGTTGCAGGCCCAGTTTTGTTAGACAATTGACATTTTGAGTCAGTTATAAAGCAAAAATACCAAATATCTTTTTGGTTTCAGTCCCTGAAATGTGAGGCTTTAAGGCTTTTCTCTGATTTATTTATTTTAATCACAATTTTTGATATTTTATAAACCACACAATCCAATGATTGACAAATTAATTGACAAATGAATTCATAATGAATAGTGACTAGCATTGAATCATTGTTTGACTTTGACACCATTTGCCTGGCTCTTGAATCGGCTGACAGTCTGCGCCCCTCACACTCACCCTCTGGTTAAAAAAACAATGCTGGATATTATTTCCATTATTTTCCAGATTCATTTTTGTCTTCTTCATCACAAGAGCCAGCAATTCCATCTCCCAGATTAGCTCACTTGACATTTGACGGATCAGAATATATTTGAATATATCTTGGCACGGGTCTTTGAACGTGGAACATGTGATTGTTTGTGTGTTTGTGACCCTGGCATCCGTCAGGCCCCAGCTGTGTTGGTGTCGCCTCCATCACAGCAAACTTAGCTCTTTGTGAGTAATTAAAGTGGAAGCATCTGTTCCAACTCTACACATCTCACACCTGAGCTGCTACTAACTCGACCAGCAACCAGCAGCCAGCCTTTCTCTCTTCGGCCGAGCACAGGACATCAATGGATGTCCATTGTTTGGGGTTTTATTATCAGAAAAAGAGGCCACTGGTTTGTGCTGGTGGTAGAGATCCCCTATGTGATGATTTAGGAATTTAATTTCCCCCTACTGATCAAGTTGAGAGAGTTAGGATAATAACAGTCGTGTCTGTATTTTGCCCTTTACCACAGGACCAGTGTTACCAGGAGTTCTCATGTGATTTTGAAATCACCCCCACACAAATGTGTTTCTGTGATAAGTCTTCACTCATTTGACCTGACATGATCAGATTTGATGTCAAGGCCCTGACCTCTTGCACCAAAAGGTACATCATGCTGTGTAGCGGGATTAGCTTCCTGAATCTGCACCATTTCTTAGTCATCTCCAATGCAGCCTCCATAATTCCTGACAGGGAAGAACACAGACATTCCCCCCCCCCCCTATAATACACAAAAATGACTTCACAGTCCATGATTACAATCTTGTTCTACATGCAGAGAAAACTGTATCAAACGTATTAAAAGAAAGTGTTCATTCCTTGCCAACACATGCACGATAACGGCAAATTACACCTGCAGAGGAAAATAACTCCACCGAGTTGATCTGGGAAACTTCCCTTAACTGGAGATTGGGTAACTGTGGGGCCCCGACTATAAACCCAAAGCCAAGTGTCGAAGCCACAGGTTGGATCTGGCAGAGTGGGAGTGTGTTTGTGACAAAACGTAACAGTATGTTTCTTCATGTTTGAACAAGAACCCTGCCCTCCCTATCCTTTCCAATCTCACACACAGCAGTGGACCTATCAATGCGCAGGTTTACTCATCAACTCACCCGTGGAGCCCCTCCATTTGCAGCGATGCTACATTAGTTCTAGCAGCGGAAATATACGAGGAGCCGCGGGGCCACACTGTGCTGACAGCCTGCTGTATGGAGCAATTTGTTGTAAAGGTCTTAGCATTGCATTGTTTTAGTCACTTCCTGCAGATATTTCTAAAATTAATATTCAAATTAGCTATTTAAAAAAAATCTATTTATAGAGTATACAGCATGTGAAGTACACTTTGTATGGTTTCAGACTCTCTTTGGTCAAACAAACAAATAAATAAATGAATGGGAAGAAAGACATGATTTAGAAAAAAAATGTTGATTGCAATATGATTCATAAAATAAGAGGGATTTAAATGTTTGCATCATTGTTTTCAATATCATTGAAAAATATGATACATTTTATCTTTTCTTTTTTACAGGAATCTGTACCAAACAAAGATTCTTGTTCAGAAAACTTCTCTGCAGCACACACAATACTTTATCCAGAATAATATTGAAACAGTTTCGGCCTTTAACAAATGTTTTGCTTCCTGCAATTGTATTATTGCCCTATCCTGTACTGCATTTCAGTAAGTCAAACTCAGTCAGAAGTTTTGATTACTGTTGAAAGTAAAAAATAAGATCAACCACAAATAAAAAATAAAAACCTTGCCAGCACGGCGGCAGTTCATATTAGCAGTTGCTAATTAACGTAAATTATGCAAGTGAGTCTAAACGGGTCACAATTAAACTTACCTGGTGTCAATACCCTCTGCAGCTGGTGTCCTGTTCATCCGGAGAGTTCATTTTGTGCCCGTTTTATTCGGTCTTGGTCCTTTTGTTAAATGTTATTTTATTTTATTAATACATTTTATTTAAAAAGCAGTCCTACGTTTTAATAAAAGTCTGGGCATGTTATTATGTTAGTATAGTTTGAGTTGATGGATATTGACATTTTAGTGGGATTTAATCATCAGATTTAAAAAATAATTCAGTCAATCTAGAGTTTTCAGAATATCCCCTTGGCCCCCTGACATGGACCTGTTGCATTGAGAGAAAAACAACAGCTATCCATTTATTTTTCTCTCTTTTTTTGTTAATTTAATGTTTTTATTTCTGAAACAATATTTCAGTCTCATCTTTTTTGGGAACAACATTGCTTGATGAATCGGTCAAAGTAAGTGTTCACGACGTTGATTTCCTCAGGTCAACATCTTGTCTTAGTCATTATTGAAAGCTCATCGGCGAGAAATATTTAGTCATTCTATAGTCCAACAACACTTACACTCGTTGATATAAGTACTTGATCTGATACATGTCTCAGATTAGGGACCAAAACAATTGTTTGTTTTCCTCCCCTTACGGATGTCCAGCGCTGCTGCACCTTCTGCTACCCGCCACCTTCTTTAGCTTTCATTAAAACATCCGTCATCACTCTGAGATGCATGATGCTTCTGCCCTTTGATATCCGCCACCTAGGAAATAGAAGGACGCCTGGAAACCATCTCACCCTTTGTCACAAGGCACGGTGGCATCACTAGGGCCAGATCACAACCCAACGCTGCATTCAGGCTCCCTAATGTCTGAAAAGACTTAATGTTCTCCTTCCCTCTGCTGTCTGATCAGAAATCAGAGGCCAGCTCCATTCATGCTGCTGCTTGTCATTGGGACAGACTTTTAAAATGTAAAGACGGGAAATATTTCTTAGTAGAATGAAGCCCCAGAGAAGTTCCATCATTACCAAAGTACTTTGTGAACAAATGGAGTCCAATGCACGCGTTTGATTGCATGTGTGCACCTGTTTGTGTGCAGTTTTAGCACAAGTCACTGTACTCTCAAAAGGCTCATTAATTATAGTTGGAGTCATTATGGAGATAAGTGTGAGCCCGACTATTGGTGCTGACGATAAGAAGAAGAATGACCTGTTTTGGTGCTTCTGCTCTATAATCAGCTGCCCATTAGAGATATCAAGGGACTTCTATTATCGTGCCTGTGTTCTTCCATATCTCTTTTTCTTTCTTTCTCTGTTTGGCATTTCTCCGTCATTCAGTGCTTCGTCGCCACCCAGTTGTCGGTGTGCATCTGTTTGACTGAGGGCTGTGATTGTGTGTTTCCCATTATAATCCTATGCCCATCATAATAAGCCAATAATCATGCAATTTGCAGCACTTTGTTCCTCATTCTATCCCTGTGAGGATATACCTTCAGCGTGAGTCTCTGAATACAAGAACACATCTAATGTATACAGCCTAAACATCATGCACAAATGCAGAAAAATGTATCATTATGAATGCATTTTCAGCTAGCGATTGGCAAAGGATGCATTTGAGCTGGTGGAAATTCCTTCGCTGATTTCTTGCTGATTCTCAATTATGTTGATATATACATTTATTTAAAATGTAGCCTAGTGTAAGTGACTCAACTAATAAAGTAAATACAGTGACACGAATAATGCAGGGTTTATTTTAAAGGTCCCATGTCATGCTTTTCCGGTTATTACCCGTCCCCTTGTGTGTTTATGAAGGTTTTTCTGCATGTAAACGGTCTGCAAAGTCACAAACCCTCAAAGTACACCCTGTAGCGAGTAAAACTCTAACACAGAAAAGACCTGTCTATGCTGCCCCAGAACGCCTCGTTGGAGACTTTTTATTCCTGGTACTAAGTGACGTAACGACGACCCAAATGGACCCATTGGTCCAAATGGACCAATTCGCGGAGCCGTTCCTTCACACCACACACACAACACACACACACACAACACACACACACACACACACACACACACACACACACACACACACACACACACACACACACACACACACACACACACACACACACACACACACACACACACACACACACACACACACACACACACACACACACACACACTCAATCTTTTCTCAGCTGCAGCTCTGCGGATTTCTCAGACTGAGATGGCGGGACGCGGCGAGGCTGTGGGTCTGTGTGAGCACACACACAGACTCACAGCTAGGCTGCTGGTGTGTGCTCGGGATGGTTTCGGGCTGGGTTTCGCTGTGTCTCGCTGTCTCGCCGACCCGCCGACCCCACGCAGCCACCAGGAAACCACACCAGTAAGCCAGCTCACACTGTCCGCTCCTCGCAGCAGTGAGCCTCGCAACGTCCGGCCAACACGGCACTCAGACCCCACGCAGCATTCTCATCTGTTTGTCATTACTGGTGTCATTTTCTGGTTGCTCACAAACGCCATTGTAACACATAATCACTGATGTTCCGCTGTAACGGTGGTGGACTCATTAGAACAGAGTGGGCGAGCTGACCAATCAGAGCACACTGGGCTCACAGGGAGGGGGGGCAGGAGCTCCAACAAGCCGTTTAGGACAGAGAGTGAATACACATACTATACAGAGATGCTGTATGAGAAACCAATGTGAGTTTTTGGAAAATTGCACAATATAAATCTATTCTAGTAGACCTCAACAATGGAATTATGATCAGTAGAAATGGCCATGACATGGGACCTTTAAATATATTTAGAGTAAAACACAGCTGACATGTCCCAGAGCTTTCCTCGGGGTGTGCTGGTTTTGTGCCGCTGCTGCTGCTGCTTCCTGTTGGGAAAGTACTGTCACCAAATATTTAAAAATCTCTTTCTTGACTCTTAAAGAGTTATTTTTAATGTAAAAATGCCCCTCTATCCAATTGGAATCAATGATGAGGAATGAGGAAATGTAAAATCTTGCAGCTTGTTAATTAATTAATTAATTTAGAATATCTAATACCTTCTTGAGGGTCGACTTTGCCTTTTGAATGACTTCTGGAAAGTTTGGGAGGGAAATGCATCTCTGGGCTGTTTGAATATTGGTCATGTAATGTGCGTCGCTGTGATTTGATTCTTTTTCTGTGCTGATGTAAATGCGGATTGACTAGTTTCTGATGTCCCCAGCATATGGCTAATAAAGGTTTCAGTGTGGCAGAGGCACAGGAGCCCCGTGCTGCCACAATCAAAGTGACAGGCTCAAACAGGACTTTGTGTTGTGCAGCCATCGCAACGCCAGCACCTGGTATGAGCCATGTGAATTTAATTCGCTTAGTTTAGGGCCTGCGTACACGTAGCGTCTCTTTCTGGGAGGAAGGCGCCGGGCACAGCCTCCTCCAAGACTTCACCAGAAAAAGATTCAATGGAATTATTTTTGAACGTATCACCGTCACCGCTATTGTATGATTTATTAATATATTTTCTCGGGTCTTGATTTCTTATTTCTTCATTATTTTTGCTCTCTTTATGTCCACAGACACATTGCTTAGATGTGCAGATGACTCACTGAGTTAAACAGGGCAGGATGTAACGCAATGATCAAAGAGTCTGCAAACAAACCGCCAGTTTAGTATCAAAACTGTGTGTATGAGATAATGATGGCAAACATTAAGATGAACTCCCATAGGTACACCAACTTCATGGCCGGAGCTTTGAACAGTTTAACTTCACATACACTGAATACATAACATTGAGCCACAAATCAGAACAAGAGGAAGACAATAGAAGAAAGAAAGAAGGTACATTTTGAGATTATAATCAAATACGCTTTTTTTGTTAATTTCCAATATAATAAATCCAAAACGTATATTAATTTTGTTAAATCTCTGCACAACTTAAAAAACAAAATAGCTTAATTCTCCAAAGACGTGATGTTACAATGCTAATATCGACTCCCTTTTAGCGGTGTTACCGAATCATCTATAGGTCTTGTGCATAAGAGATACCTGTCAACTCATTGTGTGTGTGTGTGTGTGTGTGTGTGTGTGTGTAAAACAGTTAGGGGTCCACAGCTGTAATCCTGGACCTTTGCGCCGCTGTTGCCTGGCACCACAGATATAATCGATTAACGTTGCCAAGCCCTTTGTCTGAAGAGTCGCCGCCGTCTTCCGATAGACACACACACAGCGTGGCCAACTTCACAAAAACACACTCAAATGTCAGGGGTTCAACCTTTTGTATGAGTGTGTGTGTGAGGGTAAATGTTTGAGGTAGAAATCAAGCGGCCGATCGCAGGGAGTGAAGCGGCCTTAACGCCGCGAGAAAACAAGCTTTGACGGGCAGAGAATGATTGAAAGGAGTCTGAACAGGAAGTGTTGTTGTTAGATAGCGTGCGTCTCCAGTGTGTGGTACCTGTCACTAATCCATCACACCTATTGATCCTCAGAGAGTGAAAGAGCAGTTGGACACAGGAGGGAAGGGTGGGGGAGCACTAAATCTCTCACACACACACATGCAGACACACACATATTCAGGTCTCTGTCCTGTTCAGAGGTGTCTTTGTATGCCATTCATCTGTCTGCACCCATCGATCCTCGGCTGAAATATACGACTGTTTATTCACATTCAAGCCACAACAGCAGCCTGCCGAAAGACGTATTGATTTTGCATGGCTGTGTGTATCAGTGTGTGGGTGTGTGTTTGCATGAACGTGGGTGGTGGGTGTAACTGGCAGGGTCAGGAAACTGTATTTTGGTAGTTCTAGTGTGTGTGTGTTGAGTTGTAGTTACATTTTTTTTAGTTTTATAAACATTCTATATTTATTTAGCAAATATATATTTATCCTATATGTTTTAACTTCTACTGTATTTATATATGAACCGTTTTACATACTGTAGAAGCAAGTTCCGTGTGTGTGTCAACCTACTTTTGGGAATAAACCTGTTTCTGATCCTGATGTATAATAGCTTTTACACAGATTCTGGGTATACTCAAGTGGCTCTATTTCATTTAATACAACAGTTGTCCTTTTCACTTCATATATCACAACATGTGGACTCATAAAGACCATATGCATTTCTCCACAGAAACAAAGTATTCGTGGCATGCTAAAGGTTTATTATTAGCCTTTTAAAGCCTTCTTTGATCCTTTTCTTTATTGTACTGCTTCAGGTATAACTGCTGTTAGAAGTACCACATTGCTCTTAAAGTAGGGCTGTGCAATTAATCGTATTTTAATCGCAATTACGATTTTGGCCTGCCACAATTACGAAAACAACATAATCGAAAAAAACAATTATTTAGCTTTGCTAGGTTGTGACAGTGCACTGCAACATATTTGATCTCATTAATTTTGGTCTCATTTATTTGTATTTATCATATTTATATATGTTTAGTAGCTTGGGGAAGTGCACTCCAAAATATTTGTTGATCTTGTTTATTGGTATTTATTATTTTGATATTATTTATTTAAATGTGTCATTTATTTTCGTATTGGTTTTTCAGTTGAATTATACGTTCAGGGTAATCAACAGTTAAAAAGATACTGTTCAAATTATTATTTGTATTTGTTTTAAAATTCAATAAATGGATTTTTTCAAAGTCAATGAATAATCGTATTTAATAATCGTGATATCAATTATTGACCCAAATAATCGTGATTATGATTTTTGTCATAATCGCACAGCCCTATCTTAAAGTTATCTCCATTGCACTGAATGTGTGCATGCAGGTAAAGGATGACAGCCTGTTGTATGGCTGTTTGTTGAACATTTTGTTTGTACTTCTAGTATTTTTTTTACCTCCTAGGAACACAACTCTGTCTGGAGATACAAAAGTGCTGTAGCACACTAAACAAATAGGTAGTGATAAGCTAAATCTCTGTTCATAACTTGTTTTCACTGTCCCCATGTGGTCAAGGAACACTCCAAATCAGGTTGTCCCCTGTTAAAAGCTCTTAACCCAGAGTCACATAAACGGAATCAGACATCACAAGGAAAAACCAAAGCATTGACCTCACCAGGTGATGTAAAGCAAGACAGAGAGGTGGCTGAAGCATGAGGTAAAGCCAGGTCAGAGGTCAGTGGGTTGATGTACGCCCACTGTGTTGGGGTTAGACCCCCACCATCTCTTCATCTCTGTATCTCCTCACCTTCACCCCCCCATCTCCCACCCTCTCTCTCCCCTGTGGGTCTTTTGTACGGTTATTTCCGAGCTTGCACAGCCCCTTGTTTCAGCACGTTGACCTTTAAAGGTGAGTGATGGTGGTTCCTATTGTCTGTAAGGCAATAACTGTCTGGACACAGGTAATCTTCACTATGCTCGTGTCAAATCCAGTTTCCTGCACGAGACCCGGGATGGCTTTGCAGCACTCTCACAATCAACACGACACACACACAAGGTCACATATTTGAAACACACAAGTGAGCACATGCTTGACAAAACAAAGGGTGCATTTTGAACACGCACACAGAAATGTTAGAGAGCTCCACTCCATAACTATCAGAAGCTCTCAAAAGCAGCGGGGAAGCGCATGGTGTAAAGGTCAGAAATCTCAGCACCTGCATGGAAAGGTTAAAGGCAGAGCTGGAAATAACCCATGTGCAGTCATCACAGTCACATGATTTATTCCATGTGATGTTCCCTCATCGTGGTTTATGTCACATGACTCTCGCTGTGCTTATGGTAGTGTGATCCGATGGCGAAGCAAGCGATGCATTTAGGCACGACAGAAAGAAAGAATCCAACTCGTGGCTGACGTTATTACAACCTGGTCAGAATTGAGTCAGGATAGGTAACAAGCGACACAAGATGTTTTAGTGACGGATTGGAAGCATGTAAATATGAGGAGTGAAAAGTGATGCGCTTGGCAATCTGCTTTGGAGGGGGAAGGGGAAATCCAATTTCTCTACACATGCTAGAGAAGCATTACGTTGCCATGTAGGAAAATGCAATCCAGCTGCATCAGAGCTAGTGGTGGACAGATTTGGGCCTTTTTTCTGTCAGATTTGTTTTTGTCTCACAATGGGCTCTATTTCCTTTTTAAAAGTCAACTCCATATGCACCCAACAATTTTAGACCTTCTGAATGATACTCTTACTCAGGTGGATATATGATCATTCCCACTTGATCATACAGGAATTTGGTCTAATGTTTATTTGAGCAAAATATAGTCTTGTAATTATTGTTGCAATTAATAGCAGTTTGCCTAATTGTTTAGCAAGTCATCAAGCAGGCAACAAAAGAACGTCATATTTCCTCATATGTGGAACATGTGGTGCTTTTTTGAAGTAAAATCAATTCATTTCAGTTTTTGTCAGACAGAGCAAGCGGCTTACAGATGTCAATTCAGCTTCTGGGAAATGTTGATGGGCATTTTCTTCAAAGTCTTTCAAAACAGCATTATCCTCAGTGGGAATGAACCCTCTCGCGGTGTTAGTGTTACCGCCTCGCTCAAGGTTCACCCTCTTCTTCTTGCTCTCAGTATTTATGTCTTCTTCCCCACCTGCCGGTATATCTCTGTTAATCTCGCTGTTGAACTTATTTCACAGTCGGGTCTCCGACATGTCAACCTGACTGAGGGAGGAGAATGAACGTGGCACCCGTTCCGGAGAATCTGCAGCATCTCCGCTCTGACAAAACAATCTATACGCACTCACATCACCTTTCATTTACCTCCAGCCGTCAGCTCTGGCTGTGTTGAATCGCTGTGCCTGTTCTCATCAGTTCTGCTCACTCGATGACTGCTGGGTGTACAGCGTGCCGGAGACAGTTTAACGGGTTACCACCACACGCGTTATCTAAATAGTTGTGATTTGATGACTAATGTTGTACACAAACCAAACATTTTGATCATTGATTCATTAATTAAGCCTATATTCAATGCATCTTTGTATGTATGACATCTACTGGGCCTGCTGCAGTTTAGGAGCCATATGATGATGCAGTATATCTTGGTGGAACTGATCCTTGTTCATGCTGTTTCATTTGCAATGTGTTTTGAGCGTCAACCCTGCTGCTCTGCTCTCACACTTTTTTATGTTTGTTTCAATCTGCAGTGTGCTTGCATACTGCTTTTGTTACTTGTATGTTCCTACAAACTTCCATGCAATGAAACTTTATCAGCCAGTGCTCATACCCATAAGTCTCTTTTCCTAATTTGCCCCCATGTTGTGTGGCCCTCTTCACATTTGCTTAAGCGTCACTTTCCTGACCCTGCTGTCTCAAAACCTGAACACTTTTCAGACTTTGGAGGTGTGGATAAAATAGATGATGGCTTAGTCCCAAATGAAAAATATCATCAATTACTTTGCATGTGAATTTTAAACTTTGAGCATATGCAATGCCAATCCTGGGTCACATGCAAAGTGCTTCTCCAGACTTTTATAACTCAATGTGTGACTGACAATTTTGCTGTTCAAGACAAATATTTGTTAAAGTGTTACCCCGTTCAGCTGTCATTGTTTAAAGTCGCTTCTTGCTCTGTTACTAAAGCTCTACACCAGCGGTTTTCAAAGTGTGAGGCGCGCCTCCCCGGGGGGGTGCCAGAGAGCTTCAGGGGAGACGCAGCGTGAGAAAAAAATAACGAGAAACATTGAAATCTAGCTTGTGTGGTGGAACATTATGGGACATAATTCACCGTGGTATATGTGTGTTGCACCACAGACCTTTTAGAGAGTGTACCTTGTTGTTGTTATCATTCTAGCTTGACAGTAGCAGGTAGCAAGTTATTATTTCCTCTGTAAACCTAATGGAAAATAAAGTGTGGAGTTCCATACTAAACACGCCGCCTCAGACTCCCATTCATCGGCTCTGCACTAGTTAACTTCAGCTAACTTTATGCGAGCGGCAACATGGATCGATTTTTTACCTAAAAAAGTTACCTAAAGTAAGAGAGGAGACAGCGTCTGGCAGAAAACGTGTGTCACTTTTGGCTGTCTGTGGAGACTGAGTTCCCCCACCTCGCCAAAAAGGCTGTAAAAGTGCTCATTCCCTTCACCTCCACCTACCTGTGTGAGTGCGGGTTTTCCACATTGACTTTGATCAAAAGCAAGTACCGGTCAAGGCTGCAGCCAGAGTATGATCTGCATTTATTCTTGTCTACATTGCATCCCCGCATCATCCGCCTGTGCGCATCAAAGACGCAGACTCATTCCACTAAAGTAGGGCTGAGTCCTGAGTGTAATAAGGAGGCGAATTTGACGTTCAGTGTGTTGCCGGGAGCATATAAGGATATATCCACGATGTTGAAAATGTAAAAAATGTGTAAAAGAAATGTTTAAAACATAAAGATAAAAAGGTTTAAAAAAGTTATTGTTTCATGTTTTTAGGAGGTGGCGCTACTCAGCCAATCAAATCGGTGCAGTCAGTGAGTCAGTATGAAAGATTCAAACACACACAGAGACGAGACAAGAAGAGAGAAACAGTCGGAGTCATTTCAAATGGCGTGCTCAAAAAAGAGAAAGGTAGACAGCGAAAACAGAGCATTTAATGACATTTTCTCTTACTGGACCTCTTTGAAATGCAATTGAATACCCCTGCATTATAGCAACAACAACAATAATAATAATAATAATAGCAATAATAATTGGGAGGGGGGGCGCGGCTGTTCTTATGTTCTCTGAGGGGAGGCTCACCTTCCCACACTTTGAAAACCCCTGCTCTTCACACAGGAGTAGTGCATGTTTTTGCTTTACCACGCTAGATGATATTGCAACATTATAAAAAGCGTTATCTTGGCTGGAAGAGCACAATACACCAACAAAGAGTGAGAGTATAAAAACAACAGAGTAAAATCAAGGCCATCTTGTACTACAAGACGAAATGACGAAACATCAGCAAGCTGTTAAAAATGCAACAGCAGCACTTCTTAAAATCCAGATCAAGAGATTGCCAACGTACTCTCTATGAACTCAGTCACAGCGCTGGAGTCTGTAGATACTGGAAGAGATCCCTTCTGCTCCAGATTCAGAACCAACCCGCTCTGTCAGCAGTGAATCAGGGACATTTATCCTCAGGCCAGTAAACTTAGTTTGCAGAGCTACATTTGTTTGTTTGATGTGCAATGTCAGTCAGATCTGTGGCTTGTTAATACTTTAACATCTTTGCACGTATTATCAGTGCCTATACGAAGGGACTGAAATGTTTCTTATGATGGCGAGGTAGATTTAGATGTGGTTTGGGAATGTTGGGACTTTTGAATCTTGACGGTATCCTTCAAGGTTGAACGTCATCTACCTTTATGCAGACGTGACTAAAATAAAAGATGCATGTCGATATCTAACTGAAGAACACAGTGCATACTAGTTCTGTTGTTTTAATGCAAAACTGAAAGAAGTCGAATTACTTTCGACATTGAAAAAAGTCCAACAGAGAAGCTTTTGGCAAGTGAGTGAATCAAGAAAGGCAGTAGGATGGTACATGATGAACGATTCAGTTAGAAATGAGTTGCAATGCAATCAGTTTGCAATGTTGTTGACAAAGATCATTCTGGTTATATTTGGAGAAGAAAGCTGCACCTTTAAGAGTCTTTGAGGTTCTCTCTTTGACTTTTGCGTCCTCTGTTTCTTTTATTACATGTCTGCTCCCTTGTCACAGTCTTTGGCTTTCCGCTTCATAAAAGGAAGTCTCTGTTTTGCCTGACTCCAACTTTTTCATTCCTTTTTTTTTTAACCTCTTGTCTCTGATCAAGCTCCTTTCATCTTCGGCCCTTTCAGCGAATTGCACACTCTGTGTTAGGCGCAGCGTTTGCATGCACACATACCAAAACACACACACATGTTCAAGAAAAGGTCATGGATTGGGCCAGAGCCATCACACACCCCAGCACAGATCTGTCTGATTGGCTGTATTCACAAAAGGTGCCCCGCTGCCCCTGAAATAACCTCAGGCTGGTGTTTCAAAGAGGGCTCAATACTGCACAGAGGAATCATGTATAGAGGAAATTAGACACGGTGCAAATTAACAAATCTTTGCATCAAAATAAGACCAAAAATATGTTTTTTCCGTTTGTCAATCTATTCTCTGTTGTATATTACTCTTCTGCTTCTGAAAGCAGCCGCAACATTCAGGAAGTTTACTATGCAGGTAGCATTCATGTCAAATTTAATAATAATAACAATAATTTTCATACAATTGTCGGATGCAAATATCATGTTTTGCACACACCTTCTTTAATGACACCAGTGATCGGAAGACGACCGATGCTTTTTTGTTTGAAACCAGCTGCAGAAGGTTGAAACCACAGGAGTCCTCACACTTTTCCCTTTCCGCGACAAATGACGGGATGTGTTGTTACCCCTCCCCCCCCCAAAACCACACACCCCTACCGTACCCTGTGACTGATGCCTTGCCTGCCTGCTCAGCCAACAAAGTGAGGCCTTTGCACGATAAAGTTCAAAGCAGGATTATTAAATTAGAGAAAGACAGAGAGACACTGACACAGACATCAAACAGAGAAAGGCCTTGTGAGGGGAAGTGGTGCCAACTTCTGAATCTGCGCTCTGAAGAAAAAAGAAACAGTCGCCATTCCCTTGCCCACCCACACACACACACAACACCCCCCCCCCCCCACCTTTGTGATGTATCTGCCATGATGAAAAAAAAACAAGACACAGAGAAGCTTTTTAATCTTCTGTGACTGTTGGCATTATAAGGCCTGTGTTTTTGCAGGCTCTGTACGACGTTGCAATAACTGGGCTTGCTTAAAACAAGTCTGCTTTTTGTTTCTGAGGAAAAGGGTGGCAGGCGGAGAGAAAGGTAACTATCCTGATAGCTTGAAAGTGTTGATTTTAGGAGGATACATCTCTGTTTTTGCAGCGATTGGCCATTAAGTCCACTTTAGTTAGTGTGCAATGAGAGAAGTAAGAGTCTATTTATCATGCATCTATTTAGCTCTGTCTTTGATTAGAAGGGTCTGATGGAAATGGGATTTACTCAGCGCACATTAAAGCATAGGTAAGCACAGACCATTAGGCCTACAGGCCTCTTAACACAACTCAACTTAGTCCCCTAACAAATTGAGCACAAATGTATCATTACCTCTAATGCAGATTTAAGGAAGCAGTTAGTCAAATCGCATATTGCCCAATTTAATGGCTTTGATTCAAATCTGGCACTTAAACTGATGCTCAGATTAGATCATACCACAAGAAGTACAATATGCAGATGAGGTAAAACTGCAGGCTTTTACTAAATGAATATGCAACGACTGAGCATCCTGCAGCATTCGTGGTCAATCAATCAATGTTTATTTATATAGCCCAATATCACAAGTGTTACATTTGTCTCAGTGGACTTCACAGTTTGTACAGAATATCAATACGTCAATACGACACCCTCTGTCCTTGGACCCTCACATCGTACAAGGAAAAACTTCCAAAGAAACCCCACAGTTAATGGGGAAAAATGGGAGAAACCTCAGGGAGAGCATCAGAGGAGGGATCCCTCTCCCAGGACGGACAGACGTGCAATAGATGCCGTGTGCAAATTGAAAAGATAATACATTTACAACATAGGTAGTCCAAATGCTTGGAAATGCATACGTCTATAATAATAAGATGAATCCAGGAGGATGTCAACAATCCTGTGGGCGCCATCAGAGAAGTAGTATGGTGAGAGTCAGGCAGGACCGCAGAGACCGGTTCAGCCACGACTCGCAATCCAGGACTCAGGATGCAGGACTCGGAGCTCATTAATTGTGCATACAATGAATTAACTTAGTAGCTTTAAATCGTTTTACTACATTAACTTTGAACATGTACTTATATTCATTATTGGCTTTACTCTTTAGTCAGCCAAAGTCTCCTACTGCAGCATTGGCCTCCGTACGTTGACATGCAGGACATCAGATGGTCTTGTATCCGCTGGCTGAGCCGGCACAACGTGGTGATGGCTCAGATGTAGCGTCGTGTTTTCACTGTAGCTGCCCTCGGTAATACACACAGCAGAGTCTCTACGGATGCAGTTCCTTTAATAATCTTTCAAGCATCGTGAAAACAAAAAAATAAACACAGACATAAATACTTAATTGTCATTACAAAATATTACAACAAGTACATATTTACAGTACAAAACATTCAGCTAAACCACAACTGTATTAAATCAGGGATCAAATACACACGTATAACAAAGTCTCTTTTTTGCCACATACTGTACCTCGCTCCGCTCACCGAGGGTGCAAAAATGTGCGACATCAAGCATGGCAGTCCTTGTATGCAGTGACTCTCTCAATTGGCAAAGTACATTCGAGAGGTCCGTGACACAAACTAGACCCTGTCGCTCGATACCTTTGCGACAACAATTACGGCAACAGTTGCGGCAATAATTTAGACAAGAGTTGTTATAAGTCCGGGGTTTGCAGCGTCACACCTACGCCCGCCCCTAACCATGCATACTAAATAACATAGCGGTAATTTACAATCACATTTCCTTCAGAAGGTGCAGAAACACTCAACACAACGTCATCACGGTCATTGTCATCTGTGACCTAATGCTGGAAGATTTGGAGCTAAAAATAGCATTCAGTGGCAGGTTTCTAAATGTAGACCTCACATCTCTTTGACAGCCCTGAACCAAACGTGAGACATCTAGCACATGTTTTTTTTCTTTGTGCTGGCTTGATCTAATGCTAACTGATGTGGATCAGAGTGTCTGTCACCATCCGTCTCTCCTCAGAGTTAAAAGAGACAGGCAAGCCAGGCAGGCATCTACTGAGATAACTGTGCTCCACACATTGGGGCTGCTCCTCTAAACTATACCCCCAGGAGCAAGAGGGTAGTATATTTAGTTTGAAGCCAAAAAATAGCCGGTGACATCTACTGGCTCCTTTTGAAGTGAATTGCATGCCGTTGCGTAGCTTGGAGTAAATCTTGGAAGACGCCCCCTCATTCTTTCTCCTCATCCTCATTCCTCAAACAAAAATGTATTCTGGATGCACATTCAGTGCCGAAATGTTGATACCACGGTGCATACTGTATGTTGCTGCAAGATAGATATACTAAAAAAGCATTTATTGTAACAAGCATGTACAATGTTTTAGTAACAAAGTGAAGAATACAGGAGGAATACCTCATCAGGAGACTTTGCATTGGCTTCCAAAATCACTTAAAGTGAGCTATTATAGAGGGTGGTGGAATAGAGGAGTAAACTGAATCAAAATGGTGGCATGGTGACTGTACAGGTGTTGGAGGCTTCAGTGTTGAGAGAATTAGAACCCACATCATCTTTACAAAAAAAAAGGACGTGCGATATTAAGTAGGCAAATTAACTCAAACACGTCATGTTACAATTATTTTGCTGCTTGCTACAAAAGGAAAACTCGCGCTGCTTTCATGTCAGGGGTACTTGAGTGAGTGACATGCAGGCTCTGCATGCACAGCAAACCACCAATCACAATCAAATCAAACGGACCGGGTGATTAAAGGTAAAAACACTGAATAAAGTAGTTTCATGTGTTTCTCCAAGGCAGTTCGGCGCTGCTAACCGAGCTAGCTCAGCTTGTTGCTCTGATAACTTAAGATCCAGACGTTGCTGACTAAAATCCTTCATCCGGTTAAATATAGTTAGAAAAATACCAATTGTATAGCATTAAAGTTCAAGAAAGGATGGTTCGCAATATATATCGCAGGGGGAAAAAAAATCGCAATGTCAGTTTTTTCCAATAGCGTGCAGCCCTAATCTATATTAAATGTAGACCTAACCCTACGGGTTTTCCCTAACTTGAACTACTCGAAAAAAAAATTGTGCCTAACCCCAAATCTTAGAATATTTGAATTTATAGTACATCTAGACCTAACCCTAGGGTGCTTGAAACCTAACCACTCTGTTTTGGTACTTAAAACCCCAAAATCTGATTATGGGTTTAATATAACATCTATACCTAACCCTTTGGGATTGGCCTAAACCTAATTCTAAATGTTCCACCATAACATATCTCCAATCGATTTGAATTGGTTAGTTGAGGACTACCAGGCTTTCCTTAAGCCTTACAAGAAACGATTTTGTCTTCAACGATAAATATTTCTTACAAATCAAGGGTATAGCAATGGGGAAACAGTTTGCACCAGCATATGCTAACATTTACATGGCGAATTGGGAGGAATCCGCTTATCTAAATGTGCACGGCTCCCTAGGTGTTATTTTTAGTTTTTGGATGACATTTGGGGAGTTTGGACCCATACAGAACAGGAGTTTAAATCATTTGCTGAAACACTTAATAGTCATCACCCTTCTGTCATGTCATAACTTACAAAGGCCCCAGTTTTGCCACTACCAAACAGCTCAGCACAAAGGTTTATTTTAAACCTACGTAGGCCTGTCGCGATAATCGATAAATTGACTTATCGTACGATAAATAAAAATGGACTCGATAACTTTTCTGAGCTCGGTAAATTGCCGTTTACATAAGGATGTGACCAGCATTTTAGCCAGGCGCGCTGTGGCTGCCGGCCACGCGCGCTGTGAGGGGCGGGGCTGACACACAGCCAGGTCAGGACACTCCGCGTGCACGTGCAGCAGCGTAGCAGCCAAATTAATAATATAACGACAAGCGGGAGACAACGTGTGACTTACTCGCGGGGAATTTAAAGTGAAATGGAATTGGTTACAAAACCTAACTACACATCTCGATTATCCGGTGTGGCAGTATTTTGGATTCAAGCCAAATCAACGAGGCGAACCTACTACGGACTTGAATGAGCCGGGCGGTGTGTCGCATTTGTTTAAAAAAGGTAGCGACAAAAGCAGGCAATACCACGCATTTTAAACTACACCTAAAACACAACCACCCCATTCCGTTTTCCCAGCTGGTAGCAAACACGGCAGCTGGAGATGGAGAGCCCCCACCTTCCCGACAGTTTACAATCAACGATGCATTTGCCCGACAATGCAAACATGTTGCTGTTCCTTGCTCGAAAACTTTGAAAAACAGATTTGGATATGGCCTGTTGAGGCATCTGGGTCTTTGTATGGACAGTGGACTGTACACTTGACTGTTGTTTTAAGGAGGTTTTTTTTGCTTGTGAGACAATGTGTCTATTTAAGTCTATTTAATGTTTTGGTTTTGTGTGATTTAATTAATCTATTATAATTTAATTATTTTGTTTTATTTATTATATATCATTTATATATTTTAATATTATTTCACATTTCATTTGCAATGTTGAATGTTCAATAAAAAGTTATGTTTGAAAGTATGTACTTGAATTATTATTATTATTATTAGTGGTCTAAAATGGTCTTACAACGGTGCCGACAATATTATCGTTTATCGCAATAATTTCCAGAAAAATGTATCGTCCAACAAAATTAATTATCGTGACGGGCCTAAACCTACGGACTCTCACAATCTCTTACACCGGTCAAGTTTTCATCCAAAGCATACTTTCCATGGCATTGTCAAATCTCAATTGATACGGTTTAAAAAGATCTGCTCAACAATTCAAGACAGGGACTCGACTACCAAAACGCTGTTCGCGGCTTTGAGAAACAGGAAATATCCCAGATCCATGTGCACTGCACTGCGAGGGGGACCCAACTTCCCATCAGCAAAAACACGTCGGTTTGCTATCCTGGCTCCAAAATGGTGGAATGAGCTCTCCATTGAAATCAGGACAGCAGAAAGCTTACACATCTTCCGGCGCAGACTGAAAACTCATCTCTTTCGACTCCACTTCGAGCGATAGAATTACTAACAAAGAATTGCTAACAAAGCACCAGAGGTGGGAGTAAGTCCTACATGTGCAAGTCATGAGCAAGTCTCAAGTCTTGACCTACAAGTATCAAGCAAGTCCCAAGTCACTGTGGTGAGAGTCAAGCAAGTCAAGTCAAGTCATTGCTCAGGTCAAGCAAGTCAAGTCAAGTCATACGAAATTCTGATGAATAAGCCCAGTTTCCGCATTTAAATCAGTTAAAAGACAGTGGTTATGAAAATGGATTCAACCCACACTATGATCTTCATTACATACACAGTTAATCATTTGAAATCTAATTTAGACCGATGACAATCATATTAGATTAATATTAACCCTAGAACTGCAGACAATATAGCTAGGACTCGATCAAAAAGTCTGTTAAAAAAGGCAGGATTCCAGGTAAGAAAATCATATATGGCATTTGCCATTACACATATTTAATTTAAATTTCTGTTAACACTAGAACCGTCAACAGCGTCAGCACCTACATAGATATCATTTTCAAATCATTTAATTTCTTCCTCTTCATAATTTCCTTATAAACTAAGTAGGACGATTTAAAACTCAGTTAATTGGGTTAATTTAGAAATTGCTTCAGTTTATCATCATAACAGATACAAAAGTTCAGATTCATTTTACAATAAATCAAGGAATGATGCACTTCTACAAACAAAAACAACATAATTAAAACATTTAAACAAACTACTAAAAGTAGATGAACTACATTATTCAACAGTTTACAGTAACTTCTGATAATAACACAGGGGAAATAAACGAGGCATCTCTTTTCCTCTCTCTCTCTCTCCCTCTCCTGACAGCACGTCAGTATCGGGGTTAGTTAAAATGAATCCCTTGGAGGTTCTAGTGTTAATTTACCGTTTTGTCTTCTCTTTGCAATGCTTAATCGATTTGAAACCAAGTCTAACGTAGCTTAAACTTAACGTTAGCTTTCTAGCTAACACAACACATTCACGCACCTTTCTCTGTGGTTTTTTTTGTAGTGACGAATGAAGTTGGATGTTGTGGTGGTCGTGTCACTGATCTTTATGCTGCAGCCCCTGCATACCGCTGTTCTCTTCTTATTAGCGTCATCGACAACATAATCCTTGAATCCAAACTTCACTATTTTTGGAGTAACGCCAGCCGCTGCCATGTTAACTGACGCTCCTGCAGTCTAGTGGGTTGCCAGGTTTGCGCGCATGGCGCTATAATCACCCAATCACGTTTTTCGAAAAAACTAAACGTAATATCTCACTACAAAAACAAACGCAAATATTTAATTTTAAACAGACAAGTCCTTTCAAGTCATCTGTCTCAAGCTTAAGTCAAGTCTCAAGTCATGAATACCAAGTCAAAGTCAAGTCAAGTCTTTTATCAATGTTAGTCAAGCAAGTCTCAAGTCAAAAAATATGCGACTCGAGTCTGACTCGAGTCAAGTCATGTGACTCGAGTCCCCACCTCTGCAAAGCACTTATATACTAATAAAGGACTGGCTTATCTAAAGCCAGTTGAGTAGCACTTGAAATGTGATGTACTTATATGATTCTGTTTTCCTCAAGTTTGTATCTTGTTGGTCGAATGCACTTATAAGTCGCTTTGGATAAAAGCGTCAGCTAAATGCAATGTAATGCAATGTAATGTAATGTAATCCATGCTACGCCAGATTCGGAAATCAGTGTTTGGAGGGTCAGCTTCTTTTCCCATCAACAAAGAAGGAGGGGAGGACAAACAAATAGCCCCTTTTATTAAGACTTATTCTTCTTATTCCACAAGAGCTAGTAGATTGTTAAAACAGAACTTCGAGAGACTCATGGGGGACACACCCCTGGGCCATTCTGTTAAAAATAATCTCAGTTTACAAGAGGAATCATAATTTGGTGGAACTACTGGTTCGGGCCAAAATCCCCGTAATGATGTTCGGGCCAAAATCCCCGTAATGATGTTCGGGCCAAAATCCCCGTAATGATGTTCGGGCCAAAATCCCCGTAATGATGTCCCGGGCCAAAATCCCCGTAATGATGTCCCGCACACGACCACGGACTATTCCCAGGATAGCGACCAATCCCCTCTTTAAAAAAATATTTTCTATTCAAACGGGGATAACCCTCGATCACACCAACTGTGTTTATCGCATAAGGTGTACAAAATGTGGCATTTTGCATGTAGGCGAGACAAGGAACAAACTAAAAGCCCGCCTTGCGAATCATCAATACACAGTTCGGAGAGGTGGAAAACATCAAACTCACCTGATAAGGCATTTTATTAGGCACGGAGTTCAAAGCATAAATCTCATCGGCATCAGCCACAACCCCAACTGGACTGTGAGGGAAAGACAACTGGAGGAAAGGACATGGATTAGAAAACTGGGTACACTACACCCGGCAGGCCTGAACATGGACTATAGAGTTTGATAATTGTTGAAAAAAAGAAAAAAGAGTTAGCCCTAAAAAAAGGAATTATATATATATTTTATTTATATATATATATATAATATTATTTTTTTTAATAAAATAATAAAAACAACAAAAAAATCAAACAAAAAGCCAATTAAAAATAATGGCTGTTTATAAGAGGTACCAATGATGTTGGCTTGGTTACTGAATACCGGAAAACAAAGCACTCCTGATGGTATTTATACCCTCTTTTGATACAACATTTTATTTAATCCTATGGGCATTCCTGACTTGAATCTTAAAGCATTGGTTCATATGAATCATAATGTCTATCCAATCTGACTTGGTTGCCTAAAATCTGACAGCTTAGAGCAGGGGTATTCAACTAAAATTCAAGGAGGTCCAGTTAGAGAAAATCTCCCCATGCAAAGGTCCGGAACATCAAAATGTCTAACTTGCTTTATGAATTAGTGTGATATATATTGAAGTAGCCTGTAGCTTTATCAACGTCTGCATGTAATCAACAACTGACTGCCAATCAAATAAAGAAAGTACAATTCAAAAACAACAATATTTATTGTCAATTAACATTGAACTATACAGATATACAGTACATACTGTGGATATGTGTAATGTTCCTCTCTGGCTGCATTTAAAAATAAAATAGAGAAATAAATAAAATAGCTTTGTTAACCGTTTCACATCATGACTTAACAGTTTCAGACGATTATAGAACATATCAGTCTTTACACATCATAACAATTGAACAGTTTTAAAGTTTCTCTTTCTTTCCCTCTTATATTGCAGTCCCTCACTCACTTTTTTGTATTCAGTGCGAGAATTGAGCTCGAGCTTGTCCTGCCAGGAGTTTAAATCTGGGCTGAAATGGTGTCCGGGCCATTCTCATACACACATGCAGGTGCTCATTGGTTAGCCTCGGTTAGCCTGCCCTGGAACGATATTTAGTTTTAGACCTCAGTTCTGACTTGAGAGGGAATGTTTGGTCAAACACTTTGTGTTTTGTCTCATCGTGGCGTTTTGGCACTTTTAATCAGGGTTGGGAAGGTTACTTTGTAAATGTAATCGGTTACTGAATACATGGCTCTGAAAGTAATCCGAATACAGTTAGAGTTACGTGTCTTAAAAAAGTAACGTATTCAGATTACTTTTAGAATACTTTTGGAATACTTTATTTGTCCATAACAGATGGGTATGTTTTGGTGAACAGGAGACACTTATTTTTACTGTTTTAATGGCTTATCAAGAGCACAACTCAAACACAACATCTTTGGGTCATTCTGGACAGCTCCCTCTCATCTGCACCCCACATAAAAAACATTACCCGGACTGCATTATTTGTACTCTCTTAAACCTTTCCTTAGAATATGTTATGAATTGTCAGGTGTCCTTGGGTGCTTTGAAAGGCGCCCCTAAATAGAAAGAATTATCATTATTATTTATTATCTGAAACGACGTAATAACTTTTAAAACTGTTTCCAGTCACTTGCCCCATGCATTCAGCAGCAGCAGGCCATTCACTTTGATTTGATCCCGTTATGAAATGTCATCATTTCGACAATAAAGAAATGCTACATAAACGTTATCTTGCACATTTTATCGAACCATCTCCGTTTCTAACTTTCAATATATTTTAAAAGAGATCTCTCTCTCTCTCTCTGATCTGCGTGCGGGGGCGGGGCCTCACAGACATGCTGCAGCGCTGTGCAGTGTGCACACAGTTCTGCTGGTAATGAATATTACATTTTATGAGGAAACTTTTCCACCAATAATTCCAATAAGTATTCCAAAATGTATTCACTTCAGGTTTACGAAAGTAACTGTAATCAGATTACTCGTTTTTCAAATATAACGCGAGCTGAATACAGTTACTTGATTTTTGTATTCTGCTTTTAATGAGCGCCACGGTCTCTGAACAAATGAGACACACTGGTTCTGTGCTCCCAGTGGGCAGGATGAACATGAATGAGTCCGTCCACTCAGGGTTAAAAGCTCTGTTCTCACTGTCCACTTTCCTCTTCTTGGGGAGCGCCATGTGTAATTATTTGTCTCTCCCTGTCTGCCGCTAACACGCCTGTTCACTCTCCTCTCCGCTTCTCTCCCTGTATCGCTAATTATTCTCTTCACTCACTTTCCTCTCCTCTTCTATCTGCCACTCTCTCATCTCTTCTTCTGTGTTTCTCTCCCTGTATCGCTCACTCGTCTCTTTCGCCCCCTGTCGGCGGCGGTTAAAATAGAATCACCCCGTCAAAATTGAAATCCCCTATTAATGTATTGATTATAGGTCCGGGTCCGTATAGGTCGGCGTCTGGGTCCGGATCCGGACCGCGGTCCGCCTGTTGCCGACCCCTGGCTTAGAGTATACGCATCGATTAATAATATACACACTGCAGTGATTTGATCAACCCCAGCAGGGCCTTCCTGGGGTGAGGGTGTCTAGTGATAATGGCCGAAACACTCTATGATCCCGAGGTCCACTATTGAGGATGTGTCGAATAAAATTCTAATTTCTTTTAAAAAAATTAAAAATATAATTATATTAAAATGTTAAAATATTTAATATAAATATAATTGATAAAATGGATAAAATATTAGGACTAGTTCGGGTTTTCATACTTTCCAATTTGAAGTTAAACATCAGTATGACTGGACTGACTTTAGACAGACTGCCAAGGTTTCTGCCTCCTCTTTATTGGTTTTCCCCCTCTATCAGGCCAGACAATTTAAACCTTAAAGAGAACATAAGAGACAGTGAGTCAAAAGCATTTGCACATCATTATGGGATTTTGTAAAGTGACTATCATTACGTATGTAAAGAGACTATTTCACTCCCAGGCTCTAGGTTATCGCTTGCCTGCCAAGACATATTTTCTCCTACATTTCCAAAAACAAGTTCTTATGTTAGGCAGTGACAACTAGAGTGTCAGTGTAATGTTAATTTTGTGTTATGTCATGCAAGAACACATTCAACATATCAGTTGCCATGTATTGATGATATCTGTGAAGTATGTGCTTGAATGCATCTCCACCTGGAAGTGCCTTGTATCATAAAAATGGCAATTACAATATTTATTTTTTGACCTGGTGACGGTCACATTTCCATGTTTGGAAGAACACAAACTTCAAACACAAAGTCCCTGTTGCCATATTGAGCATTTTACATGCCAGATTCTCTCGTGTAGCTTTTAACTCAGTAGCTGCAGTGGGAAATGGAGCTTGCCATGAACAGTCTTTCAAGTATAAGTGTTACTTAATGCCTTTCTGATCTCATAGCAAAGGTCTAAAGCTACTGCTGGTGAATCAACCAAGGTCTTGTTGCACTGCTTTGTCATTGGCTTGATTTGATTGCTCACCACTTGTAAAAAGCAGGACAGCCAAATTCACACAGTAAATTAAATTGCTTGCAGTAATATGCTGAAGTCTGGATTCATTTGAAAAGAGCTTTTACCTGGAGCAGCTGGCAAAAAGAAAGAATTAAAGGATAAGATTGCATGAAATACCATCCAAAGCTTGATAAGAGGGAGTCCACTGGAAGATGGAGACATTATCTAAATGAGCCATCATCTTCAGCTTTAGCAAGGGAAAGAAAAGAGATGAAGAATTGGAAAACTCCAAGGGCAGTGGCCCACAAATTTGCTCAGTGACATTTGTATTTGGAGTTTGATTCCGTACTCTGCAAAGCCCAACTTCAAAACATGCAAAAAAAGGTAGATGGGGACGAGAGGAATGTTTTTTTGTTACCCGTTTGTATGTGATGGGAGAAGGGAAGCAGAGGGCAACTTGACGGTGGCGCTTAATGTCAGCCTCGTGTTTGTGTCCAGTTGAGAAGGCACAGCAGACACAATGGCCAAACAGAGATGTGTCTTTTAGAGATGTCCCGATCCGATCACGTGATCGGGGATCGGAGCCGATCACGTGATTTTCAAAAGATCGGAATCGGGAGAAAAAAATCTGGGATCGGGAATCATTATTATTATTATTTTTATTTTTTTTAATAAAATATTTTTATTTTATTTAATGTTACAAAAAAAAAATGACCATGTTCACGTCTTAAAGTCATCCTGAGGCCTTCTTAGTTTTGGTTTAAAATTACACAACATCATGTATGTGTTGCTTCTTTTGGGCTTGTTTTCATAGACCTGGTTGCTTATTTCTCTCAAATCTGGCAACAGAGTGGGCAGGGCGCAGTGTCTAATAGTAGCAGTAAGCTAACAAGAGGCTACGTTCAGCTGGTGACTCGGGACAGAGAAAATGTCAGGAGTTTGGAAGTATTATAAAATTGAAAGCGAAGGCAGTGTAACAGCCAGATGCAATGTTTGCAAGGCGGAGGTTCCGCGTGGTGGAAAGAACAGAGCTACGTTCAACACGACCAATCTAATACAAACACCAACAACAACATGACGAGTACACAGCGGCCACTCAGGTAACGGCACTGAAACAACCGACACTTTCAGAGACTTTTAAAAGGAAAGAGAAACTACCCCAGAACAGTGAAAAGGCCAAAAGAATAACAGCCAAGATAGCTGAATTCATCGCGTTGGATGACCAGCCGTTATCTGTTACCTTTTTTTTCTCTTAATGCATTGCATAAAGATCGGATCGGGAAAAATCGGTATCGGCAGATTGTCAAAATCAAATGATCGGAATCGGATCGGGAGCAAAAAAAGGTGATCGGGACATCCCTAGTGTCTTTCCAACCACAGTGGATCACAGTTACCTGCCACCAGCATACTCTCCACACAAAGGGGAACTGGAAAGTCTGCTGGTGATCAGGCAAGGACAGCAAGCACAACAAGGAAATAGAAATGTTACCAAAGAAAAATAGACAGAGAAAGATATTGCATTTAAAGGGTCAATTCACCTTACATTTTATAGATAGTTTTTTTTTTTGTGGCCATTTTAATATTTTCCAGAGACTGTAAAAAATCCAAAGCAAGGCAAGCTTAATTTTCTAAAGGAACGTCTCACTTTAAAGGTATCTGATACTAGAGGTCTTCACGGGTGACCTGATGCATAAAAGACCTACCTGAACCTGATTTACATAAACAAACTCTGTAGATCCACAACAAGCTAGAGGTAACTTTTCAGGAACTAACTTGCGTCTTATGAGAAGCCATCTAAAATGTGATGGAAGTGACCTATGTTGAGAATAAAACATCCGCACTAAGAGCAGCACAAAGATCCACCGGTTAATGAGCATTGGCAGTCGAAAAAGACAACTAGAGTAAGTCATTTTTCGCAATTAAGTCTCACCCTTTGAAACACATTTCCATGCTGCAGCGTTAAGAGTCCTCTTGGTGTTTGTTTCAAGTCCACATACAGACCTAAGAGTTCCCATAAGGGGACCAAGTCAACCTGGTTGGATTGAATATAATTTGGACTTTGGTCCTGGATCATGTTTTAAAGAACGAAGTGCATCTTCAAAGTCTCCAGTAAAAATGTTCCAATTTTCTATAGATAATCCACCTCCATAGCAACTGTTTTCCAATATCCTATATCACCTGTTCAATACAGTCTGCAGTGTATTTTGTTGGTTGTATTGATTTATGGAAAGATACTTTAAAGAGACTAAAGAATTGTCTTTTTTGATTCATGTGAAGTGACCTTTTAACTGGACAGCAAGTAATGGATAAAAGCCGGGGTTCCTTGGCCTGCTAGAGATGATTAAAACTGTAACTACAGAAGAAGCCCATTTGGCCCTGTCCATTAGTCAGACAGCGAAAGAGAGACCGCCTTCCTCTGCCGGCAGTCCATAACAAGCAGAAATGAGTATCCTAGGGCCATCAAGCCTCCATTCCCCCACCTCCCTTCTCCGCCCCCAGCCCACCTCCACCCTCCTGTACTCCCCTCTCTATGTCTGTTAATGGATATTTAAAGGGTATGCCGGAGATCAGGAAAAAAAAGTGTGTTGAGAGGTCAGACTAGACAAGCAATATTCCCCTCTCCCCCCTGAGGAAACGCAAAATGAAACATGCATTAAACACATCTCTCTCAACGCCGAAGCCCCCGCCGCCTTCACAACCGCCACCCTTTTTCCGATACACTCTACTCCTCTGCTCCACCCCCACCGCCACCTCTAATATCTTATGGAATTAAAGCGGTGACAGGTTATCATAATCCAATTTCAGAGACAATCGCACCTCGCACCTCGCAGCGCACCAAGAAACCCGGAACAGAATTGAATATGCACTCGGCGGATTAAATTACGCAGGGAGAAATAATTATGGCCTACATTGGGAAATATCTTTCTGTGTTATTGTGAGTGCCGTACTGTATTGTGTACAGTGCTCACTCCGGTGCACTCCACAAGATATCCAATCCTGGGTTGTCAAAAGCAAGAGTCTGAGGTGGGAGGCGGTGGGAGGCGGTGGCGGCGGCAGCGGGTGATGGTTGTTATTGTGTTATTGTACACTCTGTCTCATAGCGCAATATCTGTTCTCAAAATAATGTCACCCTCTAATGAAGTAAGGCTCCTTTTATTATTTATCATTTCCTGAAACAGCCAAGGACTGCGTGCAGCGTATGCCTCGGAGATGTTTTTAAAAAGGCCTCTTTAAATGAACACATTTGAATTGTAATGTGATTTATTATTATTTATTTTTTTATTTCCCCCTCCTTATTTTAACAAGGAAGGAATAATGTATTTTCTCTGGGGCTGCTATTTGGTTTCAAGAGTTATGGGGTGTAGTGAATTGAAGTTTTTTTTGTGATCAGGATTGTCTCTGTCAGTTTTTACAATGGTTGTGTATCGCTCAATGTCTGACTCCTGCTCGACTGCAAATGGAGTATCTGTTTTTAATGTTATTTTTTTTTAAATGAGACCTCAAACTGGATAAAATAATCTGTGCAAGAGTTCGGCAACAGTGAAGTCAGTTCAACTGATATTACATTCTGTTGCGTTTCATATTTATATTTATTTACCTTTCTCTCAAACTAATTATGATTTTCGCGATACAGGTTTAAGTGGTTTCTTCTATGCAAGGACTCATTTAATGCATGTGTATGTGATGAAAGGAAATGAAGCAGCAACCTGTACTTAAAGTATTTACCTCTTATGATGAGTCTGTGAAAAGGTATTGAGAGTTCGGCTGTCTATTGACTTTTGCATTTAATGTGTCTGTTTAACCTTTCTGATCCTCCCACATGCTCCATGGTCGGTTATTAATATAGTTTTACTGCTCTGTGGCATTTGCTGATGAAGCACATGTGGCTTAAAGCTCAAGAACATTTCAAGCGGTCTTCTTCTGAATGATTGGATTCCTATTCGTATATGTTTTTTAAACCGCCTAACAGACATTCATAAGATCTTGAGAGAAAATGATGATGATAGCTTCACTTTAATGGGTTGCATACCAAAAACGATTGGAATTGCTGTAGATTATTAGTCAATAACAAACTACCTCTATTAGGTTATATATCATGAAAGAAATGAATGATACCATCTTTTTAATGTGAATATTTGCGGCTTCGAGTAAGGTGAATATCAGTGAATTTTTTTAAACGAACAAAACTATTAATCGAGACAAAGAAAACCTTATCACTTATCATTAGGCTATGCAGGTCCTTTTAATTGTGTATCTGCTTTGGGGGCTTTAAAACACCCCCACCTCTACTTTAGTATTGCCTGAAATGAAAAGGAAGGGACTGGAGGTGAGGACAGTGATGGGTGTATCAGGGAGACATGTCGACAAAGGACAAATGAATAACGGGATGGGAGATGTAGAGGTAAAGGTATGAATGAAAGAAGTGGAAGACTGGGGGTTGACAGGGTCAGATCCCCCCCCCCGCCCCCAGCTGCGCACCCTGGAGAGTTCTCCCCCCCACCTCCATCCATCACACGCAGTGCCTGGGCACACTTTCAGCCTCACAAACGCACATAATTGTGAGCACGCAGATACAGCCATGCATCAGTGCGTGGGCCAGAGAGACAGGGCTCCACGCACTGAGAGAAGAGACGTCTTTTATGCCATCATGCACAGGAGGCGAGACATAAATGCATTGAAGCCATTTGTTCTGGCTGAATAAATAGAAAAATACGGTCAGTAGCCAGGATCACTTTTGCACCTATTTCCATACATTGCTCTGCGTTGATTGGATGCATGAACTCTCCTAAATGAGGAGGTCTCTTCCTGTTTTCTTCAATTTGTTCCTCCACTCGGTGTACATAGTATCCCTTTCATTGTGTTGATGTATTTGTCGATCTAATTATTGCCCTGCTCCCTCTCTTGGCTCTTTGATTGCACTACACTCGCAGCCGGAGATAATACCCCCTGAGTTCACCCAAATTGTTGCTTTTGGTTAGTCCAAATATTTTTAAGGGAAAAGGCTTTGAAATTGCCACAAAGGGACAAAGCTGGGAATTTAAATGATGGGAACATGAATAAAGATTCGTAGGTTTGCAGCTTTCGTCTGAGCGCCGTGTGCCGATCGCTGGCCGGCCAAGAGGGAAGGAGAAAATGACTATCATAAATATGGTTTTGATTTTCTAACCAGGCGAAACAACAAAGTTACGGCGAGAACATTAGCGGCATTGATCCCGTCTAGTCGATGGAATAAAGCAGGCTGTGACCTTTCCCTCATTTGGAGGCATAAAATTCCTTGTTGAAAGTCTCCGAGGGCTCGAGCTGAAACCATTAACACAAATTACCAGCCGCCATTAAAGGCCTGCATCAATTCCACCCTGCGCCATCATTACCAAACGGCCGATAAAATGCTGGAAAGCCGTCGTCGTGTGCCTTGGCATGCCTCACGCGCACACACACAGCTGAACATGTGCAGACGCTTACACACACTCGGCCCTGGAGACCGCTGCGAAGCCTATTACACACAGCCTGATTTACAGCTGAGCTGCCTGTAGCCAGCGCCATCAAGCTACCGGCACACCAATCTGCCGTGACAGTGCAACTAATTGAGCACAGATATATCCCCCCCCCCAACCTGGCTTTGAAAGGGTGATAACACGCCTACCTGCACAACACTGCCTGTACATATTTTACAGCACAAGAAAATCTATGCAACATGCGGAACATGCACCTAGCTTCACCCCCGGATGTTAGGTTTAAATGAGGCTAATTATTTTTCACAATAGCTCGAGAAAACTTTATTTTTGATCAATAAAAGTTATTGGTAATACACTGTTTTTAATGAATACGTAATATATAAATACTGATATATAAATGGTGTTGATTAAAAGGGTCACATCACAGGACTAACAAATATAAAATAGATCTATAATTAAGCTACAATGAGATTTACAAGTTATTTTATAAAAAAGTAAATTATCACGTCTTGGATAAAGGTTATGAACTTTTGTTTTACTAGTTGGCTAACTCTTTATATGGTCACATAGAACTGCATTGATCTTTACCAGAAACAACCTGTGCTTTTTCTGTCAAACGTATTACCATGAACATATTCAGATGCACATTCCCCTAGCATCAATCTACTTTTTAATAATGAAATATTCAATAAAGTAGACACTTGTCAGTGGCACACGTCCACCTACACAGGGACCTAAAACCCACGCATGCTGTGTCTTGTTGCTAGGCTCTGAGCTTCTAACAGACTCCAAATCAATGTCATTAAATTAGGTCTATTCTTCTGAGTGGATAATAAAGAGACTGTCACCTTATGTGTGCTCTGATATAGCTCTAATCTTATTACAATTACAACACTATTCCACCAAAGACTGAGAGAACTGGGAGGAAAGAAACAATAAAACCGCCATCCCAGAATAACGCCAATTGCTCCATAAAAAAGCAGGCCGGATTTTAATGTGAAAATATAAACTCATATCAGAGCAACGTTTTATGAATTGGAGCTACAACAGAGAACAGCATCCCATCCCGCCTAATTCAATTTGATTGGACTGCTGACTTCATATGAGGTCTCAAAAAGGATCGTAAAGTATCTCCTGAATCCTTCAGAGGATATTTGTAATGATGAATTGTAGTGAATGTACAAACCAGAACACAACAAATCAGAATCGGCAGTTACAAAGTATCTTCATTCAAACTAAATGCTGGGTATGAATGGCATTTTCAAATAAAAAAAAACAAACAATAAAAATGTTTGATAAAGCCACCCCAATATGTTAATAGTACAGAATATTAGTAGTAACTGTTTCTTGAGTTGGTCCCATCCAGTCGCTGTTTTTTGTATCTGCTAGGGGGCGCCAAAGTTAGAATTATTTTCAAAACTACACACAAGTATTTCTTTTTGTTTTACAATGAAGGTGCAACATAGCTTTATTCTGAAGTGTATTTTAAATCCAAATTACACGTTTAGAATCCAATTTTCTTCAGAAAAATAATGGATTTTGTGCATCCAGAGTGATGTTGAGGATTCATGAAGGCTGAACCTCTTCTCCATCTCTAGCCTTCACTATCATATTTCTTAATTTCTAGGCAGCAAAGTCCTTGGGCTTTAACAATTCAAATTCTTGCATCATGCTGCCAATGGGGACTGTCAGTGAGAGCTTACATTAGCTGTTAGATTTTAAGATGACTTATGCATGATAATGGCTTTTTTATTCTTCCCCCTCCATGTCTCAACCTATGTTCCATCAGACATGACCTGACATGTTTAACATTGAGAATGGGATTGATGTTATTATTCCGTGCGATCAGGAACGTCTGGGCATGTCCGGCCCGATGACTGTATAGAAGGAGAATGTGTTGATGTATCTTCTGTGTGTGTGTGTAAGTGCATTCATGCATATTGTGTGAATGCGTGTTTATGTGTGCTGTTGGCCCTCAGCACTCTGCAGGCCCCTGCTGCTCTGTAACCTTCGCAGAGCTCTGTGAGAGGTCGGGATGTGCACTTCTCTCTGCCTCCCCCCCCCCCCCCCCCCCCACCGCCTCCCACTCACACTATAAGACAAGAGTGAATTTCATTTGCTGACACTGACAGGTGGACGACAGGTTTTTCCGCAGGTCAAGTCTTGTCAAGTTAACGTCAGTGTAAAAAGTGTATAAAACAGGTTCCTGCGCTTTCACACAATATCCCGGAGCATTCATTATTCACAAAGGAACAAGCCCACCTGCCGCTGTTTTCTGGTAGAGGGAAGGATTAGACAACAGTCGGTTGGAGCGATAACGGGACACAACACTCAGATTAAAGTCTATTCTGTATGGAGCACTGCAATGGAATTATTTGCACGTGATGACTTTAACCCAATGCTATAAATACAAACAGGTTTATGGTGACACTGACGAAGGAGAAGGATAAAAAAGCAAGTTCAGAAATAGCTGTCTAGAAAACATTTTAAGTGCAAAATGCTGTACAAATGAAAGACTATCTTACTATTGTGTCTGTTTTCACTTTGTTTAACATTGACTTACCTTCAGGTAATAATGAAGGGACAGCTGGTTCCCCATTGCTGCATACACACAAGAGGTAATGGTTTTTGGTTAGGGTTGTTTGTCTGTTTGTTAGTAGGGTTTTGCAAAATATACAGGCCTGTGTACGCGTTATTTATTTTCACTTGTTGGAAGAATACAGCATGGGCCAAGGGACAACCCATTACATCTTAAAGCAGATACAAAAAACATGTTATTTACATAAGATGATGGAAGTGATTTGTTTAAGTTCCTCAGGCCTCCTTCTACTTCAACAGTTTCCAGAAAGCTTTACTTGCCTTTAAGAGAACAACTCTACCTGTTTTGTGTTCATCAGGGGACTCCATCAAACTCCTCTCTAAATTAAATCCAGTGACATTAAATGTGAAATGCACTTTAGGGTACAGGTGGCCATTATTCAACACAGTATTCTAATGTTTGAAAGGGAAATTGCATAATCTTCACAAATTCAGAAGGTCAGAACGTATTAAAGTAAATGCTCCATGGTAACAGTCTTACGTTTATTTGATGTTATACATTTAAAGAAAAAACTCATAACTCCTACTTTCAATAATGTTGCCAGCACTGTATGAAAAGACAAAGGTCCAGTTTGGATCAGACCACGAGTAGAAGAAGAGATTTGTTCTCCATTAGGTTAGAAAATAAAAAATAGAGACAGCAAGCGGTCTCATTGTCGGTCTGGCCTCCACATAATACTTCTCTGTTTCACACAGAACTCAACCTGTGACTCTTGGAAAGGATTTCAGGCCAGCTGTCAGCACAACACGCACACCCATGTGAGGCATAAGACACGGAGACAAAGATGTGAGGGTCGGGAGGCGCTCCATGCCGGACTGTTCTTTGAACAAAGCGTTGTCTTTCTCCTTTATCTGCCGCCCCATCCTCCCTCTCTGTGGGTGGGTATTTGCGAGTACGGAGAGCGGTCCAACCTTCATCCTGGACGCCTGCCCTTGGCCGAGGGGGATGATGGGAAAGCGAGGAGGTTCCAAAATTCCCATGATGCTCGTATGGAGCAGATTCTGAGATAATCGAACAGCAGGAAGTAGGGACGGCTCAGGGCTCAGGACAACATACACCAACGAGTGCTGATATGTGTGTGTGTAGTTTGGGGTGTGTGTGTGCTCATGAGTGTGTGTGAATGTTTCTGAGGAGCTGGCATCAGGACTGAGAGTCTGTTGCCAGACTGCCTCCATATGTCCATCCCAGTCTGTCTGGGCTCACTAGTATGCAGCACTAACAGGCTAAAAGGCATTACTGGCTATTTAACTGGCCGTTACAGAAGGGATCAGAGGAATAAAGGGAATGGAAGTGACAGCACTTGAATGGGGCTGACTGTCCTTAAGGAGCTGAGCTACTGTAAGTGGAAGGGATCTCATAAATGTGATGTTTTCTTGGACCAGTACGCCCTTTGATGTTCAATATGCAGCCTTCACAGTGCATCTTTTCTTTTTGTATTCATTTGCATGAGATGGGAGAGAGAAAAGATTGAAGATTGAATGCTAAACAGGAGACATTTGATAATTGAAACTTCAAATGTTTGTATTAAATGTGCACTACTAAAACTTTTGTAGGTTTCCCACATGAGTTTTGGTTTTAGCCACACTAGCAGCACGACTCTAGGATTCACTATTGGTCGTGTAGGAGCCAAAATGTTTAGCCTGTGAATATTATATTAGGGATTCTAATTATTTCTTTATAATGCACATGTTGCATTTTCATATCACTTTGAGCAACTGTCCACTGAGGGTTGGTTTTAGGGGACATAGTACACATGTTCATAAGTAGGCGTTTATTTTGTGACAAAATGGGTGTTTTAGGCTGAGATATGTTCTGTTGATCACCAGGACCTGCTTTAATAATTGCTTGTTTTATTGTCTTTAATGAACATTGTTAAACCCTTCACTACAGACTCTTTTGAATGTGTCACAGTAATGAGTCTTATTTAGCTATTTGGAGACTTTTGATTTGTAGGTTTTGTCTTTACAATGTTTATCTTAATCACCTTGGTCTAGAAACATCTTAATAACTCATCATATATTTGGTACAACTATCTATAATTCCCTGATGATGTATCCTCCTGACTTCGGTGATCCCCTTTTTTTTCCTCCAGGAGCCAATGACATTGACAATTGGCTATTTAGCTTTGTATGAAAGTTCTCAAGTATTGCATGGACTGCTTTCAAAACATTGGTACACATATCCATGCCTCTCCAGCTTGAATTGTAGTATATCTTTGAATACTTCCCATCTAGTGCAATAATTAGTTTAAATGACATTAATGCTTTGGTATAACTCCACCTGGAAAACTTATGTCATTCCCATAAGCCTCAGCTTTGCTTTGTGTTTGGTGCAAGTTTAGCAAACGTTAGCATGCTAACTTATGGCAAGATGGCAGACATGACAAGACGTATAGTTGGTTAACATCAGCATGTGAGCATTGGTAATTTTAGGTTATCTTTTAGATAAGATAAGATTAGATTATACAAGATAGCAAAACTATAAAGATGTAAAAAGATAATGTAATGATAGGATTAGGAGAAGAATAAAGATAATATGATTAATGATAAAATCTAAGAATAAGATGAATAAAAATGATGATAAAGATGAAACGAAGAATAAGATATGAATCACAATGATGATAAAGATAAGTATGTGAATAGTTTATGGATAAATAGGTAAAGAAATTAGATAAAGATAAGAGTGGACTTGTATGGTAGAAATAAAGAAAGGCATTTAGATTCTTAATGATCCCCATGGCTCATCAGCTCATTGGCTCATATAAGCAGCCAAATTGGTTATCTAGACATATGCAGATGGCAATTCAGTGTGTCAAGTACAGTCTGCAGAAACACACACATATTGTCTATAGACACACTCCTTCACAAACACACACACACTCACTTACTGTGCTTGCTCATAGGGGGCTGCAACTTGATCTTTATGACAGCTGCAGAGAAGAGCCTGAGGACCTATTATTCCATTTAGCCCTTTGGAGGAAAAGAACATTAGTTTTGGGTTGCAACTCTCTGTTTGTCTCTCGCTTTCTATTCAAAGCTGCAGTGGCTCTCTAAGTAGGGTAAGGGGGTCCCCAGGGCTCCTAACCTGGTTTCTGGGAGGCCCGTAACGAAACAAAAATTCAATTTAATTCAATTTAGTTTAAATGACCCGAGTAACAGAATGTATACGAATGAGTACACTCCTTAGCCCTGCACCTACAGTGTCTGGAATCCAATACTAAATCAACACATATCCTCCCATATGGCTGGCTTGGATGAAATCTTATAACAAAAGGTGTCTTGTCTCTGACAAGAAAGGCTTTGAGAGTCAGAGAAGAAGAGTGGATGAGAAACCTAGAGAACATCTAATGTGGAGTACTTCTCAGCACAGATGGCAGGCGGCTCTGGGGGAAAGGGCTGAAGACTGTGTGAGTAAAGGGTGGTGGCATTTTGAGGAGGGGGGGGGGGGGGGGGGTGTAATAATGGGAAAAGCAGCCCCCATCACTTCCCTACTTTTCACACCCCTTGCTCTCCAGTCAGACCTTGTGCTCCTTTACATTAGCGTTGTTCACCCCCCTCAGCTCAAGAACAGGCAAAATATCTTACAAAGTGTGTGGAAGCAGCACTACACAACTTTTTGTGCACAACAAATAGTAAAAAAACAAAACCTCAGATATTATCAGCTTGTATCCATTAGGGGTGTAACGGTATACGTATTCGTACCGAAGATATTCGGTATGGGCCATTCGGTTTGGTGTACCGAACGAATATAACGTTAAACGTAAACAATTGAGAACGTGAACAACTTTTTGGAAGTAATCTCAGGTGCTGCGTCGCAGCGTTCAGTGTAATTTGCTCACATTGGGTTCAACGCGTCATAGAGCGACCAAGTCATTTAATTGGACGAGAGGTATACTAGGAGAGCTGGTCACAGGGATACGTTCAAATTTAGTCAGTAATTTGAGGAAATGGCGAACGCAGATAAAGTTGAGCTCGAAAATCCTCCAGCATCATTGAAGTCTCCGGTTTGGGAACATTTTGGTTTTGCAGTTACATACAAGGATGACTGACAAAGACAGGTGGACCGAACCAAAGCTTTTTGTCGGCATTGTTCAACTAAAATTGGTTATGCGGCTGGCAATACATCAAACTTGCACACTCATTTGAAAAGGCATCACCCGAACGTGAATATCACCGGTACCAAAAGGAAAAAGACTGAAGTGCAAACCCAACTCCCACTAGCATTTAAGCCTCCACCACTCGCAAAAAGTTCAGACCGAGCCAAAGCTATTACAAACGCCAAATATCTTTATGTTGCCATGTTAGCAAAGCGCTACCTGGCTGTATCTGCTACCTCTGTCCCTAGCGAGAGGGTGTTCTCCACAGCAGGAGACATGTTGTTAGTGCCAGCAGATCTGCCCTTTCGGCAAGCAATGTGGACAAGTTAATTCTTCTTAAAGAAAACATGAAAATACAATGAGAAGCCTAATGTCAAACTGGCTGCTTAGGTGAGTACTAGTACAGTTCAAGTACAGATTATTTCAGTTCATCGAAATTCTGCACCTTAATGTTTATTTTATTATATTTTGTATTTATTTGAGTGAATATTCACAGTTTAATAATAATTAAAAACCCAAAACAAATATTTTATGTTTTGTGAGTGCTAATACAGTAAAGTTCAAATACAGATTATTTCAGTTCATCGAAATGCTGCACCTTAATGTTTATTTTATTATTTTTTGTATTTATTTGAGTGAATACATTATTCACAGTTTAATAATTAAAAAACCCTAAAATATATTTTATGTTTTGTGATAATTTTCTGCTGTACCGAAAACGTACCGAACCGTGACCTAAAAACCGAGGTACATACCGAACCGAAATGTTTGTGAACCGTTACACCCCTAGTATCCATCTGTGATTTTCAATGAGTCATGCTCACATGAGTGCTATCAAAACCTCATGGGAGCTGTAGTTTGATGAATGTTAACAAAATAATGAGTACATTTTTCCAAGAATCACAAGTTATTTTTAGTTTTATTTATAGTTGGTGCAACATTAGATACAACGGCTTTTGTATCTTTGCCTTATTTTTCCAAGTTACTTATGAACACATCTGATATATTAGATTTAAAGTGTTGCTTTTGCATTATGCTTTGTGAAAAGCTAAACAACTTTATTGATCTGTCGATAAAATCCACTAATCAAAAGGGTTAATACAATTGTATGAGTGTTTTAGACGGTAAACTCCTGAAACATGTTTCAATTTCTCATGGAAACGTTTTTATGAGAATAGGGAGGAACTATCTGCCCGTCTTTTAATCTTTAAACATTAGGTAAAACAATCATCTTTTAACACACTTTACCATTAACACACATTGCTGCCTTTGTCCTTCAGAGTAAGTCATATAGTAGGTTTAATAGAGGTTGTAGAGAAGAGTGAGACATTTTGATGAAACAGTAGAGGAAAAGACAGGCTTATTCACCTTTTCTCAACGTTTGAACTTGCAATATCTATAAAGTATCGTATAGATCAGAGTAGTGTAATTGCTTTTTTAAACCGATGCACGCCTTTTGCCAAATATCGTCCATTGAGTCTGATTCTTTCTTAAGATTTATTTGATTCTTTAAAAGATTGTACAAAAGTGTACATGAATACAGGATTCACAGTCACTTAAGTTGTTCCTTTACCACTTTGACAACAATAAACTTTGCATAACAATTGAATATTTCTAATCCACTCCAAATACATCTCTTGATTTCTTGCTGCACATGTAGAAAAACTGACCCACTTTGGTCTATTTCTGCCCCAATTGCAATAATTGGTGTCATTGGCTTGAGTCAGCAGAGCATATGGATCCCTGAAGGCATCGCAGGGCATCATCCCTCCCGTCTCACCCTCTTACCCCATCATCTCTCTCTCCCAGTCCATCTGTAAAGCTCCAACGGGCGACGGGTTCTTCCCCCCCCCCCCCCCCCCTCCAGGGCCTCCCAGGTGTGGGGCAATATGGTGCTCAGAGACGGTCTGCAAGGTCAAGTCAACGCTCCTCCTCCTGTCTCTCCTTGCAAGAACTCAGGAAAGAAGTCGAGCACAGGCATGGAAATGTAGTTCAAACATACTATCAAATGAAGATTGATAGAAATGCAAAGGACTTGATTCACCTTAAGCAGCTGAATCCTTTATGCATTTCAGCATTAATATCCTATAATGCTAAACCAGTACATGTTAAATATTGTAGTAAAATCTGCAAATCTCTACTTTAACTTTTTTGACATTAACCTATGTTTATATCATTACCTATGTTTATATTTTTACTGGATCTTCCTAGTTTAAAATATATATTGTTTAATACATTTTTTGTTCTATTACTATTGTTTTATTCATTCTAAAATGTAGCATCTGTCACACAACCCTATTCCCCCGGCATAAATGAAGCATATTGATTCTTAAGCTTTTGAAATATTGGAATAATTTCGCAAGTACTCATGGAGAAAAAGGAAAGTTTTGGCATAATTGAAAATGATTTGACGGCCGTTCTCAAATGCTTCCCACGGCTTACATTAGTTTAACTTCGGTTCTTAAAGTATTCATATGCAATGAACTGAGAAGTAATGAAATAACTAGTCTTTCCTTTCTTCCTATTGAATTGTCACACATTAGAGAAAAATGTAGCCTTACATTTCTTATTTAACATATCTAGGATGCAGTCATGAAGAATGTACCACCGGTATTAAGACTTACCGTGCAATTCGAAATATGTAAAACAGCTTTTGCATTTCAACATTATTTACAAGCACGTCGGACTCTTTTCAAAGAATACATAAATCAACTGTAATGCTGCTCGGGCCACTTGTATGGGCAATCAAAGAGCTCCATTTCTTTTTTATTTGCAGTAATAGTAGTGTTAGCACAATAATCATCATCTTTCTCTGGATAAATGTGTTGCTGCTACTTGTCAGCTGAAGCAGGGGAAGGTATTGTTATGGCTTGACAATGAGAAGCACCTAAACCATCATGTCTGATAAAACTACAATTCTACATGGAGCCTGGATTTGCAGCAGTACAGTAGTGCAGAATAAAAATGTCCCCTCTCAGCATGGCTATGTCTTGTCTTGACCCTGCAGAGACCTTTTCAACAGAGCTTAAAGCTTTTCTGTTCTGCTTTCAAGCAAACAGTGGAAATACCTTCAGACTGAGATGCAAAAGTCAGTGCAGAAGGAAGCCAAACAGGAGAACAGCTGAAATGGCAAACTCTGCTCTTTGATTTAAGTCTATATAATGCTGAGATGCGTCAGCAGACTCATATGAACTTCATTTTGGTAAAATACAAGCAGATTTAAAGCTGGAGCGTGGAGTAGACCGTTCCCTTTAGGATTAGGAATCAGAAATCCTGAAAGGGATATTGGTCAATCTCCAAAATTACACTAATGGATGATCAGTGAGAAATTCCCAACTTTATGACTTAAGTACCCCACCTGAGCCTGAAAACTGATAATACTCACTGCTATACTAACAGATAATCATAACACTTTAGAGAACACACTCTTCAGGTAAATACATCGAGTTAAATGTAATGCCATCATGCGCAGATTCCATTAATATCATGATGTTTCTTCACATAACGTATGACCATCATGATTATCACTTTCAATGTGCCTTCAAAGCAACTTTTTACGTAAAAACTTCAAGCCAAAATTCCTGCAATCATCATTTTATCCAGAAAGGATTATTCTTTCCAGAGTGCACACGAGACCGCATAAGAGAAAACACGTTTTTTCAGGGTGACGAGCACAGAGAATCGACGTTCCCGTGACGCGAAGATAAGATTGTCTGTCAGTAACAGAAAACGAGATAGCAGCAACACGGAAAACACTGCATTGCTGTCGCTCCACATGTCTTCTATTTCTAAAAACAATTACATTATCCATTATTATCCACTGTTTTTCTTTCTTCTGAGTCTTTAAAAAAAAACACGACAACAAGAAAAACAACAAAATGCAAAGGGGAGAACATTTTGTCTCTCTTCCCCTATCCTCCTCCTCCCGGATGCTAATTCTCGTTTTAATTGCGTCAAACTGTTTTTTCTCACATCTGAAAAATGTGTACGTGTGAGGGTGTTGATTAGAGAAAGTAAAAATACAGCATGTAGGATTTTTATGCTAATTACCCTTTAAACCTTGCTCATGTCAGTCGGCTTCCCTAATTAGCATGTTTCCGACAGGAGCGAGGAAGAGTGAGAGAATGGTGCGATGGGGCTCTGCACGACTAAATTAACGGTGTGAAACCCCAGACATTTGAGTTTTTTTTCCTCCCTCTCTCTCCTTCATTCTTTCCTCCTCTTCCACCCACCCACACCTGTGAACAAGTCTGTGAGGGCTGGAATTAACTGTAGCTCCGTCTCTCTGCCCGTCTGTCTGTCTATTTACAGTATGTATCCATCAGTCTATCTACGATCCATTCAATGTCTTTCTGTCTCTCTGTCTGTTCATCTCTCTCTGTTTACAGTGTCTACTGTCGATTTTTTTTCATTCTGTATTTCTCTCCATCTCTATTCATCGCTTCTCCGTCATTCCCTCCATCTTTGTCGATCTTCCCATCTGTCCTTCTCTGGCTTTTTCCATCTTCTTTCTTCAACTTGTAACCCTCTCTATATATCTCTTTATCTACAGTATATGTTTAACTCTTTTTTTTTTCCATCAGTTTTTTGGTCTGTTATTTCCTGTCTATCAATCTGGCTGTCTATCTTTTTGTCTTTCTTTTCTGTAGCTATCTATTTCTCTATGCATCCCCCAATCCATCTCTTGCTATCACTATATCATTATATACTTTTAAATGTTTCTGTCCATCTAGCGAACCAAAGGAAAACGTCAACTCGTGTATATCTTTGGGCACCAGGTAGTCTTGGGCTGCTTTTCATGGTTTTACTTCCGGTTATATAACTAGCTGTTAGGTTAAGGCAATAGTGTTTTTATATCTGTGTGGCATTAGTACTTCAGCCTGACCTTTTGTACATCAAAAACTCTCCCAGTGAGACCTTTGATGTGTCTTAATTTGCGTACTTCTATATTTACATGTGCGTCTCAATGCGTAGTATGTAGGGGTGTAACGGTATACGTATTCGTACCGAAAATATTCGGTATCGGCCCTTCGGCTCGGTACACGTGTGTACTGAAGTGTACCGAACGAATATAACGTTAAACGGAGATAATTGAGAACGTGAAAAACGTTTTGGAAGTAATATCAGGTGCTGCATCGCAGCGTTCAGTGTAATTTGCTCCCATTGGGTTCAACGCGTCATAGAGCGACCAAGTCATTTCATTGGACGAGAGGCATACCTATGAGAGCTGGTCACAGGGATGCGTTCAAATTTAGTCAGTAGTTTGAGGAACTGTCGAAATGGCGAATGCAGATACAGTTGAGCTCGAAAATCCTCCAGCATCATTGAAGTCTCCGGTTTGGGAACATTTTGGTTTCGCAGTTACGTACAAGGATGACGGACAAAGACTGGTGGACCGAACCAAAGCTGTTTGTCGGCATTGTTCAACTAAAATTGGTTACGCGGCTGGCAATACATCAAACTTGCACACTCATTTGAAAAGGCATCACCCGAACGTGAATATCACCAGTACCAAAAGAAAAATGACTGAAGTGCAAACCCAACTCCCACTAGCAGGGACGTGCACAGACATTTGGAGGGGCTATTGCTCTAAACTGGAAAAAGGGCCTCCCCCCCTTTTTTTTATGTAAAAGTATCATAAAATAAAATGGGGTGGCTCTTGGCTCAGTGGGTAGTGTGCTGGACTTCGAATCTGGGGATAACAAGTTTGAGTCCCACTGCAGTCAGCATGTCGTTGTGTCCCTGGGCAAGACACTTCACCCCAAATTGCTCCTGTGGGGATTGTCCACAGTACTGAATGTATGCAAGTCACTTTGGATAAAAGCGTCTAACAAATGACATGTAATGTAATGTAATAAAAACACAACACTGTCATTGTAAGTGACACTCAGTTGACTTTCATGTCCAACTGCTAAATTCGTTATTCAGGCACATTTTTTGCGGTCCATATCTCATTAAAATATCTAATGTTAGTAACTATTAAAGAAAAATGGGGACAATTCTGTTTTAATGTAGTTTGACCATTGTAACTGCTGGGCAGACATAGGCTACTGATAAAATAGGGCTTCTAACTAATTACCTTAAATAAACTCACTAATTAATGAAACCAGTTCAATATGCATTATTCTTATCATTCTTTGTGAGCGCAGTAACGGTAAGGTATTTAATTATTTATTTAGAATTCCATAACTTAATAACAGAGATGGTAAAACTAAAGTGGAGACATGGCAGAAATCCTACAATAAAGCGGGACAGTGAAGTGTTTTCCCGTGAGAGGGCAATCAAGAAAAGAGAGTGAGCGGCCCCGTTGAGGGAGTTTATGGAGCAGATGAAAAGACACAGAAAGACAGAAGCACAATAACAATTATATTCAGGTATTTTTTTTGTAAATAACCGACTGTGTCAAGAGGAAGTAAAGTCCCCTGGTTTGTCCCCTATACTCTAACGCCAGGCAGGCATTTGGTGTGATCACCATAGCCATATGAGGCTGGACTCGGAGGGCTTTCCTTTGCTTCCAGCTGTCAGATTGTAAACAAAGTCACGTGACTGGGGGCAGATGACAGCGCTGACAAGTTGTGTTTTTATCGCAGTGAGACGCTACAATACTAGGGATGTTAAGATTCACCGATTCGCATCGGTGCACCGGCATAAACGTTCAAGATGCGAGTGCACCGGTTGAAAGAGTGCACATCGGCTACAGTTTGGGTTGAACTCGCGATGCATCGATTGTAGCGTCTTTGCATCGGTAAAAAAACGATTCATTCATATAATATCCCCTCATCTTGTCAGCACTCAGCAGATCTTTGCTTCGCCACTACGGAGGCCGAGAGTCTCAGTTATCAACACACATGGAAGTCGAGGAGAAAGAGAAACACAGCGCACCGAAAAATACCTACAAATCAAACGTTTGGCAACACTTCGAATTTTTCAAGAAAGACGGACAACTTGAAAAATCGCTCGCAAATTGTAAACGATGCCGTGCGGCTTTAAAGTACACAAGTACACAAGTAGTACGAGGAACTTAGCGACGCACATAGAGGCAGCATGGGGTCTACGGCTGAAAAGAGAAACCTGAAAGTTAGACATATGAGTTCAATCACATCAAGTGAGGTGTTCTGTCAGTGAGAGTGGTGTTTAGTTTACAGCAGCCTGTGACTGCCAATAATAGTTTAAATGTCTTCCTTACAATTGTAAGCAGTTATGAAATACTTGTTTGTGAAAGGTTATTTTCTTTATTGTTCCTATAGAAACCACTGCTTTCTGCTCACTGGTGAGTTAGCCTATGAATGAGTGTTAAGCACATCAGGCTGGCAGTTGTATGTGCATTGCACTATGGTAGTTGTTATTTGCACATTGTTAATCCTGGGCATCCTTAAATGGTTTAACTGTGAGGTGTTATACAATTGAACTGTACTCTGGAGACAGAGAAAACTATGACACTTGTGAAAAGGCCAGTTTGTGAAAGGTCCAAGTGTTTGTTTTTTTTAAGGTAAAAAAGAAACAGCATGATGGGATGTGCAGTACTAGTAGAGAGAAGCAAATATGTGAAGCACTTTTTTGTTAATGTATGATTTGCTGCATATAAGGAATAAAACAAAATCCTCTGTCGTACCATATTGAATTGTATCATTATTTTGCATCGTGTTGAATCGCATCGTATCGCCCCGTATCGCATAATGTTGAATCAAATCGTATCGAACTGTATCGCAACAGGGGTGAATCGTATCGTATCGTATCGCATCGCCTGGTGTTTCAAAGGTATCGTTAATGTATCGTATCGTTGGTAGCGTATCGAGATGCGCATCGTATCGGCCTCAGTGATGGAGATGCACATCCCTATACAATACTAATTGTGGGCTTATCATGTTGATTCGGCCACAATAGAAAACAAAAAAAAACTCTCGCTCTCTCCAGAGGGGCAGGTCAGACAAAAATGGCAAACATGCCCGGGCAACATTAGCCCGTACCTGTGCACGTCCTTGCCCACTAGCATTTAAGCCTCCACCACTCGCAAAAGGTTCAGTGCCATGTTAGCAAAGCGCTACCTGGCTGTATCTGCTACCGCTGTCCCTAGCGAGAGGGTGTTCGCCACAGCAGGAGACATTGTTAGTGCCAGTAGATCTGCCCTTTTGGCAAGCAATGTGGACAAGTTAATTCTTCTTAAAGAAAACATGAAAATACAATGACAAGCAAGCAAGTCCTAGTGTCAAGCTGGCTGCTTAGGTGAGTACTAGTACAGTACAGTTCAAGTACAGATTATTTCAGTTCATCAAAATGCTGCACCTTAATGTTTATTGTATTACATTTTGTATTTGAGTGAATATTCACAGTTTAATAATAATTAAAAACCCAAAACAAATATTTTATGTTTTGTGAGTACTAGTACAATAAAGTTCAAATACAGATTATTTCAGTTCAGTATTTGGAAATGCTACCTTAATGTTTATTTTATTATATTTTGTATTTATTTGAGTGAATACATCATTCACAGTTTAATAATAATTAAAACCCCGCAAAATATATTTTATATTTTGTGATAATCTTTTCTGCTTTACCGAAAACGTACCGAACTGTGACCTAAAAACCGAGGTACGTACCGAACCAAAATGTTTGTGAGCCGTTACACCCCTAGTAGTATGGCGCACTTTGAGTACCTTGATGGTGCATTCATAACAGTCAAAAAGAATGTTGAATGCTGTATACTAGCAGTAAACAATCCCTGTCTTGGCTACGTAAAATAAGTTGCACGATCACTTGCGATAACAACATTGGTTGCTCTGGTGAACACAATACTAAACGAATAAAAGTTATACATTTGCTTTCACTATTTGATAAACAGGCTGGTGTTAAAAAGAAACCACTGTTAATTTGATTAGGTTGATTTAGCATTTTGTAATGATTTGTTACCCCGAACAATAACGTTGTTATCTAGCTAGCTCACTGGCTAGCAGCGATCAAGTGTTCACAGTGTACTAAGGCTCTTCAATAAACCATTGTTTTTCTCGCTTGCATCCTTGGTGAACAAACAACTAAAAAAATGGACAATGTTGAGGAATGGATGTACAAGAGGGACACATTTCATAAACTCTGACACAACTCTCGCAGTATCATAATCCGAGTCTCTTTTATCCAGTCGTATGCTTTTTAAAACACTTTCTCATAAACAGTCCTGAACTTTTGCACACAAAAGCTGCTCTTATCGCCCGGCTTCAGGGGTGAACCTCACTGATGCACCTGATGAAAGCATTTCTGAAAACCTTGTGAAAAAGATGAAAAAAAAAAACACCTATTGATGTATTGTTGGAGAGTCTTCATACCTTTGACCATGCACTGTAACAGACTATCTCTGATTATATTTCTTTATGTTTCTCTCGCTGCATTTGCTTAATACATTTCTTTCTTTGCGTTGTTCTTACATTTTTGAATCAATGTCCAGTCCTTGAGTTCACTCTGTACCCCTTGAATTGTCTTCTGTACTTTTTATTAATTTGTGTTCTCCCAGACTGACTTGACTAGACTTGATATCCGCTGAAGGTTTGGTTAAAAGCCAATGCTGTTTTGGCTCAATTTACAGCTTGAGTGCCCTCAAGGTCCGACGCTCTCAATGCTTTGAGAGCAGGAGGTTTATGGTTACACCTGGCTGATGGAAGCGTCTTTTCAGAGGCTCATGAAGAGAATGTAATGAACACATAGAAATAGCCTTGCACTCGTTCTTTTTACTGTCCTTTTCCTCTCTTAGAGCTCAAAACCTTACACAAATTAATTTGATAAACTTTGATTTTCTGTCCTGTGTGTTTCCTGGGCAAAAAGCTTTCAAAACATTTAGATTTTCCTGGCCTTGCAGAATGCATAATGGTTCATTTATTTTTCAAGTGGATTAACATAATTGGCTTAAGCACAGGTGCAACCTCTAATTGAGATAATGTTGGCTTACACTGGTCTTTTTCAGATGTTGGTGTGTTCTCACAGGTCGGAAAGAGTCTCGGGACACAAAAAAGACCTGAAATCTGTATTATACACGTTGAATCAACACTTTTTGGAGTGATTTTCAGTACTCTGTACTTTTACTGTACCTCTCTCATCTTTACCTTACCAAATGTGCTGCTAATTTAGATACTAGAGTATGAGAGTGTTTTATATCCAAGCTCTCTTCTCACAAGGTGAAAATGAGGAGACAGACTTTAAGGTGTTATAACCAGAGATGAAGGTGGATAAAAACGTATGCCTGTGTTTTTGATTTCTGCTCTGAGAGGACTCATTTCCTGTTCACAGTGGTTGGAGGTAGTCATTCCAATTAATTAGCCAGAGGAACGGTAAGAAAATCTCCATGTAATTTGCTAATTTAGCCTAATGGGCTAATCCCTATAACTCCACTTAAGGCAGTTGTATTCTTTATCAGCATACTGCTGTGATAGGCTTGTCATCAGAGAATACATCATTACATGGAAGTAATCACCCTTTCATCACAGTTCTGTGACTTCATGTGTTTAAAGCTAATTTCTTATTTTCTGAAATGTATTACTTGGGTCTTAATTTGTACTTTCAGATCTAATTTATTAGCTGAGATTCGAGACAAAGATTAACTCAAAGTGGAAAGTAATCACTTCACTTTCAAATTATTTTCTAAAAGTAAGCCTTTTCATATCCGGTGCTTTACAGATTGCTTCTTCAGACCAACCTCAGACATTGGCTTTTATCAATCATTACACATAATGACATTAGTTGAACAAAAAACACAGATCAAACAAAGGACGCGAATAATACAATACATTTGTTTAATATGATACTTTTTTTTCACATTAATACTGTACATGTCAATAATGTTTTAGTATGGCTTTCCACTTTGCTGCTTTTTTCTTCGTCTTAAATGCAAAGTAAATATCTTTGAGTGTTGTGTTGTGCTTGTGTTGGTTAAAAAATCAAATCTATTAATTTCATGACATCATCTTGGGCCTTATGAAATTGTTGTTTTTTCACAATTGTCTGACATTTAATAGACAAACAGTGGAATCAATAATGCAAATTATTGTTTATTTTAGCACAACTCCAAGTGGGGCCAACTTGGCTCTTAAGATAAATCAGAAGAAATGTCCTTGTGAATTTTCATTGGACATTTAAACACTTCCTCAAATTATTTATGTCTACATCAGGCAGGTTATTGGAGAGGATTACAGTTGTATAAAAGCATACATTAATATATACAAGTCTATTTTCTCAGTCAATTTTCTTCCTTGCACTATTTGGATATTCTCACTGCTGCTGCTCAGCAAACAGTACTTTATGCTGAAGTGTGCCTAGAGCATTACAGCAAATGATGTTTATTTCTTTAAATAACACATTGATTCTCAGCTCTTCCTGCTTTTTCCTCACAGTGTGAGCAGTTATTATATCAAGTGGAGATAGAGAGGTTTGGTTTGCCTGCGATGCTGATATCGAGTGAACTTTGCACCTTCATGCATTATTTTCTCGACACGCTAAGTTACAAAAGGTTCGCTTTGTATGAAACCTTAAGGCGCTGGGTGTTTTTCTTTTTAAACCTCGACAGTCCAAGCAGATTAATAGGACTCCAATTCGAGGAAACGGGGCATAAAAAAATGCTGTGTTGTTATTGATAATCAGTCAGATAAGCCCTGGTCAGCTGAGTGTTTAGCGGGGATCCGTGCTCAGTGGCGCACACCTTCTTTATGCAGGAGAAAGGTGTTATGTCCCCGAGCTTATAGGCCTTATGAGGGAGACAGATGGAGGTTGAACGGCCCCGTTTCTCCCGCTCCCCCGTGGGGCGGTGGAGGGTGGGGGGGGGGCTGGATGCACTGTGTGCATTAGCAGGAGCGTGGGCTGCTTTTGTGTTTCCAATTAAACATCTAAAACAATGGATGATAGCTGTGGGCAATTGTTACTGCGTACAATACAAGTGCGGGCGTAGTGTGTGAGCCTGTGTGTTGTTACAGTAAGAAGCTCGGCGGGTTATTATTCATGATATTCAGCTCCCTCATAATCCACACATTCAAGCTCAGCAACAGATTTCTGGATCCAAACGGGCGACTGTCCAAGGCATGTGAAGTATTACCGGCAAGGCAGAAAATGTAGAAAAGATACCGGCTCAGGACGACAGAAACTGAGACCCTCTGTTAGGTGGAGAGTGGAAATAAAAGGGAAAAGAGAAGGGTCAATCTGAGGTATAGAGAGCTGTGTGAGTGTGAGCGTCGTGCCGAGCAGGAGGATGGTCTCCAGCAGCTCCATTGATTTTCCCTCCGTCTCCTCCACCGACCTCCGAAGCTCTCTGCGTCCCCCCGCAGTCTCTCAGAGAATGGGCTTTAACAAAGACCTCAGCAGACACCCACCGGCCATGACCGCTCTCACCACTCTGCAGCCTCCATGCCAGACCTCCGCCGTCAAGCTAAAAGCTCCCCCCACCCTCCGCTGACATTTGACTCGACACAAATTATTGAGGGCACCTCCATCCATCCTTTATTTCGTTTTTCCCGGTGTGTTTCTTTTTTTGTGAAGATGTTGTGCCCATGAGCTCCAGTGTGTGTTTAAGCCTGGGCCTATTAGTGGGCAGCTGATATGACACGCCAAAAAGAAAATCAGCATGAAACTGCGAGTTTTTTGCATATTCATGAACTTATCTTTGCAGGGTGGAAGAATTTAGACTAAAACTCTTCAATGAAACCTCAGACCAATCAACCTCTCCTACTCCAATTACTGCTTCGAGGAGGACAACTAGAATAACCCAAACACAAAATGCTTATAAATGATATATGATTCATAGAGGAAACAACAGTCCTTGTGTTCTCAGTTAAGATATGCACTCTGGCTATTGAGGTAGGACTAGAGTATTTCCTAAGATTGTTTTTGTTATTTTGTGATCGCTGTGTTGTTGATGGTGACACTTATTCTGTATTTCTTTGCCCCTGTGACACAAGGAGTTATGTATTTTTTTTGAGATACTGCTTCATTCTTATTGAGAGTACTCGGTGGCTTTGCTTATTGTAGCACATTTCTGTAATGTAAATGTATTTTAGAACCTTTTGGGGACCCAACAACAGTATGTCATAGTTGACCCAACATGACATCATAAAACAGGTGACCTATAGAGAGATACCCTACATATATAATTATCGTTTACTTTAGTTACTGACCGTGATTAAAGGTTTTTGCTGTGATAAGGAAAGCGATGGGAAATAAATATATTTTTGGTGGTTAATCCTCAGCCTGGTTTTTGTACGTGGAATTGTACAAGAACAAGGTGAACACAATACAAATAAAATTGCAAAAAAAGAGTGTGGGAGGCTGACACAAAAAATGGCCAATACACAAAATGAAAAATTAAGAAATGCATTAAAACATCCCCCTAAAATACTGATATACCAAAATAATGGTTAGCTTGTGTATGATTCCCAAACCATTTGTTGAATTAGGTAAAAGACTCATGCATATTAGTCACAATCTACAAAAGCCTGTTACACGATAATTAGCTAAATAAATAATAAATTGTAATAATTAAAAAGTACCCTTTCAGCTTTTGTCTCACAGGTGACCCACCTCCTGTTTATTCAATAAAGAAACCATGTCTCCATTAAAAAAGCATGTTGGATGTTTTGTATGAATCAACAGCAATTAGCCCGCACCACGCCTTGAGTAAGCCATCTGCTGAGCGAGCATTAGCTACTAACAGGTGGGGCCCCGTCGCCACGGTGATCACAATGTCCCAACACCATGGCGTCGGTGAAATGATTAATAGGAGTTCCTGAATATCGGGCCATGTAGGGACGTTGCATGTCTTCGCCGCTGCACGTATCACAAATACATATTTTCTACGCACACACTCTTAAGAGCACATTTGTTAATTAGCGATTTTAACTGAAGTCATAGTGCACGCTAATTGCTGGTAATAATGATATTCGATTAGGGAATCAATTGGCTGTGGTGCCTTGCCTGCTTTGATGGATGCAGCCTCGGGCACTGGCTGTGAAAAGCTTACATGGTGACGGAAAGCATGAAGAAAAATAAAAGGACTGAACAAAGAACAAAGAATTAAAAGAAAAAGCTCTGCTGGGAAACAATGAGTAACACTGGTAAGAGCTCAGGTAGGACTCAAATATAGACTCGCCAACCCTGGGCTCTCAGACGGAAAGGGGTGTGTGTGTGTGTGTGTGTGTGTGTGTGTGTGTGTGTGTGTGTGTCCGCATCGATTCCCAATGTGAAGTCCAAACAGCGTACAAGAGTGTGCTTGTTGTCCATATCTGTGTGTACAAGTATGTGTGCCTGTTACATGTGCACGTGAGTGTGCTCATAATCTGCCCTCAGAAGTTCAATGATCCACCATGCCTCATGTTGCAAAAGTTTCTTGGAAGGAATTCAGCTAAGAGCAAAGGCTCTCTCAGTTTTTTTTAACCATGAGGGCATTTTCATGGTGCAAAAAACAACATGGTGCAAACATTTCTAATTTGTTCACAGGCAGAAAGAGCTGTTGTCATGGAGGCGAAGTTGGTTGCAAAGAAAAACAGCTGAAAATTCCTCTAGTTAAAGAATGAAGGGATTATCTGATATTTCGAGGTGAATAAATTACTTTAGTATTCGTGCCAGAAAGTGACAAGGAAAAAATAAAGTAGAGACTGACACGTTTGACAGCTCTCAGCAAATGTGATGCTTCTAAGCTCTGTTTGATTTGATCCTTTCACTCACTTCTAAGAAGCAGTTTTAGATGTTTTCTCTTAAATGTATTTGTTGTTCTCATCATCAGGCATGTCTTTTCTCTGAGATTCTGAAATTACACTTCATTGTTCTTGCAATTATAAACAGGCCTTGGAGGCTAACGACATAAAATCAGTCTTAAGTCAAACATCGATTTCAACTTAATCCAGCTAATTTCTGACTGTAGGTATAAGTGAATGTTTAGTTTGTCTCCAGGTCCCGGGGGTCTCCCTGGGGCCATCTCACACACTCAGCACACACTAATCCACCTGACAGCTTGACAGCACGCCGTTATTTATAGAGCCGAACACCAGCTATGCATGTTTTAGCGAGATGTACTGCGGAGGTAAAAAGGGCGGCGGCGTTGACGGCATGAATGTATGGAGGAGTTTGACCCGCCTCACAGGAGGCTGACCCTCTCCTGCCTGTTTATCACCGCGCCGCTGAGATACAATTCGCTTTATGTCTAATTACATAACCTCCGCCTCCTGCTGTCACACACGAGGTCAGAGTGTGTGTTTGTGTCCTTTCTACGCTGTCATCACCTCAAGCAAATAATATAACCGCTTTTTGAATTTACATTTCCATACACCACCTGTAGCACTGTACTTCACTATTGTAATTGAATCAGCCGGCAGAAAACGTAAACCCAGACTGAGGCCAAGAGACTCATCAGAGAGCGCTAATAACTGCCTCCTCCTCTCCGCGCGATAAGAGCATTTTGTTTTGTTCGGCAGACACACGGAGAGACGGCGAGGGAGAGGAGCACTGATGTGTTTGGTTTGAGTCAAGGCCAGCCGGCTCTGCAAACAAAGTGCTGTTCTGTTTCCCTCCCTGCGTCTCTTTTTCCTCCTGCTTTGCTGATTAGGATTCATTTAGATTAATATGATGGAGCTGCAACTTTTCTTTAGGGGGGTTTTTACTCTTAGACTACCGGTTCTCAACCTGTTTGCGTTGCGACCCCTCAAAGCAGGGGTGTCCAAACTTTTTTCACCGAGGGCCACATACAGAAAAATATTCAAAGGGCTTGGCCACTCGCTAGAGGTGAGGTTTATTGCCTCATAAGGGAAGTTATAAGTTAGCAAAATCAATCAAATGTAAGTAAATTATGCTTGATACAACAGCCTACATCACAGCTTTCCATAGGGTTTCATTTATTTTGTCAGCAGCTCATTCCTTAAAACAGAAGCCTTAGATTGCTTATCATAAGAGGAAATAGGAAGGGTATATTTCAAGGTTGTTGGGCTTTTTTCTTATCAACTTAGATTTGTTAGACCATATTTTCAACTTGAATTGCCTGAAAGTGGGCCTATTAACAGATGAACACTACTGTGTAATATATGTTTACAGATATATTTAAGAAGTACAAGACAAGCTCAAGTTTAATTTGTGGGCTGCATTCCATTATACTTTTTTAATTTGCTGAGGGCCGATTCAAAATGGGCCACATTTGGCCCCTGGGCCGTAGTTTGGACACCCCTACCTTAAAGGGATATTTGTCATAGTGGGGTTTTATGAGGTTGAGTACATGGCGGTTGGAATGCCCCCGGTTATCAACATAGATCAGCAGGGAAGCTGAGCGATACACTGCTATGATGGGGGCAATTAGCAAAATATGTTTTTCCTACCTTAAAAAGGCCCATCTGAAGAAATCAATTTCATTTGAAGTGTTTGCTATATTTAGGGTTAGCATTTTGATTGCTTTAGCTTGCTTTCAAATAGCTCTTTCTGACGGATACTGAAGCTTATATCTATGCTCTCTTCAAAGTTACCATACCCTTTGTAAGTAATCTTACCATACAGGACAGGAGATTTGCTGTTCTACCGCTGCCCAAATCAGATGGTTTGTTTAGGTTATTGTGTGTCTTTGGTGTTTTGTAAAAGGTTTGTTCCGATTTACCAAAGTCACACAATAGCACAAACACAGCAAGTTTCACTAAACGATCTACGAACATTGAAGAAAGCATAGATAATGTTTTTAACTTGCGTCCAGAATGCCATCTTTTGTATCTTTGCTTATTCTGTCTAAATTACATATAGATGTGTTATACTTTAGGGCAGTGGTCACCAACCTTTCTAAGCCCAAGATCCCCGACCTCGGCCTTGGTGAAAGACGAGATCTACCTATTGAAGAATTGAGTGAAAAAGACAGCCCAGACCGTACTTCAAATTTGAGGCCTTTTATGTAGGCCAATTGCATCTGAATTACATCAAATCATTTGGTGCAACTTCCAATTTGATTAAACCAAGAACACATCATAACTAACATGTCAAAAAGGATAAATATATATATTTACATCATTTTAAGTTTCATTAATTCCAATCCTAAATATAAATGTATGTAGCTTATTTTCCATTTGTTTGAGTGAATGAGTATATTATTTTGTTGACAGCAACAACCACAAAGAAAAAAATAACATCTTGCAGTGAGCAGATAACATAAAGTGCCATTTTAACTGTGAGGCTTATCCACTGAAGCTTCATGCAAGTGCAACATTAACATTAAAACTAGTTATTTTAACACAATTCTTACAAATTCAAAATGTTAACAACATTCTTTATCTGTGCACAGACCATTGTTGCGTTCACACCGGACGCGATGCGACTTTTGGGGGCGGCGCGATTACATGTAAAGTCAATGCAAAGACGCGGACATACGCGGTTGAGGATCTCAGCCTGCAGTCACTGGGTCCTTCTCAGGTCGACTATTTTCATTTCCTCGGTCCTCGGTATCACCGGAAGTTGATTTGTCTGCGCCATCTTGAGTAGCGTCCCATGACTCTTATTTCTGCCGGAGGACCGAGGACCGAGGACCGAGGAGCGAGGAGCGAGGAGCGATAATGGAGGAGCGATAACCGAGGAACCACCAGACCATCCTCCGGTGAAATCCTCAGATACTCTCCCCGCCCCCTTACTGTGTATCGCTCACTGATTGGACGATGCAGCGCATGCACTGATCTGATGCTTCTTGACATGAGAGCAGTTTCCCAGCGGAGTGAAGAAAATACATGAAACTCACGCGACTCACTCCTCAGTTTATACTGTGTTTGTTTCAATGAATGCATCATTCAGTTACAAATATGTGATATATCTGAACAACAAAGTGGTCAAAAATTATTTTATTCATTTATTGGAAAGATTTCCATGATCGCTTTTTTCGGTTTACATTTTCATTTATTGTCATTTCCATTCAGTCAGTCATTAAGTGCTATTTAACATGTTAATTTGCTACATATCCACACAAACAAAGTGTGCAATCCAATGAATGTTAATCTAACTGGGTTTTGATAGATAACATATCTCTTTTTCTTCTCTGAATTATTTTATTTATTGTGCACTCTAATCAATATTAATCCAACTATTGTTCGTTTATACATTTTAAGAATGGCGTTTATCTTTTTTGAGAATGAGTTCTTATTTTATTTCATGTATTTGGGTCTACAACAGATGATACAAATGTTTGTGTCAGTAAATGTGTACTAACAGAGGCGGGGGAAAATAACGGGGACAGAGCTGCTGTCAGACGAACAGCTGTGCGGAGTCATCACAAACGGACGTCGCTTCACATGACGCTCCGGAGGAAAGGACGTCCCATTGCTCTTAAAACTAATTTCCCTGCTTCTCGTGGTTTCCTTGCATCTCTCCATGCTTCCCTGGTGGGAGGGACTAAACGCAGGGAAACGACGCAAGTGAGGGACGCAAGGATTCCATTTAATCGACCTGAGAAGGACCCACTGACGTTGAATCAGAAAACCAAAACATCAGCCATTAGCTGTTAGCACACAGAGCTCACAGCTCCTCATATCTGTTATAACAAAAGTTAAACATGTACAAACCACTAGGGATGCTCCGATCGCCAATTTTGGGGCCGATCGCCGGAATCAGTATCGGCCGATACCGATCGCCGATCCGATCGAGTGGGCGGGGCCTAAATGGAAGATTTAAACATCACTTTAAATCTTCCATTTAAAGTGATGTTTAAAACTCAGTTAATGGGGCTCATTCACTGGCGCTTCCACAAACAACAATCAACTTAATTATTACATTCAAATTATGTATATTATTCAAGTTTACATTCACTTTGGATAATACCACGGGAGAAATGAGCGGAAGCGCTCTCTCCCTCTCTCTCTCCCTCTCTCTCCCCCTCTCTCTCCCCCTCTCTCTCCCCCTCTCTCCCTCTCCTGACAGCCCGCCAGTATCGTCTCATGCAGCTCGCTGATCCAGTAATGTGTGAGGCCGACAGTGAAGAATAAACATATTTATAACTAGTTTAGCTTGTTCCAGAGGTAGATAAAATAGCTAAGTGTGTTAGGTCTAACTCTTGTGTGTGTTTCGCTCCGCTCACCGCTCCGTCACAGCGGGTGGAGCTGCAGGATTTCTGCTTCACACACACGTTGCATACTGCTATTTTACTGTCTTTTTCGGACACCTTAAAATAATGCCAGACCGGTGAAGCCATTTTGGCGAGCTTGTTTTGCCGCGTACAGAGAAAAGTGTCATGTATTTTACGTCATGCGATCGGCCCTCGCGATCGGCATGTTTAGAGAGCACCGATCGATCGGTAGAGAGTGAGTATTGGCAGATCTCGATCGGTGACCGATCGATCGGAGCATCCCTACAAACCACAGACTGTCTGTTTCATGGCGAATACAGTCGCTGCTTTATTTCTGTCTGTATGACGTTGTTGTGAGAGAGGACGGAGCAGCCACAACGTTAGCTTAGCCTGATCAATCCGATCTCCATTCAGAAAACACGCATATTAAAAGGTTTTTCGCCTGCCGTCTTGTCTGCACACATGTAAGAGCATTAATTCATGGTTTTTACTAACCGGTATCAGTATGTAGTTATTCAGGCATCATTTTGAAACGTGTATTACAATTACATCACGGTAAAATATGTTCATTTTGTTGTAGTTGGTATCTACCATAAGTGCAGTGAGTTCCAAAATATGCAGCATCACTTTAAGTCAGTCTATTATTTCCGGGAGCGACAGGGAATGTCTCAAAGATACGTCAATAAAGTGGCACCTGCTAACGGGGTGGTGGATGATAGGCTTACATCTAAAAACTTTTTAAAAAACAACATTTTATTCTTTTACTTTTCTTTCTTTTGTTACTTTTTATTTTTTTAACGGTGCGCGATCTACCCGCACCAAACTCACGATCGACCGATCGACTGGTTGGTGACCACTGCTTTAGGGGGTCGCAATCCCATATTCTTAGTTTTCCTTGGACATGGGAAATGCCTCCTAATCAATGAAGCAGAGGCAGTTTCTGGTGTGTCATCTTATTTCTAATTAAATACACTTAACCTGTTACGCACCGCCCCCCCGGTACCGGGCGGATAAACGCGTCATTTGCAGGAAACAACGTCTAAGGAATCTTAATATTTAATAAACTATGAATGTTTTATATCCATGTAACGGGAAGAAACTCGGCTAACTGATCTTTTACATTTTTTTCTCCAAAAAAACCCCACAATGCTAACACTCAGCCTCTGAATTAGCCACGAGCGAAAAAAATTATCCTAAAATGGCACCTAAATTTACTCATAACTCCCTTATTACTTATCCTAGATGCACAGCCAACCCATCGATTATCATCTCCTGGAGACACAGAATCTGTGTAAAAAACCTCAACACTCAGTGATAAACATTTGCGACGCTATAAACGAAAGCGTACATCAGAACATGTGGAGCTAGGTAGCTAGAAACACTAACATGGCTTACCTTGGTCAAAACTGGTCTTCAATGGCATTAAAACGATAAAAAAACGATGCTGCAGTTAATCCATAGGTTAATCCTATGTGTCTGTGTCCTCTTTGAAATGATTTCTGATAATCCATAAGCAATAAAACTGCTTTTTCATTTCCAAATGTCAGAGCTAGAGATAGGTCCACTCTGATGCTAAATTACATGCGCAAAGCCCCCACCTCTTCTCTTCACAACGTGTGTGTGTGGGGGACTCCCCCTTCGATTCTATTGGCTCTAACGGTCAGAAAGAGGTGTCAACCATCCAAATCGACCAAGGGGGGCCAAAGATATGGAAAAAAAACCATTTTCACCCAAATCACCTCAGAGGTGGAGTGGTTTTGGCTAAACCTCTCTAAAAAGGTCAAATGTCACTTGTTTTGCATCAATCTTGATACAGGGTACTTATATGTTGTACTTTGGATTCCTAAAGCTTCTAGTCTACTAACCCATCATCCAAGGGTAGTTTTCACTATAAGTAAAAAATAATTTTTGGACGGACACTATAATTTACAGTTTTTTACTATGTAAAATCTGAATTTTCTTTAAAATAAAAAACATCTATATTGATTCTGACACTTCTACATCCAACTCACAGATGTAACCTTGCTTTGATAAAAGAAATTATTCATATAACCCTTTTAGAAGTTAAGTTGTAGTCATTTGTTTTGGGCATGTCATTTTCGAGCCTGAAACATGAAAAACAGGCTTGGTGCTTAACAGGTTAAGGGTCAAGAGATCAGAAGTTGTGTCTTAATTCCCTGAGTTGAGGTGTCCGACTGTTTCAAAGAGTCTTGCATCACCCTCCATTTCCAAACCTGCAAAATAAGTTAATGTAGCAAAGGCAAATTCATGACACGTTATGTCACAAATCAGATCTTCCCCAACACGAGCAGACGGGTACTAAAATAGGTGTGACTGTTGGCATTCAGCGTATCTCATGATCGCTCCAAACAGTTCCAAAATAGACTAGTAATTTGAGGTCAGGTTGCATGAACAGAAACCCTAAGGGATAAAATACTGTTATCTAAAAACATTCAAAGATAATATTCTCCCCATAGAAGTTTTATGATAAACAGGGCGAAGTCCCCAACCAGCCGAATCTAAACATTACTGCAAACTTCTTTGATTAAAACTGCAGACCTTTCTTCTTCGTGGCTGCATGGGCGTAATGTCTGTCGTATTTTGTCCACCCTCTGTAGTTGTTTACAACGCTTGTTTTTCATTTATGTTGCCATATCAAAGCATTGCAGATCTCGATTTATTTACCAGCAGCTTCTCTTAGCTCACATTTCCTGGGCCTCCCACTGCTTATCCAACCAAATGAACCCTGCATCATTCACCCTCAGCATGTGGTGGCTATGAATTGTAGAAATGCATTCAGCAGCATGATTAATAACAGCTGCTTTGCAAACGGGGAACAAAATGCAAAATTGGTAGCGGGATTGTAAATTGAAAGGAAACAGCTCAATCAAGTCAGTGACCTACTGAGTTTCAACTGAGCCAAGGAACGTCTCTCTCTGTTGTGTATGCTGCTTTAATGGGCTATTTGATCAATACTAATGTGGATTCATTACAAGGGCATAGATTTCTGATCAAATTCTTTTTTTTGTGATTATTGAGGCTTAGTATGACTGAACTAGTCCAGGCATCGGTTGACATTTTCCATGCTGTTTGTGCTTTAAGGTGTGGTTTTAGAATAATATGAGTTAAATAAAAACCATTAACGATAATGGAGATTAAATATTATGAGCTGCCTTTTTGATTTAATGGAAAATCTGTTTCACACATCATGTTCGGTTTGTTGATTTTGAAAAACTAGAATGTATTTGGTACCAATCATCATTGTTGTAGCATCCAAGAGAATAAAAAGTCAGGTTGTAAAGATTCTGACATTTCCAACAGTGTTATTAGTTTGATTTCGTAAAAGGAATGGGTATTTTTCTACAAACCTGAAGTCTTTTTTTTTTAGAACAAATGTGAAAGTATAGCAAGAAACAATGGTATATAGGGGCAATGTTTTCAACATATGTGATTTTACAACATCATTCACAAAAAGAACCCACCAACATCTATACAACAACACCACCAAGGTGTATTTGTATCACTTTAGATTTCACAATAGGGTTAAGCTTCTGTATGTATAAATATTCCGTCAGTTTTTCTATATGCTACATATAACCCCATTTCCCCTCTTCTTGTCTTTGTGCAGATGTTCTGTAGCACTCGCCTACAGTACCTGCCACATGTCACTCGAGAGTTAATATGAGATGGCAGCCGCAACCCAACACAACCCCAGTATATACAGGAGCCTCCAGACAGACCTAATACACACATCCCCATCTTCTCCCATCGTTTCCAATCCATCAGTAAACAAAACATAATGAAATGACAGGTCCTGCAGTGATCAAGGCTCAGCGCCATCTCCAAATAACCCCCTTCTCTTCGTACAAACATCACCACGGAGTTTCTGTCGCCTCACTTTCTAGCTTTCCAGGAAACTATAGACATCTGCACACTGTTCTCCTCTTGCTTCATCACTACTGCATTTATATTCTTAATATTATGATCTTTTATGATCTTAAAGGGTATCTCATAGTGTAAAAAGAGGCATACAATTTACAAAAAGTAGACTTTCTTTTTTGTTGGATTATTAAAAAATAATTATAGTCAGGGTGTATGCACTGGACAAACATATGGCAAATATATATATATATATATATATTTTTAAGGAAACTATAGATATCTGCACACTTTTTCTCATATTGCTCTACCACTATCTTATTCATAGTTATTAATATCATTTTTAAGGATGTAAAAAGGTTATCTAATAGTTAGACGAAAGCATACAATTATTAATAAGTAGGAAAAATCTATATCAGTTGTTTATTTTAGATGGGTAAGAAGTAGATCTAGTTAGGGTCGGTCCACACTAATCTTGCAAAAGAAAATTGAAAATATATAGATGAAATAGTTTAATCAAATAAGCAACATCATACTGGAGGGTGACACTGCATTTTTAAACTTTGAACGCTCTCATAATGACCTCCATTTGATCTGTCCACCCGTGCATTTGAGTTCACACAGTAGGAACAATTATGTAACGCCTTTTAAAGAAATTAGATATTCCCAGTGATGTTTTTGTGTTAAGGCTACAGACTTAAGTTTGGCATTCTAGCCATGGCCATCATCCCCCGGCCAAAAGTGTCGACAAACGAACCACTGAGAGCCTGCCAGCTCCTGGAGAGCTGCACTCTGGCTGACCGTGACCTCTGACCTCCTTAGAGGCAGCCTAATAACTGCTCTGCATTGGATAGTCTCTTCAAATTAGGGCTCTCTCAACTCAATGTTTGCACTTTGCTAAGATAGCATGAGGCATCTTTGAGAGAAATTCAAACAATGTGGGAATCTTTATTTTGCAGTGTAAAATTGTATTGAACTTTTGATATCTCTTTTTTTATTTTCCTTTTTCATTTACAACATTACAGCTTTGTATACGTGTCCATGTTGTCTATTCCTGCCCACCAAAAAACGTAATAAAAATATTGAAAAAATGAAGAAAATAAAACGACAGTAATATAAAAATAAACAATATAATAAAGAGAATAATATCACAAACAATTAAACAAATAATAATGATAAATCAAATACAAATAATACATTAAAGTTATTATAATGCAAGAAATTATAAACTCGAAATATTTAGTTTTAACAAATCAGTAAAATAGATCCTAATATACTGTAACTAAATGCATATACAGTCACGTAAAAAGGTACATTTTAGTCAATGTTCTCTATCGAAAATCTTTATTTTAATAAGGTTTAAAAAATAATAAAATACAGAAGAGTACACAGCTTTTGTGTTTCATATTATGTTAGAAATGGTTGCCATGTCTTTCGTGTGGAACCACCCAAAGCACATCATATTTAACTCTTTGGTAACATTTTGGGAAGGTCTTTCCCTTCTTTGCTATTTCCTGACAGAAAGCCAGGTTTATAAAGACCTTTTTTTTTCCTTCCCAGTTTGGTGTGGAAGAATTTGATTGGCTTGCAGAGATATCACTGACCTTTAACACCTCTGGGATAAACCGTAACGTCACCTCCGAGTTGGCCTCATCGACCAACATCAGCGGCCCACCTCAATAATGCTGTTGTGGCTGAATTGGAGCAAATCCCTGCAGCCAGGTTCACAGGTTATATCCGCTTTGTGATGGCCTTTAGAGAAGATGTTCAACTATTTCATAGGGGCGTTATATCCGGGTGTACCCATCAATTTTAATGGACCTGCCTTTGGCTTAAAATGATGATAATCAACTCCTAAAACTTAATTAAACCGGTAGTGCTTCTATATTGTATCTCACATTCACACACTGCTCCTCAGCTGTTCTCTTAAACACTCATTTCCCTGTGCTAGCAGTCAAATAATTCCATTCTCATTATACAGGACCAACTGTTTTTAAGCAGCAAACCTTGATGAAATTATTATTACGACCCATAATTGGATGAGGAATGAATGGTTCTTGGAAATACGATGGCCAGAAAAGCATCCCTCGCCGCTTTCCCTCCTCGACACCCCTCGCCCACTCTCCCCCACCCTGCCATTACCGCTCACTCTCACCCACCCACTGACGCTCTCCCTCCCACTCCCTCCTCCTCCGAGCATTAGATGAGTGCGGCAGTCTAATTGCTTTCTTCAGGGAGAGAATTAGCATGAGCTGTCCTGAGTGCTCCGGTCTAATGCATAAAGAACAGGCAGCAAGGGCCCAAAAATGAGGGCCGGAGAATCGCAGACACTGCCCCCATTAGCCAGCCACACTTTAAGTTGGGGGGACCAAACCTGCATCAAGTGGTCATACCTTAACAGGTGGTCAATGGTTACGTTTAGCCGGTGACTTGCAGCACCAACACCTCACATTTAAAAGACCGCTGAGCAAAATCTCCATATTGATGATCAGAGATTATGGAGGACCTGCATAAATCTGCATGTGGAGCTCTTGTCAACTTCTTTAAAGGACTCTACAGTTGATTAGAATGATTATTTATATATATATATATATATATATATATATATATATATATATATATATAGTGGATATATGAAATAAACCGAGCAGATGTTCAGTCCTTTCAGAAACTATCAACATGTACGTTACAAACACACCTAATAAACACTTCAATGGTTAAAATCTGCTTCATTTTAAGGTGTGATGAGGCTTTTGCTATTTTTTTTCTAGCCTCTTGCAAAGTCAAACAAATGCAAAATCTGTGTGCAGTTTTTGTAGAATTGGGGACGGGGTTTGTTGACCTTAACGTCTGACGTTTCTGTTTCATTTATTTCAATTCTAAAGAAGTGAAAGCAACCCTTATTGTGAGACCAACACATTTGGGCGTGTTGCCTTCATCGGGGCCAAAAGGCAAAGATTTAATTGAATTCCTTGTATTATTTTGGCTGTAGATTTGACCTCTTTCGACTGCTTCCCTCTCCTTGCACTCTGCACTTCTTGACTCACTTTTATAAAGATTACTTACAATGAAACATTGCCTTGATGGTTAAAAAAACCGTTGAGTTCTAGGAGACAGGATGCAAACCAGAATTAATGGTACATGCTTTGAAAGATATACCCACTAACATACTGTACTTTGTTTTCACCCGTTGTCCACCTTTGCTACTGGGGAAGAAGAGAGAGGATATTATTAGCACAATGGGAAGGGGTCTCTTGTCAGGAAAACATACAGATAAGTTGTTTTTTGCTTTCGAATACATGACGGATGTTGTTTTTGCTGGTAAGGGCAGTCTGAGAATCTAATTTGGTCTGCTGTCTGCCCTCTTGATGATAACTTCCATGGTCCTCAGCAGCAGTCCTGCTTTTGTGAGTGTGTGCTGGCTCAGATTTGTCCTGGTCGGTGATTGCTATGTTTTGACCAGAAGAAAAAAACACACTCAAAATAAAATGAACAGGGCAACCATCACTAAAGCAGATGAAGAAAACTCACGTGTGTTACGTGCCACACGTGTTCCACTGTAACACGTGTTGTTGGTTTCTCAATCTTGTGGCTATGCCAGTAAATACAGAAAACAAAAATTAAATAGAATTTCAGTATGATCTCTTGTTATTTTGTTGGCATGTTGGTTTTTTCAACTTAAAAAAATGTTTGACGATAGAGAAAACCAACATTTCCCCTTGTGGGATTAATATTTTTCTTCTTCTTCATGTAAATTTATGGTGACAAGAAATTCTTAAAATCAAACTTAATATAATTATTTCAGAACGCAAGGCACCAATACTCTACCAAATCTTTATATTGAAAATGTCAAAGTTAATTGCCGCTTGAAACGTAAACGCATAAACTTAAACATAACTTTTTATCGTTGTCGTCCTTTCCAGTGCCACAAACGCATCAGTTGTGTTAAGTGACCTCATATTCACAAATTAGAGTGTGTGTGTGTGTGTGTGTGTGTGTGTGTGTGTGTGTGTGTGTGTGTGTGTGTGTGTGTGTGTGTGTGTGTGTGTGTGTGTGTGTGTGTGTGTGTGTGTGTGTGTGTGTGTGTGTGTGTGTGTGTGTGTGTGTGTGTGTGTGTGTGTGTTGTGTGTGTGTGTGTGTGTGTTGTGTGTGTGTGTGTGTGTGTGTGTGTGTGTGTGTGTGTGTGTGTGTGTGTGTGTGTGTGTGTGTGTGTGTGTGTGTGTGTGTGTGTGTGTGTGTGTGTGTGTGTGTGTGTGTGTGTGTGTGTGTGTGTGTGTGTGTCGGCTGGTATCCAAAGAGTCTGGAGTTGTTTGTTTTTAATAACATGCCAGAACAGAGGGGAAGGAGGATGACGGAAGGATAAATAACCTCAGTATACCGAACATGCTTCCAGACCCTCTGGGCTTACAACTGGACCTACCAATATACTGACTCATGACACCAGTCTTTGCCATTATATTTATGCTGTGATAGGAAGCAGACAGTGATAAGCAACATACTTTTTTTCTGCTTATTGTGGTTCTCCAGATTGTATCCAGGAGTGGCATTTGGCCTTTGCTACACATTCTGTTTTTTCTGTCTGCCATCTGTTACATTCCACTGCATAATGCAAGGAAGCTCCCTATCAGATCAACATTCAAGACGCCTTGTAGACACAAACATCATTACAAGAAAGAACGATGACTTATAATGGATCACAATAAAAAGAAGACAGTGATCAGATGTGTTCTCGAAGATCCTTTGTTTTGAGTTTGATGCAGCTGTTTCCAACATTGGGGTTCAACCGAATATTTAAGAGTAAGAGCTCAAAGATAGACTTTCAAATACTTAATCCATTGAAATACTCAAGGATGCCCAGAACTCTTGCTAATCAAAAAAGACAATGGTTGAACATATTGGTATGTCCTGAAGCAAGATGGTCTAATCTCTTGGTTTCCTCAAAAGATAATGAATTTATTTGTTATTTATTCCAGTTTTTGACCAAAATGTCTTTCTGTCACATCACATCAGAATATTACAAGTTGAATTCTTATTTTTTAAATAACAATCATAGAGTTCAAAGATGGCCATTGTGGAACCAGTAACCTAAAAAAATAACTTATATACCAGTCTTGACTTTTTTCCCTTATACATTTTCTCTTGTTCGTGTAAACGATGATTCAAACCTTAACTGTATAGTTCCAAGTGCCATCTGAAGTGCAACATCTCAACGTTTTCTCTACAAAAAAAACTCTCCAATGTTTACCCTTTGGTATAAATCAGCACAGACTGTCAAGGTTGGCAATCATGAGGATGCTGTTTGTAGTACATTGACATCAGGCTACTTGATTTCTCCTTGAATTTGAAGGGTTACCTCTTTCTGTCATACCGTGCTGCTAACAAAAGCACAGAAAGACAACATGTGTGTAGATAAACCTTAATAGGGGCAGAATGCTTCCATTTTGCTGCTGCTAGGTGTGCATATTGTTTTAATGCGTGCAGTTTTTATGTATTTGTGCACCTGAGGCTCCGTGTTGTTTGGTTGTTGTCGAGCAGAGCCTCAGTCTAATGGAGCAGACATCAGACTTTGATTAATATTGTTGATGAGTGCTGCCAGCAGGGGTGAAGATACAGAGAGGAAGAACTGTCAGACAAACACCCAGGTAACATCCTTCATCCCCCCCGCCTCCTTGCGAGCCCCCCCCCACCCACACATCCACTCTCTGTACTCACAGGAAAGGATTCAGTGCCCCACTGGTTCACTGTTGATTACACCATTGTCTGCTCAGACTGCTGAGTCTGCTCCAAGCCACCTCTTAATATAGAATTTACCTGCAGACAGATGTGAGAAAAGACTTGCAGATAAGCTCAACTATATATGTTCTGTGGGAACGTTACCAGAATGTATTGGACGAACAGTTGCATGGAAAAGAGTTAGGCCTTTATCATGGTGTCATCATCAGCTGGTATGAGTATTGCTGTTAACCTGTTAAGCCCCAAGCCTGTTTTTCAGGTCTCAGGCTCGAAAATGAGCCCTATTGTACTTTTTTAAGTTTTTCCATTTCCTGTGTTATATAGGTTTCTCTCCCCCCCTGCCTGAAACACTTCAATTACTTTACTTCCGCAACATAGCGACATCACTACATCAAAGACGCGCTTCTATTGGCTAGTCCTCCAACATATTGTACGTGATAGGCTGAGGGGCGGGACATCTCTGAGCGGATGACCAATGGGTGAAAACAGGTGCTGCACTTACACACCCCATTGAGGCTATTAAGAGTTTCCAGTTTTTCTGATTTGCATGGTTTTTGAGCAGTGGCCCAACCAAACACGTCATTCCATTTGCAATAAATCTTTGTTTTGCACTACTTATCAAAATAAAAGTCAAAATTAGAACGGATTTGTATATTGTAAATTTGGTGAGAAATATCCCGTGAAAGACATGGATTAAAATCCTACATTTTTATTTTGACATAGTTATCCACTTGAGTCAAATATTCTCCCAAAGGAACACACATCACTTGATCTTCCACTATTTATTTACGAGCATCTTCTGCTTTTCCAACAATACATAAACAAATCATATTGTTTACTCAAAAGGACCCTTAAGATGCTTCACTTCGTCTTCAAGAGGGTTCTGGGAAAACATTGTTTCATAAATGATACTTCACTGCTGATTGTGCATGTCTGAAAACACAAGAAGTGACGATGATTAATCAGCGATGTCTAATTAGAAACAGGCCGCTTGTCTTAACTACAGTGCTTGTGCAGTATGTCGGAACCACACAAAATACAGGAAACGGCTTATTTACTGTTGGACACAAACTTAATTTGACCTCTGTGTGAGAAAGCGACCCTTTAGCGGTTGGATTTTCAGGGAAACAATCGACCACGAGAGGAGGTAGAATTGCAAACCATGGTGACTTTATTTCAAAAACACCACAAGAGAACAGTAGCCAGCATGTAGGTGTTCACCCCTCTCTGTACAGGTTCACCGCTCTGTCTCTGACTGAAGACTGGCTCATTTATAGAGGTTCTTCAGATGACTTGATTGGGAGAAACCATTCACAGGTACACTTAATAAATACACGCGTCATTATAATTATTATAAAGAAGATCCATAATATCATTTACATAGCATTATTAGTTGTTTATAGTCATCTGTTAATTGAACCCAAGAACAACATTATAACTGTCCATAATAAATATAACTACATTCCCAACTAAGACAGAAACCCCCTGCGCCTATCTCGCCACTTGGTTCGTCCCGGAACCTTCTTTGGTCAGTGTTTGTTCCCCCCGAGGACCTTTTGGCCGAACACACTGTAGCGGACACCGGACGAGACAGCATGTGTAAGTGATAGATGTAAACTTTACACAGTGTTCACTTGTACAAGTAATGCAACTTTAACGTCATGATATATACACACGCTCAAACATATTATTGCACACAATGATTATTCTCAACCGCTGTCATCCTTACACAAGCATAAACACTTTCGGAGCTCCCGCTAACCCCCTCTCTTTTCAGGTGGAGCAGAGTACCCGACCAGCATCTTGCCAGACGACATTCCAATTAATACGGTTTAATCATTTAATAAATACTACATCAATAACTAGTATAAATTATATAAAAATGTGCAAATATGCAATGACAAACTGTACTGCGCAAATCACGCTAATAAAGTGCAAACTGTTCACTACTAAAGTGCTGAGTGACATTATTACTGTGCAAAAGGAAGTTGTTATATAAAGTGCAAACCCACATGTGCAATATTACAAGGGCCCAAAGCCGTCAGTCCATAGTAACGAAGTTACCTTCGTTACACTCTGCCAAAAAAGTAAGAGTTAGGGTTAGGGTCACGGCCAATAATCAACTGTAGTTCTTTAAGATATTTATGTTTACTGGTATTGTTAACATTTAATTAAAGAACAAATCCGTATTTAAACCCCATTATTATATCCTTATTAGCAGTTATCATGGTTTAATTTAATGTTGGTCATTGCCATTCTGGTAGTCATGCTGCTAGAATAACATTATTAATTGTAATTCCTTTTAATATGACACAGCGAGCCTCTCTTTAGAAAGTGATTCCAGAGGGACTTGGCTAAGCTGTCTGTGAGCATGTATGATGATTTATGGATGTGTTTGTGAGTGTGCGCGGTGGTGTGCGCGTTAATGCATGTGTACATATCATAACTATCTTCATCACCCTGTGTGTGTGCACTTTACGAGTCTTATCGTATAATTAAGTGGCATTTAATAGACTGTTCTTAAACCCAGTGATGTCTCCACAAACAGGATAGGAGAGGCTTTACACTATATCATCAGTTAAATTGTCAGTGGATATTAACATTATCTTCCCTTCTCCGTAATGTGATTTCTGTATTATGTTTTAAATGTCATTAAATGGCAATATCATAGCTAGAATAATTAAGCAAATTTTGTCCCAGAGATCCTGGAACGCTAGGGTTTGTGACACCCGATAAAAAAAAAACATTATTAAAGTGGTGTTTCCTGTTTAAAGAAAGTAAACGTAAAGCTGTGCCACATCGCTCTCTGTGGGGAGGGAACAGCAGAGAATAGCGACGATGAAGACAGATTGTGTTTGATGGACGGATGAAAGGAGGATAGAACAGCCGTGATGAGGACAGCTGAAGATGGAAGAAAGGTCACGGACAGACAAGAAACTGCGGCAATAATGACTGGGTGATGACAGACTGGTTGATAACAGAGATTGGAGGGAAGAAGGGATGGATGTAAGGCCGGGACAGAAAAGGACAGAGGAAAGGAAGAAGGAAAGGAGGTGTGAGAAGGAAGCAGAGGAAGAATGGCAATGCATGTGAGATGAAGAGGATTAAGGGATTGCACACATCAAGGAAGGGAAGGAAAGATGTGTGGGGGAAGAAGAATGAGTGATTGAAGATGGGAGGAGGCAAAAGAGGGGGACAACAGAGGAAGGGATGGCGGGCAGGAGGAGGCCTGCTGGAGCTAGATAGTAGGAGGAAAACGTGGAGGACTTGAGGATATATCTCAGGTTTAATTCTCCCTATAGGCGCCTTGGAAATTGCCCCGGAGGGACCAATCGCACAAACATTATGTGGGGAGATTCACACAGGTTGGAGCGCAGACGTCAGGCCAATGGATCATGCTTCACTAGCTCCCTCTCCGACAGAACTATAAGGAAGCATGGCAGCAGCGTTCAAGCCAATTAGAGGAGCTCTGAGCCAGTTTTTAGTGTGAGATGAAACTGAGCTCTGCCTCTGCTGGCAGATTGGGTGATGGATTGCAGACGACACACACACACATCACACTCAACGTGAAGTGAGAAGGATAGTGAGTCTCCATCTGGACTGTCCGTCGCTGTCTTTCGTCTCCTTCTCTCGCTTCATCTTTTTTGCCTCTGTGCACACAGGGGTGTCTCCGTCCAAATTTGGCTGGAGCTTGGCTTCGCTCCCCGTTTAATAAAACCAAAGAGAGGAGAACTGCAGGATGGATGAATTGTTGGATGGGTGCGTGCGTGTGTGGGCGGGTGTGCGAGACATCATCGGGTTTTAATATGTGCTCTTCCTCTCATATCATTGCTTGTTTTAATATGAATAGCTACTTGTGGAAGGGAATGAATTCATAGCTGCACGCGGAGCACTATGAGCATTATTGGCTGCAGCCCTGAGTGGCAGGCTCCATATGTGAAGCTTTGCAGAGGATATAATAATAAACCCCTGCGAGAAGTAGCAAATAATAACAACAGGTATAAAAGTACATCATATCATAACCTAGCCTCCCCGATCCACCTCCTTGGAGCATTTTTGCATTCTCCTCTCAATTTTTCCGCAACCTCTGCCTCTTCTCGCTTATTCTTTTTTCATTCACCCTAACAAGCATGCATTTTCATCATGTCAACCCTCTTAAGATACCTCTCCATCCCAAGGGTGAGCACCGTGCTTTTATCTGCCCTCTTTTCGTTATTGTTATCTATTCTTTCTCCATTGCTCGTCCGTCTGACAACTACAAAAGGCAACATGCAGCAACTGCCTCAACTCCAATACTCCACTTTCACAGCCTAAATATATCATTCCCGGTTGGATTGTTGATGTATTTTTAAAGATTCCTGTCGCTCCAGCTGTGCTCAATGTGGTGAACAGCCGCTGAAACCACCAAGATATATTCAGCTGTTTTAGATATATTACAGCTGTGTTCCTGAAATGTGAGCCAGCCCAGTATTTGCCAAATTGATAATCGATATTTTCCCAGCTTGCTGGACCACTACTGCCTAATGATTCTAAAATAACATGAGTTCTGGTTACCTTGTTCATTAACACATTTGGTGATGCAGGTGTTTTACCTGAAAGGGAGAAGAAAGAGTTCAGTTACATTTTCTTTTCCTCCTGTCTTACATACATACATTGTCTTTGATCAATCTTCTTACTGCAGTACTTGAGCTGTGAAGCTAGCAGCTAGCTAACATGCTATCAAGTTTGTTACGGGACAGGATAATACTTTGTCAGACCAAATCTGACATTTTTCTTGGAACACAGCGGCTCTATTTGCAACAAGTACACATATCTAAGATTAGAAACAGGCAAACTTTAAACATAACAACCACTGAAGAAAACATGTTCAAGACCCTTTCACATAGATATTTTAAAAAGCACTAATCTGCCCATGGAGGACTCTAAACTTACCTGGAAGAGAGCATGGATGCTTTGGGTAATTTATAAAATATGGGATAGTGGTGCGCTCTGCCTCTTGTGGACAAAATGTAGATATACAACAACAAACACCAACAAAAATCCTGATGGATTAAGAAGAAAAAAACAGTTTATTTTTATTTTAAGTCCTAAATCTGACAAAACAAATCATTTAGATAAGTGGTAGAAAATGTGTCATTTTTTTTTGTACCCATTGTTTTGCATATATTTCATTTTCTTTCAAACAAAATACCTTTGTTTATGCATTTTCTTATTTTTGAATGTCAAGTACCTTTTAAAACATAGCCACTGTAAGAGTTTATCAGTCATTGATCGAAAAAAAAGAAAAGCAGGGATGGATTGTTTTTGTTTACCGTCTGTCATTGGCTTGAGGTGCTTTAATAATTTAAGAAAGGGAGCTGTGAACCTGGGGGCCATGCATCTTACATTTCTTCATACTTTAATTAAGGCAGTGACTTCATAGGGACACACAAAAGAGGGCTCATATCTGCACACCCACGCTAAGAAAAAAATATGCATGTATTCACACACACACACACACACACACACACACACACACACACACACACACACACCTTTGACAGCATAATAATTGCTCCTACATCTCGTGAATCTGGGTCACAGGAACACAGCGTACACATCCTTTGATGTGTCATTAGGATTCTAGATTTCCTCGAATGCAGCGCTATTCATGATGGAAATGTTAGGTTGGCCAAGTCATACCAGGAGAATAATTTGGCAACATTTAATGGTTATTATCAGCTTGCAAAGGATTCTAGATGCAGTACAATGTTCACGTTGTACCCAAATCCCCCAGAATGCCTATTACGCTTTACAGTTTTTAATCTACATTCATTAAGAGATGCTAACAAGTGTATTTTTATTCCAACCAACCCTCATCCAGTGTAATCAGCAGCATTTTAACCTGCACCATCAAGGTACTGATTATACACACACACACACACACACACACACACACACACACTATATAGCCTATTCATCTTATCTCTGCTTCTTTCTTCCTGTTGTAATCAAACATCTTCATTCATAATTGAAGTAGCGGTCGTGAATAAATATGAGGGAATTGAGACAAAGTCCATCGGGTTTCATCGTTATTATGAGTCCTGAGGAATTGTGTATGTGTGTGTGTTTGTGTTGGTATGTGTGTGTTTTACAATGTAGCCTCAGGACCAACTGAGGTAAAAGACTAATCAAATGCGAACTCTAAAATAGGTTTTAACTTCCTGCTCTGAGCTCTCACCCCTTAACAGTCCAACTTGCATATGAATTTGTTTTTTGATATGATGATGAGATGAGGCTAGGATCAGAAAGGAATTTATATTATTCTCGAATCAATCGCATAAACACTCATAATTGCCAATTTAATTGCGAACAGAAGAGACGACATTTAAAAAAAAAAAAACATTAACTCAAGTGCCTGAATTATTTCTACTTCGCCCTGTCGCATCAAATTAGTTTAATGACTTTTTTTGGTTGGAATCAATTTGATTTTAAAGTATTAAATCGTGCAGTCGCCCTATTTAATGTCATTTCTATGATGATTTGGGGTTCATTCCTGGAAATGACTGAATCTATTAGCAGGGTAGGGGGGCCCATCAGCGGAAAGCTAGCCTGCCTGCAGCTGCCTGGTGAGGCTTTACACACACACACACACACACACACACACACAAACACAAACACCTCGTCAAAGATGGAAAAGATACTGTTGCTGCTTTATCCCTGCTTCTGGCCGCTTTTCAGCTCATGATGGCAACTTAACCAGCCACTGTGTCTGCAGCTAACACCGGAAAGCAATAACGCTTATATCCAAGGTTAAAAGTGCCACATTTTGACAAGCTATGTCATCATTATCGGCCTATTTCTGTCTGTGTGGGGGGGGGGGGGGCTCAAGGTATTTCCTTTCACAATCCTTGTCTAAGGCGCAGCAAGCCCAGAACTTGAAACTCACTGTGTGATATAGGGTGTTAGCATTAGCTTTTCCTCTAAATCTGCCTAAAGGGCAGAAATACTCCATGATTCTAGCTGTAAGTCAAACACTGCAATCCTAATATAGCCAGGGGAAACAACAGCCTCCGCCATAATCAGAGCGCCGGCACGATAAGCCCTCAGAATCTTAAATGTGTTTCACCTCGTCTCCTCCTCTGCCACGAGATTCATTTCACAAATGCAACTATAAAGAGAGCAAAGGGGTTGCACAAAGGATGAAAAAATAAGCATCCATCACTCCGAGGCTCTATCAAATCCATCTGCTGAGGTGTATTATTTGAGACATTCTCCTTATCCTCTCTTTTCAAGTGCGCCTCTTTGCATTTTTTTTAGCATGACCAGGTTGTCAAAGGATCAAAGAGGCAGCGGAGCAGCAATCCGGGGACTGTTTAACATCTTAACAGGTAGAGAAAGGATATGCAACCCGGCGTAAAGCAGAGAGGGAGGGGTGAGGCTGAGGAGAGGCAGCTGAACACCAGCGGAGCTACTGTGGCATATACAGGCGCTACATGGAATATTATTTACCTTGCTTGTTCCTTATAAATAATATGATAAATACCCTTAAATAAAACCAGCCCTTCTATTCAGTCCATTTCCATTGACGTCAACAGGTTGTTCTTGTTAGATGGCATCATTACAAGCCTTAAAAGTTCCCGTCTCTTCAATCTATACTTAAAAAAAACTGGGGTAATAGCACGTCTGTTGTCAAAGGACACCATGGTGTTTATGGGATATGTAAAAAGCCGAAAAATGATGCTCCTTTTGTCAGCAGTCAGTGATAAAAGCATGGATTGTGGAAGAAACCATGAAAAGCCTTACCACTTAAAATGCTGCACAGTGAGGTGAGCCTGGATTTCTGGGACTATTTTAGGATCCAGATGACATGATTTTGATGTAGACACATTTCTTGCACAGCAGTGGCGGAGAACATTAATAGAAAATGTCTCAACTGATGAAGAAAATCAACGGTACTTTGAGCTTTTTTGCGTACCACCTTCGAAAAGAAACAACAGACAAATCTTGTCTGATCTATTCTGAGAGGGACAAAGATTAGTGACTATATCCGTCTTTGCATTAACTTAAATATCAAAACAATTAAAATCTCTTCCTTTTTGCTTATCAATTCCACTTTTCTCTAGATGTTAAATTTGAAAAGGTTCCAAAATGCTCCCATTTAGTGAAGGCACCATTTGAAAATGCTAAACACATCAGTCCAGTGAAGTACATGGGGCATGATTAAGAAACTTTTACATTTAAATGAATTGAACTTAATTTAATGGTAAGCTTTGAACATCAAACATGGATGATATACACCCGTAAGAAGATCTGAGGGGATGTTTTTCTTTAAATCTAGGCGTAAACAGATTTTCCTGCTCCAAAATAACCTCTTCTCATCCAAACATGAATTCAGATTTTCCCCCTTTCCATCAATCTGCCTCCCTGCCTCATGCTCTCCTCCCTCTCTGTCTGGAAATCCCTTCTCCTCCACCCTGCCTCTTTGTGTTTCCACGTCTGTGTCTCTCTTTATCTTCCCCCTTTTAAAAAGGGCCGATTCCTCCTCCTTTGTTAATGTGACAAATCTACTCTAATGACTCTGCCGTGGCTCTAGGCGTCTCGCGCTGAAAAACGAACCCCCTTTTCTTCAGACCCTTCAGTCACTCCCGCACATTATTCCGCCCTCTCCCTCTTCTATAGTCTTTTTAAGTCTATCTGAAATTTTTGACAAACTCGTTCTCTGAAAAACAAAATGAAAAGATTGCCGTGGTCTGATTCATATCCTCCCTTTCCTGCCGCCCTGACTACAATGGCAGACTTTGAGCATCACCGTCAGCTGTCATGTTGATGTTTCTGTCAAAAAACAAGCTATTGTGACACGCTTCTATGACAACTCTCTAAAAATCTCAACTCTTAGGTAGGGATGTTCTTCCTCTTCTTCTTCTCCTGCACATCGCCACGAGGCTTTCTTGAGTTCAATCTGTATCTGCGGGTTGAGCAGGTGGCCACACACTCTCCTTCTCCGTCAACACACTCCTACCACCTCTCCATTTCTACATGGCAAGATATGCATCAGTGCCATAGCAACAATAGCCGCCCACAGCCCGCGGAGATAGGAGAAGGGAAGATGTTGGCTGTGATCTAAGTTAGTCAACATCTCATAGAGAGAGAGAGAGAGAGAGAGAGAGATATAAGTGCATCAGTGTGCGCGTGGATCTGGCTACATCCTGAAACCTCGGCGCAAGAAATGAGGAAAAATAGGAGAAAAGAGGGGGAAGGAGAGAAGATATCGTTCCTCCTTTCTCTCGCCCTGTCAGGGGGTGGCGGTGAATTGCGTTTGATGCCTGCGATAAGACTCCGCGTGGCTAATGAGGAAAGCGCAAGGAACACTCATTAAACTGAGTGTATATGCGTGTGTGTGTGTGTGTGTGTGTGTGAGAGTGTGAGAGTGTGAGAGTGAGAGAGCGGGAGAGAGCGGGAGAGGGAGAGAGAGAGAGAGCGGGAGAAACTCATTAGAATTCTCCCATTCTCAAAGGCCAAGTGAGTGAGGAGAATGGAGCCGTGGCAAAGCAGCCTGTTGCACCTTTTGTCAGTATGGAAATGCACACACATTCATAAATGTAAAGCTACAGCGATGTTGACACATCCATACAGTAAGTAATTCCCCAAAAATCTGAGTTTGACTCGTATTATTATAACCAGGTAAAGCTTTTTGCAACACGTCTAATTAAAACGCCCCATTGAAGCCAACCGGCGTCTTCATACATCGAAATGTCGGAATCAATTCTGCTTCGAACAAACAGTTCAGCATGGGGCCCGTTGTGCTGTTTGCCATCCTAATTAGCAACACTTTCATTTGGTACATTTTTAGCAGTGAAAAGACTTCAAGCAGGAGGACACAGAACTATGCTTATGTCTTGGTATTTTAGATTTTAATTTTGGAGAAGTTTGGGTTGCACACATTATGAGCTCTATGCAACACGTTTTACTTTTATGAAGCAATGTCATTACTTTGGTAACAATTAAACCTCATGGTGCCGCATTGCTATAGATGCATCGATATTAGCATCTGCTGAAGAATAGACCATTTTGACTTACTATAAGACATTTATTATTAATTAAAAGTGACATCCTTAAGTGTTATGGCCACATATTTAGTGCATCAGAATGCATTGTGTGTTCATGAGTGTAGTAGCAAAAAACAACAACTTATCTCCTAACTTTTTTTCCCACCTGTTTTCACAGATGTAAAATAAAAGTAACAACAAAAAAAAGATACTGGTAAAACTCCCCCCCCCCCCCCCCCCATCTGCTCTATAGCGAGAATTTAGATTAGCCTTATGTTTGGTTTTTTCACTAACCGCAGGGATTCTGTCATTTAAGTTTGAAAGTATTTGATCATATACAATTGAACACTTTAATAAACAACCCCCTGTGGTATGATTGACTTGATAATAAACATACTTTTTGTAAAGTGAAGTGTTTCCGCTATAGCTGACAAGCTCACATTTAAGAGGCAAAATCCAATATGCTCAAGCCTGTTTCAAAACTATTTATTACAAACAATGCCACAGGGCGTTACGATTACAGTTTTAATATTCCAAGAGACGAACTTATGAACATTGCTTTCTCTGAGGTCGAGTTTGTCAGTTTTCTGCTGGTCAATAGTGCAAATCATGGGGCAAGGCTGTGTCAAGTTAAACTCCATGAACTTATCTATTTGTAAAATATATCTTCACGCTGAAATAAAGTAAACTATAGTGAGTAGAATCATCTGACAAAGGAAAATGCAGGTGTGGTAGTCAGTAGCTGAAGTGTTTTAATGAAACATGGCTCCTGCTTCAAACATGGCGTGTCAAAGCTTCTTCTTCTGCAGCTGTAATGAGCAGTGTAGAGTCCACAGAGAGCTTCTTCTTCTTCTGCTTCTTCTTCTACTCCATCACTCTCTCCCACTCTCTCCCACTCTTCAAGAACCTTCAGAGGAGCATGCAAAGTAAATAGTCTTTGAGCTTTGGTGTCTTAGGGGGGTTCTTCACTACAGTATGTGTATCTGTGTGTGAGGAGGACATTATGCAGTGTGTGTTGACTATAAACTATAAACACAATGTTTTATGCTTATGGAATTAGCTTCACCGGACATTGCTCGTATTAGCATTTATGTACCTCCATGGGAATTTGTCCAAGAGATATTAGATGAGAGTTATTAAAGATTCTGTTATAGATTATACAAGTTTGGTATGATTGAATGCATAATAGTGCGACTTGAGTTTATTTAAAAACATCAGTTACATCTTAAATGTGGGGATTTGCCTCTTTTCTCTCATCTTTTGTCATTACAAATGGAATATTTTGGAAAAAATTGACATTTTTAACTTTATATTTGGTTTTGGAACTTCTAATGGCCCTCATTGTATTTTTGTTTTCACAATTACTTATGTATTAATACAAATATAAAGGCATTTTATGAATGAATAACAACTATATGCAAATGCTATCTAAATAAAAATGTATATCAGATAACATGGCAGTATATTGATGTTAACAATTGTTGTCCAGCCCCTGCTGTATGTTGGGTATGTAAGTTACTTTGTATTAACATATAGAGAGATTCTGGGTGTAATATATATATATATATATATATATATATATATATATATTTTGTGGCAATGCCTTGTCCTCTTCCGTTACATTTTGTGTTTTATTTTCCTAGAACAGAGGGGGGTACATGTCTATGATCAGTATTGTATTTATTCTATAGCAGGGATTATTCCTTACATAGAGATGACTAATCTTGGTAAACCTTCAAAGTGCCACTACGCGGAACACTTGGCTCGAGGAGCTCATTTGTAAGAAGAGATCGCGAAGATATATATATTTTCTTTCTCTGTTACGGTTTCTTGTGAATTGCTTCTTTGGGAAAGAAAAGCAGCATGTTCCTAAAACACAATATCTGTCTGATTCTGGTAGTCAGTGGGTGAGCTCCAAGATTACATCCCAGCAGACGTCTCGTATTTCAGTTACCGAATATTTTCTACTTTGAGATGTTTCAAGGTTCAGCGATCGCTAAGATGTGATGAGAGATTGGACAGGGGGGGAGAGGAGCAGGGGATTCGCCTCGGCTCAACTTTGTGTCGAAGTCAAACAGTTAGATTCGCAGAGCGTGGTTAGAGGAGACGTTGTTTACTCCAAAGCAAAGCTCAGCAGGTCGTGCCAACAGGCGACGCACGGCATTGTGGGAGGCTTTTACCGGAGTGGGGTGTCGTCATCGGTTTGTACATCGCACCCATCCATGTGAAATATTAATGGAGCCGAAATAAATCTTTAACGCGCATTCGCTTCATCATCCTCCCACCTACCTCTGTGTGAGACAATGTGCCAGCGACATACAATGAAGCACTAATACAGAGCCAGACACACACGCACACACACACTCACACGCACACACTGTGTACAACCCACACAAGCTTAAGCAAACCCGTCATCCTTCCACCTTTTATTAGAAGAATAATTATCAAAAGGGATGATGAAAAAACCATTGTCGCATACTTATAACGAGGAAATCAAAGGCGCTCGGTGACAGTCGTTGCTCTGTTTTTGAGTGTGTGTTTGTGTGATGTTGTAAACTCAAGGTGTGATGCAAGGCGCTCTCACACACTCGCTCTGTGGTTTGATTCTCCCGTCGAGCAGGGTGACCTGGCATTTCGGTGACTTTTAGAGGTGCTACCATGCTGACATATTGCTCTCCCATTTTCCCACAGTGCCCCCCCTCCCCTTCTCACACTTTCTCGCAATGTTTCAGACATTTTGTTGTCTGCGTTATTTACTTCACATCAGCTGCCTTTGGTTTACGTGACTTATTTTGTTCTTGTGATTTTGCTGTTAATTATTCTTTATTCTAACAAGAGAGGGTGAAATCCCACTAGTGATTGTTTTTTTAATTATGTATACTTTCCTTTCTAAATAAAAACTAGATTTAGCTTTTTTGATGAACACCTCAGTTTGCTCTATAGGAAACCAATCCAGCTTTTAACTTCCCAAAATACTTATTCTGTTGGGAGTTACAGATAATTGATTTACCGTAATTTTCGCACTATAAAGCGCACCTGAATATAAGCCGCAGCAGCTAAATTGAATGATGTGTACATATATAAGCCGCACTGGACTATAAGCCGCAGGTGTTTTAATGTTTAATTACCATATCTAAGGGTTCGTGCACAGAGGGGATTGTCGGGAAAGAGATGGCTGTTTGAGGAAGCTCCCATTTATTAACATTTCAACAAACAAGTTGCATATTTGCATAACGTATTCAAGTGTTACCATTTAGTGCAATAGTAGCTACATGTACTGTGCTGTGTAAACTGTACTGTATCACATAGCGTTTCAGACACACAAACTTTTCAACTTTCAAACTTAGGAGAGGTTACGTCTTCTTTGTGTTATAAGATAGGACTGGCAGGGTCAGTCAAACCTGGTCGTTATCCCGCGGAGCTCCTGTCCCGGTCCCTTGCACTCTCTCGGCCCGGTGTCTACAGGGCTAGCCCGAGGATCCCCCGCTAGCATCCCCCGCTAGCAACAGGCCTTCAAAACAATGTTAGAGGCGCTCCTGAAACAGCGTCAAAACGGGTATATTTCCCGGGTTTTAATATTCGCTTTGTTTCACTCGTTTGTTGTTTTGCTCCTCCGTGTTTTCAGAGCAAGTCGTCGGAGCTGTAAAAATCCATAGATTAGCCGCACCGTTATATAAACCGCAGGGTCGAAAAATGGGAAAAAAGTCGCGGCTTATAGTCCGAAAATTACGGTACCTTTTTATTGTGCAATCTGTTTACCCAATTTTGCTCCTTCTTTGATGAATCCTAATGACATGGCGACGATTTTAGAGGTTGACCTCCAACAAAGTCTTTAACACAGGAAATAATAAGAAATACTGGCTAAAATCTGCAGATACAGACAACTCTGCACATTTCTAATGAGTCTTGAGAGGGATTATTTTTATATGGGTCGACTTTGGCTGCAGTCGTCTTTCAACCAGAAGGTTGTGGGTTCAATCCCAGTCTGTTGTTTTAGGAAAATCCCACTCAATGTCTGTGAAGGGCCCATGTGTAGTTTCAGAGGATCTTTTTGTAGAAATGATCGATACAGATTAGGTGTCATCCCCTGAATGAATCATTGTGTTTTCATTTACTTAGAATGAGTCCTCCGTGGGTTTCAATTTGCTACATGCCACCAAATCCTACACTGTCCCTTTAAGACAGCGCTTGGCTTCCATTCGTTTCAGGACACTTTAAAAATAAGCCTTTAGAGACTTGCTGTTTTCCCGTGGAGATATGTTCTCCTGAAGTGTGGCCAACAAGTAAACATGGATTTTGTTCTAAGTACAAGGACTTTGTGCAGAAAGTTGCTGTTTAGTTCTCAGCTCTGTAACTTTTTACTTAAAACTGAATTTGTTTTAGATTAAAAAATATCTTATGGAGAAATTAAAAATCGAATTTGGAATCATACAGACCGAACCTACTGTAAGTGGATATTAAGGATTACTTATAATACAACAATAATGGTGAGATTAGCAGTTCTGAGAGGTTACAAGGTGGAGAGGTTTCTGCAACAATTTTCATTTTCTGAAAAAGGAACAGAAGGATGCATTGTGGGAACGATGTAATATTTACACCAAGATACAAAAGTAGACTTTAGGGATTCCTTTAACCAGATAGCTGCTCATCAGTCACAGTTATAAGTACATATACAGTAAAAGTACTAGATCATCTTATATTTCATAAAGCCAATACTGGCCCTGGTATATCAGTTTTTACTGAAGTTGTTTCCTAACTGCAGCAGCGCTTGAATAGAAGGAGACATGAAAGTGATTTTCTCTCTGCACTCCTAATTACTTGTCTTCCTCTATCTCTAAAAATAAATTCATATTTCATCACCACGCTGCCAAACTGTCGGTGTGCCATCCGGTGTCATTTTGATCATGGATATTTAGCAAAGGAAGAAGGAAGAAAATAGGAATATATCGCCCAATTATCCGCGCTGACGGTCTTTGCAGAGCCGTTGACCTCAACCTCCTTGTATCTTAGCAATTTAATTTAACCCCGTCTGTGTGTTGTACGCGCTAATTAGAAAGCATTTCAAAGAGAAACTCACACCAGGAGCGCCAGAGAGAAAGAGACGGAGATAAACACTTACACATAAGAAGATGTAATAGCTGCGAGTGTTTTAAAAGAATATCTCAAATGCCTCGGTAGCTTGGCGGCGAGCTGGAACTGAAAAGAGAAATGATGAGGAGACCAGGGGAGTTTATGCAGTGAAATAAAAAAGGTGGCCCAAGGTTTTATTACTAAAAAAGAGCTCAGTTTGTTGATCATTATCAGGCAATTAGGATAACAAAAAAAGAGAGCTATTTTCAAAAAGAGAGGACTGATGCAGGCTGACCTACTGATTCTGATTTCGTTCCTCTTTTATAAGAACTATAATTGACAGCATATGCAAACATTTCGTAACTTATTTTTAATGGATAATTAAAGCAGTTTGTTCCTAAAAACCTTGCCAAAGTGTTTATTATTCTGTATCTATGTGTACATCAGTAAACGTGTGTTTTTTATATTATATTTAATGATTCCTGAGGCGACCTCTGACAGTCTAATGTATTGAAAACCACTCAAGTTTGTTTCCCAAAAAAATCGATTGTCTTATTTTGGACCACTATTTGTCAGCTTGGTGCTACGCCTTGCTATGTTTGCATTATTTTGGCTTCCTGTCCACCATTTTCTAAGCTCCAGAAGGGTGAAAAACAATAGAATAAAATAAATATGTCATATGTCCCGCTTTATCTTCAATGGATTGGATACGTTTCAAATATTGTTGCCAAGAGCCTCTAAAAAGTCGCTATAACTTAATGATAAAAGCTGTTGAAAGTGGTTAGGTAACACCTCCAATTAACACGGAGGGTTAACTGTTTCCGGTGTGTTCAGGTGGAGAAGACAAAGCAGAGAGGATATCATGTGAGGTAACGCAAGGATGGGAGGGGGCTGTCCTCATTCAAATCCATTACTACAGTGTGCAGAGCTGAGAAGGTCCCACGTCCAATTAGCCGTTTCATCTCCGAGTGGAAATGTGACTGTAGGGAGACACTGCCCGGCAACGTTACCTCCTCTCCAATAACGTGTGTGGTTGTGTGTGTGTGTGTTGTGTGTGTGTGTTGTGTGTGTGTGTGTGTGTTGTGTGTGTGTGTGTGTGTGTGTGTGTGTGTGTGTGTGTGTGTGTGTGTGTGTGTGTGTGTGTGTGTGTGTGGGTGTGTGTGTGTGTGTGTGTGTGTGTGTGTGTGTGTGTGTGTGTGTGTGTGTGTGTGTGTGTGTGTGTGTGTGTGTGTGTGTGTGTGTGTGTGTGTGTGTGTGTGTGTGTGTGTGTGTGTGTGTGTGTGTGTGTGTGGTGTGTGTGTGTCACTGCTGGTTGTCAGATTGTGCCATTAATAAGCCTTGGCATTTATTACCACTTAGCAAACTCTGTGTGTGCCTTTCTGCCAAGCATTCTTCGTATGCTGCCTCCCTTAAAGTGAAATCAGACCGTGTGTGCACCTCACTCGGGCCTGTTTGCAGAGCCGTCAGCGTGTCAGATTACTTTTTTAAGGCGGATTGCCATATACATGACTTCGCATATTCACTGTCGCTTTGAAGTTTTCCACGAGTGTCTTTTTTTCGCATCACCTACTGTAAGACTGCGTGTGTTTTTTCTTGTGTGTGTGCCATCATGTTTGCATGTATTATTTACTTATATATTTATTTTCTGCTGCATGGCGCGCACTTTGTTTGCGGAGATTACAGACGGTGGGAGCTCAAGCCTCTTAGCCCCTCGCAGGCTGCCACAGCTGCCTGCCACTTCTAATGACACTTCACACTAAGACTGGATAAGTCCATAGGCAGGTTTATTAGTTTAGAGAATGCTTGAATGCATACAGCCTCCTTTTGGGCGTGTGTACTGTATGTGTGTGTGGCTCTGACAGGCCTGTAGAGTTTAAATGAGAGCGATGCTGTACACGGAGAACACAAACGTCTGCTTTGGCATCGATATATCCTGACGCATTCACACAACTCCATTACCTAATGAAGGATGCAAATCTCTCTCTTTCTCTCCGTGATGATTCCAGCTAATTCCTTATAATAATGTCATTTAATCGTGTCTCATTGTGTGTTTGACAAGGCCTCCTTTGGGAGCCGTTATAGTTTGTATTCTGCAAGCGTGTATTATTTTATGCATGTCCTTCACAAAACATGTCTTAGAGCAACCAATCTGTCTTGTTTACCTTTTTTCGTCGAAGACAAACCCATCATAAAAGCCTGCTGAGCAGCACAGATGGATGTTTGGCAGTGTTTTCCCTCATTTGGTTCGCAGTGGCAGGTGTGAAAGGCCAGAAGGATTGTTGGAAAGAAGATGTTTTTGTAACAGCTGATCTCATGTTGCATCAGTGTGGGAAACTGTGCTGGCCTTTTGTGTGATGTTGTGGGGAATTTAATTTGACCTCCAATCCAATCAAGGAACAAAAAAGCAACTACCTTTTTGGGTAACCTCGTGCTTAACAGATAACCAAAAATCTGTTTTACTTTTCATCAACATTGGACCTTTTTTGGGAACAAGAGCGGAGTACCTGACATTGAAGTTTAAACAACTAGCAAACAAATGGATAACCAACATTGCATTAAAGCTGTTGGATGTTATGCTGAAAAAGTATTCAATTTTTAAAACTTTGCCCAGAATCATATTTAAACTGACAAAATGTCATATTATCAAACAGATCACCCCAAAAGGCACTCAACGGTGCCTTAATGCACAATTTAAATAAAAAGTGTGTCTAGATAACGTATTCCAAACCTCAATCTCTACTTCCTGCACTATTTCACTGCATCACATCTTTATCAACAACACATTTAAACTGTAGGTGTTGCAATATGCATGACTCTCCCCTGGGATTCTGCCATTACCAGGCATTCTTTGTTATTCAATACATCTTAATTCATATAAAATAGCCTTAGCATGGGGCCTGGCTATCTTGTGTGTGTGTGTGTGTGTGTGTCTGCGGGGTGTCACATCTAAGTGCAGGGATCACAGGGAGCATGTTCCTGGAGGTGTAGCAGTAGTTTGATCTCTCCATATTAGCACTATTCCCTGCTATGCCAGCCTCATTACTTTGGCCGGTTCAGCAGCACCATGGCGGCGCTGTGCTCTGATTTGTGTTGGCCACCTTCAACTAACACACTTCTTTTACTCCCGCAGTCAACCTCCACTTTCTTCTGTCTCCTCTTTCATACATCATTCACTCAGTGTGTGTGTGTGTGTGTCCCAGCTGTGGTTCTGACCCAAGCTTTCATTTAGACAAGACACGGAGCGGCACAGAGGTGGAGGTGGCATCTGCTTGCCTCTAATAGGGATGTGCTATTGATTAACATTTACTGTACCCTGTGTAGCCCCCCCCCCCCACCCACTGAGAGGAAAGACAGAGATGGACGCCATTTGTCACATAGTCAGGAATTACAGGACATCGGTGTCATCTGTGTGCAGTGTTGGGAAAGAACTAAGGCTGGAGCCACACAAGGACGATAACGCAAACGGACCGAAATCGTTATCAAAAAAGTCTTCCGTCCACACGCAACAGGCACCAGAAACGTGTCCGTTCACACAAGACCGCTCGAAAGCGCTGGAGATGCTGTAGTACATATGCGGGTGCTGTACTTCGGCCACAAAATACACCAAAAGCAGCGAAGAAGACTTCTCGCGCATGCATTGTTGCCATGGTTGCCCTTCTGTTTATTCTCCGCGCTGGATTTAGCAGCAGAGGGTTTCGCCGTTAAAGTGGACCTATCATGCTATATTTTAATAATATAGTGTAGGACCATACCTATATAAGGCATATTTATACTTTTTTTTTTTCAAAATACCAAACAGATCATGCATTTTAGCCATGCCTCATTTTGCTCAATTTGACAATTTATAGCTCTGTTTGTGCAGGGGCAGATTCAGTGAGAACAGCACCATCTACTGGTCTGGCATATGTACTACAGCGTCTCCAGCGCTTTCGAACGGCAATGGCCGTGGCGGTCTCCTCCTGATTGGTGGAGTTGGCCCAATAGCCGTAGCGCCACCGTCCTGACCTCAGGACAGTGTTCAAATCTGGATCAGTTTTTATCAGATCCGTTGCAGCCCCTTTTTTTTAGAGATTTGGGTATGGAGGAAAATAGAGAGGGTTGTGTTTTCTGACACTTGGTGAGTTCCCTGGAACACCGGGGACACATATTCATGTATAAAAGACGTACAAAAGTGCATTTTGCATGATAGGTCCCCTTTAAAGTTTAAATCTTCCGGACAAAATTAGAAAAGTGCCAGTCAAAGGTCGTCTTTGTTATTTATTGAGCTTCAAAACAAATGAATAACGACTCTATATAATAATATATAAGAATAAAACACGGAGGACGGAGCCTCTCTTTTCCTCCCCCTCTCCTGACAGCCCGTCAGTATCCGTGGTCTCATGCAGCTGGCTGATCCAGTAATGAGTGACCCGTCAGTAAAAATAAACATATTTATAACTAGTTTAGGTAGTTTGAGAGGTAAGTCAAATAGCTAAGGGTGATGATCTAACTTGAAGTGTGTGTTTTGTTCCGCTCATCGCTCCATCACAGCGGGCGGAGCTGCAGGCCATCGGGACGTTCGGGGCGAATCCCGATGTGCCGGCACTGAAGTGGGCCGGTCGGACGGTGTGGGCCGGTCGGATAAGTCACTAGCACCCCCCCCCCCCGTCGACAATTTACTAGCGGTATTTACTTGCGGCACCGAGGTGGGCAGTGTCTCCCTACAGTCACATTTCCGGCACTTTTTGATGTCTTTTACACATAAATATGTGTCCCCGGTGTGTCAGGGAACTCACAAAGTGTCAGAAAACAAAACCCTCTCTCTTTTCCTCCGTACCCACATCTAAAAAAACGGGGGTACAACGGAGCTGATCCAGATTTGCGTCCGCTATGACGTAATATCGGAAATGTGGGCTGGCTTTACACTCATGGCCCTATCAGAAACGTTGCTATCAGAAACAATGCATGACTGTTTTGCATGTAATATGGTCTTTGTTTACATTAGCAAGCATCGCTAACACTCAGAGCTAACCTGTACTGGAGAGAGTATGGAAAAAAAGCAGGAATTAAAGAAAGGAACTCACCTTGTGGTAAACCTGCAAGAGAAAAGCATTTGAGCTCCATACTGTTTCAGAAATAATCCTTGATGTGGTTTGGAACATGATATGGCATTTAATCACGGCAGCATTTAGCTTTTTTTTCAAGCTAAGGACCCAGAATCAGCGTTTCTCTAACAGGGCTGAAATAGAGGGATATGAAGGATGTCTAAAATGCATGATCTGTTTGGTATTTTGAGCAAAACACATCATATACATGTTTTTTATATTTTTTTATATATCTGAGACCCATAATATATGCCTAAAAATAGCATAATAGGAGACCTTTAAGTAACATTTCCAATGCGTGCCTTCTACTTATAACCAACAATTTTTTTAAAGGATTTGAATACTTCTCCCACCACTGTCTGTTTGTATATCTGCACAGGATATCAGTGATTCAGTACAATCAGATGATGGCCACTGGCATAGACCTGTAATGTGACAATGTGTTTGTTTGATTAAGTATTTGTTCGGGAACTCATCAGCACTGCTGTTTTATTTTTATAGAAGTCCTTAACCCGAATGATTGATTCTAATGAGACATTTTGATCGGCTTCTACACAAGCATGCACGATTAATTCAGATTTGATTAAACTTTAATGATGCCCGTGGGGAGCTGGACTGTGAATAGAATATGATTTTATGAGAATAGAGAAAACAAATAGCAAAGACCCAGGCATGTTAAGTAGAAATTATAGTTAATACAGTACTACGTATACCCTATATTCCAAACTTGACATTTACTAAAAGGTCATGTTGAAGTGCTGAGACACATCTGGATATTATGTTATGTTTTTGATTGTGCTATTTGTATAAAAGATGTTGTAAACATATAGGACTTTGGTTTCTTGCATTAAACTTTATTTGAATCCACTTGAACTCCACTTTTTTGTATTTTTTGACATTTTATAATTTTTCTTTTTCTTTTTTCCCACCAACAGACCAAAGAAAAAGAGAGACTCGCTGTTTGACGTGTTAGAGATTGGCTGTGGTCTCCGTTGTGGTAGACCATATGTCCATTTATCCACCTACAAATCATCCCATCCATCCATCCATCAATTTTTTTCTGTTTGTACACATACATGTCCATTCATTCATCACTCTGTCAATCACGCCACCAGTCGATACACCTACCCCCCCCCATCCATCCATCAATCTGCCCTTTTGTCTATACATCACTCCCCCACCCCCTCCCCCGTTTCAGCGAATTAATCCCACACCGACTCCTCTGTCAGGCCCAATCCAGGAGCTAATGCATGTGACTAATGAGCACTAATGCTCATCCACTGATATAACAAATGGCATCAGATAGCTGCAGTATTCTAATAGCAGGATGTGATTATACGCATGAGTAGCTATCAGAGCCTCTTGTCACTTCTCTATTCTTCGTCTTCTTCCTTTCTGGGGGGTGGGGGGGAAATAGAGGTAGCGTTTTCCATTTTGTTCCGTTTTATTACCTCCAGCCCATCGTTTTAGGCACGGCGCCGGCAGCGGTCCGCGGATGAAAGAGGAAATGTTGCCTTGAGTGGGGGAGGGGTGGGGTGGATGGGGATTTCAGTACAAGTAGAAAATAAACCTTTTCGCTGGATGTGAGGTGTGCATTTTGTGTCGCCCAAGAAAGATGGATACAGAGAGTGTGGAGGAAAGGGAGAGACAGAGTAATTGAAATATGAGAGAGCAGCAGCAGCAGACCCATGCGTCCATCAGCAGCTCGGGCGCTGCAGGGGGGAGAGTGCTGCGTGTGTGTTTGTGTGTTAGTTTTTGCTGCTGCCGAAAGAGGCCACATGCCCCGGTTGTTCCAGTGTGCGAGCGAGATTGACAGCAGAGGTAGGGGTGCACACGGCTCTCCATAACTTGTGGCAAGTGCTTATGTGTGACAGGTTGTCAGGGAAACATTTTCTGTGTTAGGTTTATGCACTTTGATAAGGTCAGCCCAGTAAAAGACCTCAGCGTGGAGTGTGGCCTGGATCCTTTCAGCCTCTGGGTCGGTACAGAGCAAAAAGACGCAGCTGGACTCAAATTTGAAGCCAATATAGAAACTGCTAAAATCTCGGCCAAAACCTGACCTGGCCTGATTCAGTCAGAGCGCGGGCAGCTGACAGCTGACAGCTGACAGTCTGGCCCTGGCCTCAATCCAAAACTGTGAGGTCAAAACTCCTTCTCTCTTTGGTACACTCACAGATACTGCAACCCGGAGTGTGTTAACAAGCCCTCTATGGTTTATATGGAATTTGAATTTTGTAGAGTAGCCTGCATCTGAGCCGGAGAAGATCTTATCCAAGTTCCAGAAACCAGAATAAAAGATCATTTTGGAGCACATATGCATTTGTCTTGTTTAAACTCTACGTAGAGAAGTTACCTTTTTTTTTTTTGGTTCATTTTGAATATCTTTACGATTATTTTTATGCCAAACACAGCAAGTGTTTAGAAAATGATCGATATGCAGGTTAATATGAAAAGGTACGTTTTGACTCGTCAATAGCAACCTAAACCCAAACCTAAAACACACAATCCTTATTTTCAGATGTCAGTTCTGGGGCCTCATTTATAAAGCCTTGCGTAGGATTGACGTGGGAAGGTTGCTTACGTAGGACAAAGCAAATAAATACGCACAGACATTTTCCGATTCATAAAAGACTGCGTACCGGCGCAGGACTTGCGTACGGCACATCCTACGCCGGTTTCCCTTTATAAATCACAATCAACTCGAAATGCGGCGCAGCTTTTGCGGGCTTCACGTAACGCTCATATTTGCCTATAAATAGTCAAAGAAACGCCCATTCATTCATTCATTTTGACTGACTGCATGAAGAAGATCGCAGGAAATGACGACAGAACAGCTAAAAAAGACATCTCACACCATGTCAGATTTTGGTTATTTTGGGGAGGTCGAGATAAATCATATTGTTTGGTGGATGCAGTTTGAACCAGAGTAGCAGCATGGAGGTCGGATCGTCACCAAAATAAATAAATAAATGGTCAGAAAAAGGTTAATGACAAAAAAAATACACATAACCTTCCTCAGGCAGTGTGTTTGTACCGGGGACAGGAGACCCCCCCTTGATGAGAAACTCTAAGAAATGATCGGGGACTCCCTCCGGAGTGGAGTCATGACGACTGGATCTGAATTATTTTTTTGTATTTGGTGGTTTGTGTTCCAGCTGTCGATCAGCAACTATATATCCATAATCCACCAGTTAAAGGAAATACAATGTGTTGTGTTATATTAGCTGTACAATTTACCACATATGGTGTTCTTAGTTTCCATACCTCCTGTGTTTTACGAGCGACTTATCAAGTAGGCTATTGGCGAACGGCATAAAACATGATAGTATATAAAACCATGCTCGTATCTATACAACCTATAGAAATGCAAAACAGCGTCAGTTTAAAGTAATTCTGTTCTTCTGTTTACTGCATCATTCATGAGAATACATTTCTTAACAAGAGAACATAATCGAGGGGTGATCAATAACATTTCCGTATTTATTTATTTCTCCAAGTTATGTTTTTGTGGAGGATTCTCAAACAAGCGTTTTTTAAATCATTTTAAGATTGGCTTTAATCAATTTGTGAAAATTAATTCTTCATATATGATAAATGAGAGGTAACATTTTATTTATGATATTATTTCCACATATTTCTCTCCATTCTTCCTTCTGCCAACGGTGTCGCAGTTTCTCGTCTCTCCCGTTTTTGTGCTTAGTGCGTACGCATGGGTCAGAGTTTGCGTGGAGGACCACACATTTTCCCGTCAAGTTTGTTTTTAATAAATCGCAAACATTGCGTAGAAACTGGCGTACGCCATCTTTTGAGCGTACGCACCGTTTATAAATGAGGCCCCTGAACTTCATTCAGCCACCATTCACAGAGTACTCTTTCCTGTTTGGAACTTCCTCGATGTAATCAAACATAATCGATGGCTCAAATGAAATTTGCAACATGTTGGAATAGTATATAAATGCCTGGTGTTGTAATACCAGTTTTTCAAACTTTAATAAAGATGAGCCCAAACCAAGCGTCAATCGGTCCAACCTGTTGCAGACTTGTAGGTCACTTTCTTGGAATCACTCTCTGCCATCCCATATCATCATATCCACAATCAGGGGCAGTGATGCTGCAGGCGAGGATGCAATCATTGCTGATAAAGCCAGTTTAAAAAGCGCCATAAAAAGCATGAATGAGAAGGAGATGGTGCTCTTTTGAGGTATACTCCACAAAACATCAGTGTGCGGCTCACAGATGCCTCCTCGGCAGGGAAGCACTGAAGTCTGCAGCGCCAAGGCCAATCAGTCATGGTGAACATATGCCAGCTGAGTGTTTATAATCGGAGGCTTCATCTCCATGCCTGTCAATTCTTGTGTGGCCCTGATCACAGGATCCCTGCTATGGGAGTGAGGCCCAAAGGCCATGCTTAAAGACCCAAATCCTTTACAGGACCCGGTAATTATCCAACACGGTTCTGCAGGCCTCTTTGATCTGCACGTGGATCAATGGCGGGATCACAGTGGTTTGATAACTAGTCGCTGCCCCAATGTGTGTGTGCATGTACACTCATTGCCTGTTCTGCATTCTTTAATATGTTTTTTCTCATAAACCTCATGGATATGAAGTGTTTAGTGTTCATTTATTCACAACAAACTATACTATTCAGTGTCCTCGTGAGGAAAAATCCAAATGAATTTCAGATTTCCCCCGTGTAATCTTCCACCACCTCTGCTGCCGTCAGCAAAAACAATTCATGTGTTCCTACTCGCTAATCATCTTAGGTATGTAGATAATGGCCGTGTCCTATAGGTAATTCACTTTCTATCTGGGGAGTATGTGTTCATATACATGCGCTACACTGATATGAGGCGGATATTGGCCTTGTATGGAAGGCTGTGCTGCAAAAGGACAAAACAAAATCCTGCAACATCGCTGCCGCTGCCGAAACACTGCGACTAATGTACTGACAGTGAGCAGGCTTCTTTGTTTAATAAAAAAACAATAAGAAGAGATAATAAGGAACGGAACAGTTAATACCAGTCTTCACCCAGCTTTTATGTTGCCTTTTTGTTATGTTGACAGCTCAGAAAGTGCTTTGTGTAAGAGAAATCAAAGAGATAAAAGGACAAAATGCTACTTATTATGCATCACAGTCGAAGTTAACAAAAAGTGTCTGAGTTCTAATAATCACAGTAAACCAAGAAAGAATCCTGGATGTAAAAAAATTAAAACTGAGTGATGAGCCGTACCTTATCGCGTCCCCAAGATGCAGCTTCAAGACTAACTTATATCCAGCCTGTGTTTTCATCCGCCGTTTGAAACAACACTTTTCTTTTACTCGATCTATCCTTGAAAGCCTGCTTTACAACAAAAACCTCCAATTTTCAAGTTCAGACTGTATTCCATCGATATGAACTCTAAGGCCTATAGTGTAAACCTCCCTCTATCTGAAACATTTGTGTTAAACAGGGCTGCCTAATCAATCTACTGTATATCTAATCAAAATTGCATTAAGGGCAACATATGAGTAAATATGATTATGAATTATGAATGCTACAAAGCGCCAGCGCCAGGCCTAAAATCAACTTCTCCAGACTTTCTATTTAAAATGACATTATGATGTTTTCATATATTGTTAATTGATTATGAGGATAATGATGGCAAGTTATCAATCCCTCTTTTTAGATATTTGCTTTTAGAACGTTTTATCAAAATCGAGCAGCCCTAGTTTTACATACATTTTTATCCATTTCTACTTCATGTTTAATGCTGCCACATGTACATACTGAATAAAGCTAAATATCAGCAACCTTTGAATTCATGTACAATGTTATAAGGATGTTTTTAATTCGACAGTAGTTTCGTGTATAGCCACAACTTGACACTGACGGGCCGGATGCAGGTAATTGTAAGGCTGTCGTCCCGCCTTCCTCCTCTTTGGTTCTTCATGTTCCACCCAAGCACCTGTCAATCATCCTGATGAGCTGTCACCCTCTGAGAACCTTAACGAGTATCTGTCTGCAGGGAGACGGCCAAGAAAGGCATTTTAGGGGGAAATAGACGAAAACATATATATATGGCACTGACAGACCTAAACCAAGACAACTTATAAATATATTGTATTAATTCGCAACTGTTTTAGAACTTTAGAGTCGTCGAATATCAGTGTTAAATATTGGCCTTTTTGTAAAAGGTAAACACACACCTCATACCCCAGGCTCCTATAGTCCACTCTCCACATCCCCAGGCTGTGGACGGCTGACACGCTGGATGCAGATGTGTGTTTATTTAAGAACTCAGATGGAGTCAATAGTCTCTTAACGTGGGCCTGCTGATCTGCTGTTTGAGCAAACACAAACCGTCTCCTCTGACAGGGGAGATAAGACGAACACAAAGAACACGGAGCACTCCCGATGACTGACTGACATTTCACAGTGAACTGTACGTGTGGAGAGAGGGAGCGATGTTCAGGGGAGGAGAGCGTGTGGAAGAAAGGCAGAAGAAAATGTTCTTTTTCACTTCTGAACTGTCACGGCAGAAGATTCCTCTGTTGTCTTCTCCTCCCCCTCAACTCTTTTTGCTGTCTTTCTTTCTGAAATCTCTCCTCTCTTTCTTCCTGTCTCTCTCCTTTCCTTCTCTCCTTTTCGTGTCCTTTTCTCCCCTCTTGTCCCTTTCATTGTCTCTCTACTACCTTCCTCTTTCGGCTCTTGTACAACTCTTACCTTCTTTTTCTTTCCTCGCCTTCTCCTTTCTACACTTGCCCTCCATCTCGCCTTCACTTGTCCATCATTTCCTTCTCACCTCCACCTCTCATCTTATCTAATCTCCTGATCCTGTCCCTATCCTTTCCTCTCCTCTCATGTCTTTTCTTCCCTTTCTCTTCACATTTTTCTCACTGTTCTTTCTGTTTCTTTTTACCCACCTCCTCTTGTCATCTTATCTCATCTCCTTTTTCTCGCATACCCTCATGTCCTTTCCTTTCTGCTTGTCATTTTCATAATTGTTCATCTCAATGAACCTCTCTTCTTAACTCGCCTCTTACTTTGCTTCTTTCACTGTCTCTCCTTTTATTCGATTGTCTCCTCAACTCTGTCGTCTCCTTCTCTTTTCTACTTGATTTTCCTTTTTCTTCTCCTTGTTTTCTCTCTTCTCTCCTCTCCTCATCTCCTCATCTCCTCTTCATTGAAGTGATCGTCACCGAGAGCCATGTTGATGTTGCGGCTTATATAAACTCCTCTGCGAGGGGATGAGATCAGAGCAGCCAGGCGGTGAGAACAGACTATCCGACACATTGCGCTTAACATGCACCAAATGAAATAAACAGCACCTACCCTTGTGACGCTGGAAAAAATCCCCCCACCCATACATCGTTCTTGCGACTGTGACTCCCTGCATCCCTGTGTAAACATCTTCTACGTGGTATACAACCGTGCTGAGGTCAGAATCAGATACGGAACCTTTACCTCATTAAAAATGTCACCAGAGAGAAGTAAGTGACAGAAAAAGTCGTGGCTGTTCTCGGCGAGCTTGTTATGTCTAAGTGCAACATGGCTGATTGGTGTTTAGTCCTGAGAAGGCGGCAAAGGGCAGCAACAACCTCCAGCATGCACCTCCATAATTGCCATGGAAATGTGGTTTACCTGGAGGTTTTTTTGTCCTTTGCCAAATAAACTCAATCAGGTCTAGTTCTGAAAATTACACCAGAAGACTTTTTTTTCGCCCCGTGTCTTAGCCAATCTTGGGAGTAATGTCTAAAAAGAACGGTTTGTCTCATTTGAAAGTGTGGTGGCAGCGTGGGTTGCCGGGTGCTGGAGACTAATTGCCAGCTCATGGCAGCTCCCCACTTGATTCAGCTCTCTGTCTGGTCATTTCAGCTCGCCATCACTATTCAGGTAACAGCGGTCCTCTGCATCCTCTTTTCTCAAGGCCTCCATTTCTTTCTATTTCCTCCTCCAATTTATTCATTTATGTTCCCAAAGTGACAGCTACCTCAGGAAGTGTAATTACGGTTCCGTTGCATTTGCTTTCTGTTTGTCAAACAAACCATAGAGAATAGCTGTTTCACACACATTCAGTGGAGCAAATGCATAGCCACACACACTGCATGCTGGGACTCGGATAGACTAATCATGGCTCACTAGCTGCTGCTTGATGAGGTGTGTGTTACATGCGTGGGTGGGTGCATGTACCCTTTCGACTATGTAGTTAAAGTGTATATGTGTGTGTGTGTGTTCCCCCCGCTTGGACACATGTGTGCGCAATTTCCTGGCTCCTAATTGACAGGAAGCGGAACCGCTGTTGGAGTAGAGATGTTTTTTGATGCGGATGTCTAACAGTAGATTAGACACTCCTGCCTATTCAGCATGGAACTGTCATTCCTTCATTGTCAGCAGCTCGGCATTTGTCTTCCTACTTCCCATTGCATCTTCTTTATTTCTCCATTCTTACTTTTACTACCTCTTCATTCGCTGCCATACCTGTTTCTGCTAATGAGCAGTGTTTAGACAGAGGGAGAACTTTCTTCTTATCCCATTCTTTGCCTCCCTTTCTTCTCCCACTCTGTTTTGGGAGTGATCCAACAAGCTCTTGCGCCTTTGGTTCATCTGCCACCGGTATTCTCCAGTTTAATGATCCACTCTGGGACCGAGGCTTCTAAAAACCATTAGTGAAGCTGCAAGGCTCCTGGGCCTGTCGCCGTGTGATTGTGCCGGAGCTCCAGTGTGTCATTTGAGACTTGCTGGTATCAGGTGAGCAGCATCAACTCCTGTACTAGTGGCATTAGATTAACAATCGCTTAGGGACTTGGCTGACAGAGGAGGGAGGTTGGGAAAAGAAACCAGTTGGCGGAAGAAGCAGAAAGACTCTGAAAAAGCTGCATTTCATTGCCTGTAAAGGGAACTAAATGTTGCTGTTAAATATATATCGAAATCAGCTCAAATCTGCCGATTGTAATAGCTAATATACGTTATAACTATATTTTAATTCATTATATGTAACTTCTGTTATAGCCTATAGGCCCTGATTCAACAAGGGGGTTCTTCAGGGATCCTGGGCCATGCTGACTTGACACGTATGTCTGTTGGAGATACTTGGAACACATTGATGCAACAAAAAGCCACCGGTTGGATACATTCTTTCTCTATTGGGATATTTCCATTCGACAAGCCCATTTTTCATTGGAGGTGTTACATTATCAACACAAGTAGAAGATAGTGAAGAAGGTCCAATGTGTCAGAGATATCACAAAGTCACTTTGTTGTTAGTCCAGTTTGTAACTTGATTCTTGATGCTACTCTAAATCACAATTGGCAGTGAGCATCTGGCTATGTGAGCCAATTAGCTTGAACTTGGAGATTGTGCCCTATAGTTTGGCTGGATCGAAGTCTGATTATCCATCTTAAAGAAAACTGCTTCTACATTTCTTTGTCACCAAAAAGTCACTTCCTATTAAAAGTTTTGCGATGCAGTTGTTTTGATCAACAATGAGTGCAATTGTTCAGATCCGACCAGGCATACAGTAACCAAAAACATTTAATTGAAAACACCCACACGTCAGGTTACATGTGACTCATTGTCCAGAAAACAACATTTCTTAACTGAACAGAGGAAACTAAAAAGTGAACTTTGAGAATCTAGCATGGTATAATTTTAATACCCTATTAAATGAGTATGTTCACTTGTCAGTGAAGGTCACAAAAGTTGTCTATATTCTGTATTAATTGGCCATAGACTGTAAAAATGTGGTTGTATTGATATCAGACCACTAGGTTGTCAACACAGCAGACATCAGTACTTCAGAATGAGTGCTAATGTGTGAAAGAACAGACTGTTTTGCCCCTAAGGAATATTTTCAATGGATTTGCTACGTTCCTGAGAGTACTGTCATACTGTGTGTGTGTGTGTGTGTGTGTGTTTGTGTGTGTGCGCACGCTCACAGACGGGTCCTAGTGGATGTGTTAGGCAGTGTGTGTTGTGTAGGTGGAACCTTCTGGAGTGTTGGAGGAGAACCCATAGGAGGCAATGATACCACCGTGCTGTAGCAACAGGCGACTGTGCCTCCCTGGGCCGCTTCTTCCTCATCAATAATTCCAGTTAAACCTCCTCTTCTTTAATGCTTCTTATCTTATTCTCTTTTTCCCTCTGTGTTGTTACCACCTCTCTTCCTTTCTTCTTCTTGTTGTCTATGGTTTGCCTTCCCTCCTACCTCTTCTGATAACACCTGCCATTTCCTTTTCTTTCCATCAGTTATTTTCTTCTGTTTTCTCTATCGACTGCTCTCCCCCTTCTGGTAATTCTCTATCCTTTATCCCTCACATCGCGTTTGTTTCAAAGTTTCAAACCTGTCCTTCGGTGTGGAAGAGCTATGTTATGCCAAGTCATAACACAACAGGAAACAACATAGTTTGACGAATTAAAAAATACCTATCTGATACCTAACAGCAATGTGAATATAATGTTGCACTATGACTGGTCATGGTTGCTCAGCTGACATCTGGATAGTCACCATCTATGTTTGTACACCGTGTTCCCTAAGGTTTAACAACATTGTTTCAATTGGTCTACAATAACCAATCAATGAGCAGGATAGCGTTATCGCTTTAAGGATGGAATTCCTTGATGTGTCAGGTATTTAATAAACTAGATACTCATCTAGTTATGTTATGTATAAGAAGCATCTCAGTTCATCTTTACACTAAATAGCAATATTTTGAGATAAAATGCAAATAAAATGGTGTATTTTAAACCTCTCACTTAGTACTTCTCCTCAGACCATTTTCTTTGTGTATGGGCATCTCTGAGTGTATGTCTAAATATGTGAGACCACGCTGTGTCCACACTGTCTTTTACTTTACAGACGTAATGTCACATCCTCCACTAGCTTGTCTGCACAGCAGCATGTCCATGGGCGGCTCCTAAACATTCTTCCAATTCTTTTGACTTCTTCCTGCTGTCATGTTGTGTGTGTGTGTGTGTTTGTGTGTGTCCGTGTATTCGGTGTGTAGCAGGCAAGCAGGCAGGCAGATGTCTGACAATATTCTGACGTTCAGTCCTGCTGTCTGCCTCAAGGATAGTCTATACATACACACACATACACACACTGGTGCTTGTTCCCAGTCCCACCAGGCCTAATTGGCCCAGCCTGCTTAGTACAGCACTATTATTCAGCACTTCTGACAATAGATATTCTGTGTTTGTGTGTGTGTGTGTGTGTGTGTGTGTGTGTGTGTGTGTGTGTGTGTGTGTGTGTGTGTGTGTGTGTGTGTGTGTGTGTGTTTGTGTGTGTGTGTGCACGCAGTAAAGCTTCCCAGTGACACTTAAAGAAGTCCCATGAGAGCTTCATATAGTCTCATGCTCTGACACATCTGTCGCTAGCTGAGGAAGGAACACCTTTCTTGGTTTCACACAAGTCCAGAAAATTTCACTCAGCCAAGGTGCTAAATGAGGAAAAAAATGGGAAGATATGGAGGAAAGAGAAAAAAAGTTTTCTTTAACACCCGTCAAAAGCTCACACCGCACAGCCGTGATTATGTTTTCCTCAGACGACTTATCAAAAATAATTCTTCACTCTCCTTTCCTTCCAGCCTCCAGATTGATTGCTTTGCCTTCCTTCAATAACAAACTAAACCCAGTGTGTTTGGCTTGGTGCCAGGCTACTGGAGCAGCGGCCCCCTGCTAGAAAGAAATCAGGACAGTGGAGTTCTCCCCCCTCCGATCCTTCCCATGCCGACTCCCCTTCACTGCCTTCTGTCTCTCCACCCCGATCATTACTCCAATCAGTGGCCCTGCACTGTAGGATGATAATTCCCCTTCCTGTGGCGATTCATCGCACGAGTCATCAGGCAGTTTGTTTAGAATGAAGGCTGGTGACCGCTTTGTGTTGGCACTTACCTAGCAACCGGCCCACCTTTCAGGGTGCTTGTATCTTAAACTATATGCTTTGTAAGGGTGTCAAATAACATATCAAGAGTGTGTTTGTTTGTCCTCATGTGTATAGTCATTAGGCGGAAATGTGCTCATATCTTCCCTTAAAGTTCCTTTTAATAGTTATTGGCCATCGGCAAGCCCGGAGCGAAAACTTTGCATGGCTTTGCTAAATGCTAGGTCGATAGCAAACAAAACGTTCCTGCTAAACGACTTCTTCACCTCTCGTGAACTGGATTTTATGTTCCTGACGGAGACCTGGGCTCACGCTGGCGAGTATACACCGTTCTCTGAACTTCTTCCTCCTGACTGTACATTCTTCAGCTCCCCCCGTGCCACTGGCCATGGTGGGGGCATAGCATCAGTGTTTAGAGCTAACCTACAATGCCGATTGCTTCACCCTGTATCTAGCTATGCCAGCTTTGAGTTGGAGCTTTTTGAACTGAACCCGGCCTCGCCTATACTCTGCGCAGTCGTGTATCGTCCGCCAAAGTGTAATAAGGATTTCATAAATGACTTTTCTGACTTTCTGTCCGGGATCATGGTGAAATATGATCGTGTTTTGATCTCCGGAGACTTCAATGTCCATGTGTGTTGCGAGTCCAAACCTCTGGTTAGGGACTTTTTAAATCTCCTTGATTCCTTTGGTCTCGTTCAGTCCGTGGCTGGCCCAACACACGAAAAAGGACACACTTTGGACTTAGTATTATCGTTTGGACTGTCTGTATCTGTGGATGAAATATGTGCAGCAACGCGTATCTCAGACCATTTACCGGTTCTGTTTACAACCTCCATCCCTTCCGCAGGAGTCGAATCACGTGCCCCTGCGCGTCGTCTGCGTTCGATTAACCCCTTGACTGCCTCACTGTTCTCTGATGCTTTTAATGCTTCTCCGATCTGTAAATTAGATGTGAACTGTGCTTTTAATGCTGATGAGCTTATCTCCATGTTTGATTCGACATGTACACTAATACTGGATTCTGTTGCTCCTTTTACGCTTAGACGCACCAAAGTTCTATCAGAGCCGTGGCTCAATGACTGTACTCGTGATCTCAGACGCGCTTGCAGGCGTGCAGAGAGAAAATGGAAAAAGGATAAACTCCATGTCTCCCTAGAAATCCTTCGTGCTTGCCTTTCTGACTACCAGACGGCAGTCAAAGCAGCCAAAACAGAGCACATTTCTCTGTTAATCTCCAAAAACAGCCATAAACCTCAGGTTCTTTTTAATGTCCTCAACTCGATCATTAATCCCTGTGATGTTTCTTCTATTGTCCCATCAACTACTCTCTGTGATAAGTTTCTTACATTTTTTATTGAAAAGGTATCTGCTCTTAGGCTAGCCCACACTAGTGCTACCCCAGATCCTGCTCCTTTTCTGTGCCCTGCTGTCCTCGACCACTTTGAGCCTGTATCCCTCTCTTCTCTCTCGGATGTAGTCAAGCACCTGCGGCCGACAAATTGCACCTCAGACAGCATACCCTCTCGCCTTCTCAGTGATGTTTTAGAATCAGTTGGAGCAAGTATTTTATTACTTTTAAACACCTCTCTTACCTCAGGATGTGTCCCAGCTGCCTTCAAACATGCCGTGGTTAAGCCACTCCTTAAAAAGAAAAATCTCGACCCCTCCATTCTCGCAAATTTTAGGCCCATCTCCCAGCTACCTTTTTTATCAAAAGCCCTGGAGCGAGTAGTCTACGCCCAGCTGCAGTCTTTTTTAACCATGCATGGAATCCATGAAAAGTTTCAGTCTGGCTTCAAACCCATGCACAGCACTGAAACAGCCCTTTTAAGAGTTTTTAATGATCTGCTCCTAGCCGCCGACTCAGGTAGCCCAGCTGTCTTGGTGCTGTTAGACCTGACAGCTGCCTTTGACACTGTGGACCATAGCATCCTGCTGTCACGGCTTGAACAGTCCGCTGGCATCACAGGCTCTGCCCTTGCATGGTTCAGGTCCTACCTGACAGACCGTAGCTTCTCGGTACAGCTAGGTGCCTTCTCCTCTGCCAAAGCCCCTCTTACCTGTGGGGTTCCCCAAGGCTCGATTCTGGGCCCCATCCTTGTTCTACTGTACATACTGCCCCTAGGTTCAATACTCACAAAACATAACATTCCCTTCCACTGCTACGCCGACGATGTACAGATATATCTGCCTCTCAAAGCAAATGTCACACACTCACTACAGCAGCTGATCGACTGCTTAGCAGAGATAAAATCCTGGCTGAGCAAAAACTTCCTCAACCTCAACGAGAGCAAGACCGAGGTCATCTTTTTTGGACCGCAACCTCCAGCCTCTCCGTTTGATATTCTGGGCTCTATCAAAAAAAAACATCCTCCCCTCGGTCATGAACCTTGGAGTGACATTCACCAGCACTTTTAAATTTGACAAGCAGGTCAGCACCGTAGTAAAATCCTGCTTTTTTAAAATAAGACTATTGGCCAAAACCAAGTCGTATTTATCTTTTAAAGACTTAGAAAGGGTTATTAACGCCTTTGTAACCTCGAGACTGGACTATTGTAACGCTCTGTATGTGGGTATGGACCAGGCCTCAATCAAACGCTTACAGCTAGTCCAAAACGCTGCTGCACGTTTGCTGACTGGTCACAAAAAGCGCGACCACATCACCCCTATTCTGGCCTCACTACACTGGCTTCCAATTCGGTTCAGAATTGATTTTAAAATCCTTTTATTTGTTTTTAAAGCCCTAAATGGGCTGGCTCCGGCCTATATAACTGAACTGCTCCAGCGCTACACCCCAGCCAGAGCTTTAAGGTCTGCTGACAAGCTGCTGCTGGTAGTGCCCAAGACCAGGCTAAAAACCCGAGGGCACCGAGCCTTCGCAGCAGCTGGCCCTAGGCTCTGGAACACTCTGCCCCTCCATGTGAGGTCGGCCCAGACCCTAGGGGTTTTTAAATCAAAACTAAAAACATACTTCTTCTCTCTGGCTTTCTAGTTAGAGCGGAGCACGACTCCTGACTATTCCGTGTGTTTTATTCTTATTTTGTTTTTTAAGTTATATCTGTTGTAATTTATTGTCGTTTATTGTGTTTTGTAGTAATGTGTTTTTATTACATGTACAGCACTTTGGCTCGACCAAAAATCGCTTTTAAATGTGCTTTATAAATAAAACCTGATTTGATTTGATTTGATTTGATCTGGGGAGGAAAGCCTCACACTGATTGTTTTGTTTTGTCCCAACTGATAAGTCAGCATTTTTATTTTCCAAATGTTTTATTCCTTTTTGTTCCGTTTTGGTGTCCACCACCTCCTGAGACCAATATCCGGCTCTTTATTGCATCACCACCTAATATAGTTTGTACATTTGTTTAAAAGACCGGATTCCCCTCGTTCAGTGGAGCAGGTGACTGAACGTTTGAAGCAAGCAGAATGTTGAAATGTCAGAGAAAGAATTACAACTTTTACGGTCAAAATCACCGTAAAGTGGTCAAATCAGGGCACAGCAGCTCATCCCATAACTTTTCAACATGCCTTTTCAATTTTTCCAGAAATAGTTTTGATTTTGGTATGTTCTTAAAAACAAACAGGTAACATACATGTAAATGCATTTTTTGCTGGTTTTTTACACAGCACAAGTTTTGCCAACCAGGTAGGAGTGACCTTATAGAGCTGATCAACATTCCTCCATCATAGAGTAAAGAAAGAATCATCTCCAGCCATTTTAATTTAAGGGTGTCACCAACTTCCCCATATGGAAATAATGATCAAATATGAATTATGTAACATTACTTTGGCTTTTCATGATTCATCTCTGGCTATTTTCGCGTTTTGCAGAATTTTCTTTTACACATGAAGACTTCTTCTTTACTCCTACACTGTATGCTTCTGTACGTATGTGCACAGGCAAAGACGAATGTGCATATGCCTGTTATTATGAAAAAGCAACAGAAAGGTTCAGCCAACATGCACAGAAGCAGTTGGTGTAATCCTAAAGTGCTGTCACAAGCTCTAAATGCCTGCTCCGTGCTGGTGACGCTCACTTTTAAACTTTGATGAAGTTTTTTCCTCTTGTTTGGTTCTCCATCTGCTCGGCTTGTACAACTGCTTTGAGTTTTTCTCCTCTATTTCCCACCGATTTTATTTCATTTATTTTTCAACTCTTCTCATCTTTATGGTTTCAGTCTTAAAACAGGCACACTAAGGCAAGCAGTACACTATGTTTGAATGTGTTCTGACACCTCCTCTTCACAAGGCATGATTTCCCAGGGGAAAATAGGCGTTTGGCATGTTTACATTTTGTTCCCATATCTGTGTCGCATCAAAAGCCTTCCCTCTCTTCTGCTTCACTCTGTGCTGCAAACTAGACGTTCGTTGAGGGAAAACAGATGCTGACCCATCTCTAACACCTAAAGAGGAATGAAAAGTCTAGTGAGCTGACAAACAAGAATTGCAATGGGAGACAACAGAAACCCCAATCGACCCACCGGAGTGTGCAGTGTGTGTTTACCTGTGTGATTTATATTCATAGCTTCCCCTCTATAATGCAAGCAAGCATGTTCTTTACCTGCTGGGAAGATGGATGCTTTTGCTGTTTAAACATGTCATCCAAGGATACGAGAAGGAAAAGCTTTACAACGTTCAAAAGTTCATCTCCAGGGCCCATTACAGCTTTTCCTCGGGGATAGCTTTGCAGGTAATGGGCCTACAGCTTTACCAGCCATCTGACAAGCAAAAAGGTTGGAAAGGAAAACGTGGTTCATGCGTCTCAAACATCAATTGCAACCTTGTCTTAGGGTTGTGATGTCAATCAGAGAGGTGAGATTGAAGGTGAGGCGCTGACAAAGAAGACTTTTTGGACAGAAACATGTTCGGCAGCTCTTGTCTCACTTTTCTCCCCACTCAGGGTATAGTTTTTGACAGGGTGCCTGTTATGGCGTGGTGGTGATTTGATGTGAGTCACTGTGTCTCAAGACTAGTCTATATAATTACAACTTTTTGAAGTGTTGTAACCCTTTTACTTTTTTAACTCCATTTTTGTTTCATAACAAGTCTCCAGTTGCACAAAAATGTTTGTACAACCAGATACTTCAGCACTTAACTTATTATCTCACCATTATTCCCCCTTTCTTCTGACTTGGCCTATTATTTTAACCTAATATGAAGATATTTCGATATTTCACCCATGCCCCCACTCCCCCATCAGAGGTCTTCTCCATCAGTCTGACAGCTACATGGCTGTGTGAAAGGTATGGCTGGAGTTATCCTGTATCATTGCATTGGTCTGAAGGTGAAAGGGGCAAGTCTAACGCCCTGACTCCTCAGAAGCGTATATAGGTATGCATATGTGTGGGCAGTGAAGTAAAACGAGGGTGAGGTGGGCTGCTGGACCGCTTGAACTGTCAGTGGTCCAGTAGAACGGATATTACAAAACACAGCTCATCTCAAGGAGGACTTTAACCTCGGCATTCATCAGAAGACCCCTCTCTGCGTCTATTCATTAGTCAGCACTTTTCATCTTCATTCTCACTCCAACTCTTCAGTGTTTTACTTTGCATGTCTCTCTTTCTGTCACTGTGTCTAAATATATATGTATATTCTATATTTTTGTCTCTTTCCTATGTTGGTTTGCCAGTTTTTCTTCTAAGGCTTCGCCCGTGTCTTGAGAGGCCAACATTTTTATTTTTAAGCTGCCAATCTTAAACCTATACCACGCAACCAATGTCTTTGAGCATCACAGAAACAAAATTCTGTTATTTTCTCTTTATAAAGAATCTGAAAAAACTCTGAGAGCAATGGACAGTCATCAGCAACAGGATTGATGATGATGTTGATGCCTGAGTGTTGGATGCACCATTATTTCCCAATTTAAATCTGAGAGGCTACAAGATCCAAAGGAATAGGATAGTAAACATTTAAAATATTTTGTTTATTTAACTTTATAATTTATTAATTGTACATTATTGATACCGTAACGACTTAGGGTTTCTGAAAAATAATCCTTTTTGCAACAGTTGTTTGTTTCATTTTTAAAAAGCACAAATCAACAAAAGGAGCTTGCAGGGGATATTGTAAGTTGTTAAAGGCAATGACAAATGGTTGTTTCGGTTGGAGGGCTAGAACAAGCCTCAAATTAGTATTGCGTACCTTTTTCTTACCCTCATCTACCAGGAAGTAGAGAACCAGTGCAATATTGATCAGTAAAATAACACTGATCAATCAAATTACATCCCGTCCGTCAAAACTGATAACCATATTCCTTAGTTTTCAATAAAAGGTCAATATCTCACTGATTTATTGACAAACTTAATATAACCCTCCTTCTCCCGGACCTTTTTTCCCCCTCCCAAAGGCGGTAAAATGCTCTCCCCCCTCTCATTAGCCCTTTATTCCTCCGGATTTATCTTATTCCTCCTCTGCCTCCTTCCCTCTCTCTGTCACCCCCTCTAATTTGAAGTGCAATAGTTTCCCTCTGGCATGAAAATATTGCGTCATTCATCATGTCTCTCTAATTCGTCTTAGATATCCGCCACCTCCAACCCACATCCCCCATCCCCCCCCCCCCACCCCACCTCCTTCCTCCGATCACCCACCATCCCGCTGCACCACTTAGCTGTGATATTGCCCAGAGTCAACGAATACAAGGCGACTCATATCGGTCCGTGCAGTGACTTTTGATACATTTCAACAGACATACAGTTCAGGAATGTGCTATCTTTCGGTCTCTCACCTATTTTTCTCACACACACAGACTGTATGCTCTGGCCGCTGTCTGGCCGCTCTCATTGCGAGGCGATAGGTGTGGGCCATTTTTGCGGCTCAATGCTCAGTGCTAAGCTGTTTGCCGCGGTGACTGGCCAGAGGTGTATTGGGCTAAATTGAACCGGCTGCTGATTAGATGGCTACCTGTCGATAAGGCCGGAGTGGAATTTCAGCCTCGGCTTGTGTGTCCGGAAAGTAGCTGCAGGCTCGCCACCAACTCCACTTTCTGAGACAATATTCCAGATCATTGTAGAGACGAAGCTTCTGCATTGCTTCTCCAAGTTTCTCAAGCCCTCCCGACCAATCAGCTTCCACCTCTTCTTCTTCACTGTCGTCTTAATGAAAATCCATAGCACATTTCCTTCACTAATCTCTTCAAATGGGTCAATGCCATCATCAATCTGCAAAACTCATCATCAGTCTCATGGATTTCTATTTTGCATTTTCCTTTTTATGGAACACATAATCCTCTAGTCACATTAAGTTTCCTGTTCTTTATTTATGGCTGCTGCAACTATATACAATTTAAATATTTTGAAATCAAATATTTTACAATTTAATCAATTCATTAATAAAAAAAGAACCAACAACAACATTTCCAAATAATGTTTTATAGTGATACATTTTCTTATGTCCTTAGTCAATTTAACAACCTTTGTTTAACCCAATTTTAAATGTCAAAATAAAGGTTTATCTCAACCCTTACAGTCTATGAGTGGTGCAGTTGAAAGCTGCAACATAGTATTTGGACCTTTGAGATGTCATCGTTTACAAATACGAATTTTTGCCAGTTTAAAACTTTCCAGCTGCTCAGGTGTGATTTATTCCACTCTCTGGAGTACTTTTACTGTGAAACATCTTCATGAAGTTCAAGGAAAAGAATGTATTAATAAGTTAGTAGGCCATGCTTATATTTTTGAATTGAAAGATAAAATAATCCGTGCAAATCTCTCTCTCTTTCTTTACTCGCCAAAAAACACTTGTTTAAGAACCTTTAATATATTATTAATAGCCTTTGTTGAAAATGCAGAAACATACAGCATGCAAGATTGTATAGGCCCATTCAAAGAACAGTGGAAAAAGACGTGACTAACAAAAGTCTTGTTTGAAAAATGTTTGAAAAATGTTTGAAAGCTGGGAAAGCGGCAGCAAAATAAAGAGCAAAGCTGTGAGCAATTTGATATTTTTGAAGACTCTGTTTGGAGTATTTTTCATTCTGTGCGTGCCTGTGTGAATGAAATCAGGCCATCGAGTGGTGTTTATATTGATGTGTGAAGTTTATTTATCTGCAATTCATCTGTCTGAGACGACACAGAGGCTCTGTGTTGTTCCCATTCTGAGCTCTCGCTATCATTAGCCATGACAGAGTAAAGCTGTATTGAGCGGGGGCCTGTACCTCATATTAAATAGTGTGTGTTTGTGTGTGTGTGTGTGTGTGTGTTACGCGGAACTACAGCAGGCTGTCTGATACTGCTGACAGCAGCAGTTTGGAGGCCTTGTTTGGCCCTTCTGACTACATGCTGTTGCGATCACCATTAAAATGCATTCCGGTACAATGTGACATGACTTCATTTGATTGCTGAAGTGTTTCTGGGTATAGTGAATGAGTCCCTTGGCTGACAGTTCGAACAATAACTGCAACAACATGCACCGACACACCGTATTGTGTGTCAGTGTAAAAAAATGACAACCAAGGCATACTGGGAGCACAGCTTCACGGTTATTGTAGACTTAAAGGAGTAGACACCCCACACTTATCAACTACCACGTACACATTTTTGAGTCCTGGCAGAAAGGAGAACATAATTGCTTCAAAGTCATAGAGCAAAACACACTCAACGACAGGTAGAGTTACATTCCTAAGCAACCCTTAAATCCTCCATTAGACAGTTTGCATTACTAATTAGGCTTACATTCAAGCAGAAGATGAAAGGAACTGAGGTAAAGTGCTAATTTAGGATGGAATGATGGATGAAAAGACTTCAAAAACTCTGCAGGAGCTGAAACCTGATGAACCGGATTATACATGAATTCTTAGCACTTGCTTTTCCTTTTTCTAAACGTTTTTTAAGTTACCTCGCTATATGTGATACAATATAGCAGCAACGACATATAAAGTGCAAGAGAAGATACAAGAGCTACATAAAGTGCGAGAGGAGATACCCCTGTGTTAAAGATTGCACGGATGTTTGTTTCTCAACCATTCTTTGAGTTGACCTTTGAAGCTATTGAGAGTGGGACAATCCCGTATCTCAGTTGGGAGGCTATTCCACAATGAGCTGCCTTTAATGGAGAGGACATTTTGGCCAAAAGTGGTCCGTCTGCGATGGACTTCACAGTCTCCTCTGGTTTCTGACCTAGTGCAGCGCCCAGTGTCTTTTTTGTGGATGAATTCCCCTAAGGGAGGGGGGGCCAGTCCATGAAAACATTTATAAATAAAGCACATACTCTTAAAAGCCTTAAAATTGTCAAAGCTCAAGAAATTGTGTTTTTCAAGGATGGTACAGTGGTGGTATGAATTTGGCTTTCTGTCTAAAACCTTGATAGCTCTCTTGTACAGCTGTTCTATCGGTTTCAGGTTTGTGGCACAAGCAAACGACCAGTTTGTGAAACAATATTCAATGTGGGATATACACTGTCTCAGTGGAGTGGTGAGCACGAAAACCAAACTGCATTTCGTGGAGTGGAGCGAAACCTTTGTCTAATTGTTTGGTGATTAGTTTTGACACCCATTTCTCAGCTATCTTAGAGACACAGGGGAGGATGCTGATAGGTCTATAATTGGACATCATTGCCTTATCCCCAGATTTAAAGATCGGTGTCACCGTGGCCACCTTCCAGGATGATGGAACTTCCCTCGTGCTGATAGATTGATTCACTAGCATAGTAAGTGGTTTTATTAGACCGTCGATATTTGTCTTTATAAAGTTGGTGTCGAAATCATCTGCATCCCTAGCCTTAGAAAAGGGGTCTCCAACCTTTCTTCATCTGAGAGCTACTTTGAAAAAAATGAATCACATCACTTACATTTATTCACATAGCCCTCATCAGTTGAATTAAGCTACTTTTGTACACGTGTGAAATTGCAATACCTAAAGCTTATCAAAAATCTTAACTTCACATCAAGGTCCAAGAAAACGACAATTTCTCACTTCTTATTATGGCCCACATATACACGTACATCGCCTTAATCACCACCTTACAAGCATCTTATGGCACATGTGTAAAATATGTGGCATTCACTCTTTTTCACAGTTAGTGAGAGGACTGTCACTGCATGGAGTCCACCATAGAGGTGTATGCTGGAGTGTACCCACTTAGGTTCACTCTAATAGAGTCAGTTAAATGTTCATCACTCGGTCTTGTTCTGTATTTATATTTCATGACATTCATGTCAGAAAAAGCTGCTTCACAAAGATATGTAGGGCCAAATAAAGCAGACCTTTTCAGTGCTGCTTGGTGAATGTTCTTATCGTTTTCTGGGTCTACAAGGCTCCAGAAATGTTGTGAGTTTTGCTGAGACTTAAGCTGAACATGATTTTGGAGATTTATAACCTCCATCTCCATCTCCACAGGGTTGACACTGAACAGTTTAGCCATCTTTTTCTTCTTCTTCTTCGTCTTGACATTAAATTATAAACCATAATAAATCAATTGTATAGGTCTAGCCTCCCTATATCTGTGTGTGAAATTGTTCCATCCTCAAAAACTAAAAACGAATGCACTGCAGTCTAGCTGCAGCTTCTAGCAACGCTCTTCTGTTAAAAAAAGGACACTAAATGTCCTGAATGTGGCATCACTAACATGACTTGAGTCTGAACACAGCAGACAACAGGAGTATTTACAACAGCATTATAAAAACAAAAATACTGCATGTGGGTGCACACTTATTCTCTGTCTTACTGTTACATAAATCCCATGAATCTTCGGACGTTTGTCTCGTCCGAAGCCAGCCGGCGCGAGCCCACAGAGATCCTCCGGCAGAGCTAGCTGTTTTGCTAGCTGGCCTCGTCTGAAGCCAGCCGGTGATGCATGGTTCTCCGCTGCTGTTTTTTAGCCCTCGGTGCGGTCCCCCAGTCCTCCGATGGTGTGGATGTTGGTCCTGCTGCTAGGCCAGCAGCCGTCAGTGCAAGACCACAGAGACCCGCCGGCAGAGCTAGCTGTTCAGCTAGCCGGCCTCTTCGGAATCCGACTGATGGCGTGTGGAGCTCAGCGGCTGGGCCGCCAGCCGTCAGGTCGATGGAAACGACGCCGGGACCCGGACACGGGTGGATATCTCCCGAGAGCAAGAGACACAGCAGAGCCAATAGCCGGTTATTTACACCGGCTTTTTTCCTACCAGGACACGTCAACATCTCCTGTGAAAGAGGCCTTTAACTCATGTCTAAAACAATCTTGGTTATTCCTCATATGTCAGTGACACCACAAACCATCACCATCAACATAACTGACCTAAACTGGAACAGACAATTAGTCCTGGCAACGAAATGACTGTAATTACTGTACTGAGATCCCTCTAGCAATTGAACGAGAAAGTCAAGGTTTTTGAAAGCTATTTTTCCAGAAAAGTCCTTTGTTCTCTTTTCTCTTTACATTAGTGGAGACATTTGGTCATACAATTTTTAAAAGTGTGTCACATAGTGATTTTATGAAAAAACATTTTGATAAACATTAAATACAACCAAGCCAAAGGGATCAATCAGGACTAGATGTATCATATCAGGCAGGTTAGTTTAAAACCTCATGTTGTTGAAGTCCCCGTTCACAAATACTAGGAATACTGGACGGATATAGTTAACCGAAAACCCAGGCTGTAAGAAAAATGAATTTTCCATTAACCTAAATGATCACAGAGAAAACTCTGAAGGTGATCAGCAGTACAATAAAGTTAAAGATCAGGGTGAGTCATGTTTGTTGTTAGTCAGGGCTTTTAGGAGTGCAGAAACTGTCAAAGGGAAGTCCACATGTTTGTAACTGACTGTGAGCCAGCGTGTTCGTCTTCCATTCAGAAGGCGTCTGTAAGAATGTGTGTGAATGGGTGTTTAAATACTTGTTTATGTATAGCAATTTCATGAGTCATATAAGACTGGATAGCGCACTTTATAAATAAAGTCCATTAAACACATTCCTCATGCCATTGATACCGTGAGTTGCCTTTTTCATACGTAGATATGGAAACCGATTGGCTCCTCCAATGCCATGTGTTAGTCTGATCCTGAAAAGTAGTAACACTGATGAATTGTAGTTGTTGGCTGTGTGTGACAGAGACACTGTTAGCTTTGCGTTGCTATTTCAGGGCCATTTATGCTAAACCATCAGCACCCACTCACACGCAACAAGATGGATGTTGAAATCCATTAATACACAGATGCATGTACAAGCCTTTCTGTGTTTTAGATTTAGATGTGTGGCTTTTGTAGCTTTGACATGCTTTGTTCATAGACACAAAAACCTTAGCAAACTGCTTATCCTTTGTCTATGCACTTTTGTTTCATTTCAAAGCTCTAATTTAAGTATTTTATCATATTGTTCTTCTCTGGAAATTGAGAAGAAATTATGTTTTCTTCTCTTTAAGCTTTTCACATTCAGCAAACAATATTGGCACATAAAAGGACAAAAACAGAATTTCATTAATTAGTCTTTGCCATCCAACTTCTCATGTCTCTCCTGTCTTTCTATCTCGCCCACTCGGCTCCTTACATCGCGCCTGGTCTCACTCCAGTGCATCAATGGGAACGTGACGCCTGTGACAGGAATACTTGTAATTATCCTCCCACACTCCTGTCTCTTGAAGGTGATTGGGTGGCCGCTCCTTTTCCGACACGCTAGCCACCACCCACGGTAGATCTGTCAATCTCCTGCGACCCCCTGCAACTACCAAGTCCCCCCACTTTCTGCCAAACGCTTGATCAGGCACCTCCCACCTGGGATCCTGCATGAACGCGGCTCACATTAAAGGCAGTTTAGGGGATCTGACAGGTGAGGCCCACACACGTACTGTGCACACGTATATGCACTGACGCACATTCACGAACAAAGGTGAATCATTGTTATCCCTCATAATTCAGGCTCTCTCATCCATCTTCCTAATCCATACATGAAGAATAAAATATATATATATCTGTTGGTTGATGCATTGCAAGTTTGCTTGAAGAAAATGTTCAAAATTATAAATAGATGATCAATGAATATTTAAACAGATTTTACAAACATACATTTTTTCTTCGTTGGATTCATCTTCTCTACACATCAAGCTGTCCTACATTTCCCAAGATGCAATTTGACAATACAGCATAAACAAGCCATCTGTGTGTCATACTGTACATGTAGATGGAGACAGCAGCAACAACACAGTCAGTGAAAGACCCCCATACGCTATAGTGTACTTTTAGTTTAGAGTAGACATCTGTATTATTTGTTACTGAGGTTTCAAGCCAGTGTGACTGTTGAATGGCAGTTTTAGGACTCTCCGAAGAATCTTTCAAACCTTTCCTTTTAAAATGAAATGCTGATGTTTACCATTAAGATTTGTAAATAACAAACAAATAAATCTACTTATACCTGTAAATAAATCTATAGTGTTATCTGTTGATGAAAACTTTCCATGAGGATAATGAATGACAAGATGGACCGAGTAATTCAAAATACTCTGTCAACAAGTTATTCTTATAAATCCAGGATAATTATCTCTGGTCTGAGTGTCAGAATATCTTAATTGCTTATGACTGAGCCCGTCAACAAGCTGAGCAGTTGAACTTTGACCTATTAGAAAATGTCAGTACTTGTACTTCCACAATACAACACTAATTGCTTTGAAACGGTTTTCCGAAGACGAGCCGCATACTCGAGTGTTAATCATGGCTGTAGCAACTAAAAGATCACAAATTCTTTGTTAGTCTGATGAATGAATCTTTTTTCCACAGCTCATTGTTAATGGGCAGGCATGTTAATTGAAAGCTTTTCGATGCTCTTGAACTTATTACCTAGCATCCTGCTAATGAGCCAAATGATGCCAAATTCCTAAAAAAACAAAAGCCGTAGAGAAAACAAGCTTTATCTCTGAGATTGAAGGAGAACCAAAAAACTCCCTTACAGCTTTCTCCCTTCTTCACCTTTACTGAGAAATTACTTTTCTTTCTCGCTGCTCATTTCTGCGCTATAATGGCAAGTCATTTAAGGGAAATTAACACTTTGACACGCTCCTCAGGGGTTGAGGAAAGTGAAGAGGAGAGGATAAGAGAAAAGAAAAGGAGGAGGGTGTATGGAAAGGAGACAGAAAAACAGGATGATTTAATATTCCATCCAGTATGGTTGAGTCTTATGTTCAACGGTTAAGTGTAGCTGAGTTGAACTGTCTTCTGTAGTCCCATTGTCCGAGAAGAACCCCTAATAAATGTCTAATGGATTTTAAAACCAAGAAGGAGCGCCAGGACAGATTGTGCCGAGTCAGAACACCACCAAACATTCACATCAGATCATTAAGAAATAGATATTCAAGTTTGATTGGGGTCCAGATCTACTTAGGAACATCTTCAATAGACTTTTGAATGTCCATTATTTGTCATAACAAGCACATGTCCTTCTCTAGGGCCAAGTGTTGCTTTTATCATGGAGGCCTACAGTAACAGCCACATTTTAAGTGAGTGGAGACCTAACATGCAGATTATAGTACAGAGATGGGCAAAATGAAAACAAACTGTCACGGACCCTGCCGTGTTATTTAGTGGGAATGCTGACATAGCATTCCAACTATCTGTTAAGCTACGCACAAAATTCTTTATTATTCCGCCGGGTTATTTTGCGCCTCTTCTTCTCCCACATTGAACATCGCAGAAACTCCGTTCGAACATCAAAACGTTCAGCTCGGTCGGGAATCGATGGCTATTACTTTTATCATTCATAACTTTCATAATTCCAGAGATACATCCCATAATTCATCACATTTTTAACATTGAAGTCAATGGAGAAACTCTTCAGACTTCAACAATCTTCATGCAACTTAAACTGCTAACTGCTCCTTCTTCAACTGCTAACTGCTCCTTCATACTTTCACTCAGAAACCTCATTCCAACTTTAAAATGTTACACATCTTTCTGACATTATTTGTATAACACAACTTTTAAATCTGATTCGTACTTTTAGAGATATTAAACATTGTTCAGACCTTGGTAAAGAGGCCTTCTTCAGATTTAGAGTGCGTGATGTCACTGCTAGAGTGGAGGACAGATTTAATTTTGCCTTCATATTTTCTTTTAAACCTGCCATAATTCCCAAACCCTACATTCCTGAGACATAATTTTTCACGTAGGAAAACATCTCGTAGCTTGTAAAATTAAAAAGAATTAAGCAAAATAATTAAACAAAATGCCTCTTGAGGGCATGAAGTGACAAAAACTTTCAACATGTCTCCATTAAACCCCATTATAAGTTCAGCCTCATCTTTTCCCACCACAGCAGCCGCACACCTTTAGTTAATCTGCCAAAAAGGCCACAATAGGGGCGTTCACACCAAGTACTTTTCCCACAGTAGTTCATGAGAACTTTAGTTCATGAGAGCTCCTTTAGTTCTGATGAACTAAAGCAGATCGCGTTCACACCAAAATGAGTTCCTGGGGGTGGATTAGGCAAATGAGCCGCTGACGTCACTTCTTCTTCTTCTGCTTTGGGTTTACTGGCAGGCCGCAAACAACTTCACGGCGAGTACAGTAGGTGGTGGTATGCACCTTAAAGTTGCAATTCGCCAAAAAACCGAGAGAAGAAGAAAAAAAACTTCCGCTTCCGCTGTATGCTTCTGTTTACCTTCCGACCTCAGACACGGTATGGAGTTGACGTTTTGGTGGTCGTGTTATACAGCTTCGTAACGGAGTTATTTAAGCCAATAACTCAGCCACAAATACAAATACAGATCGACCATTCAAATGCAATAGAAATGCTGAGTCGGAGGCGAAGGCGGTTAAGAAGCCTTAACAAAAGGATTAGACGACGAAATCACACACGATGGACATGTTTCGCCGTTGTACAGCCGAGGATGATGGCCGTTATCACGCCCAAAGAACAGCAATGGTACGTTCATTAAATCACATTAATACTATCTAATGTAGGATTTATGGAGTTATGTAGGGCTAATTTGTGTCTTTGTATGTGTTCCAGATATGCGAATACTACGGAACTCTGGGTGAACAATAGAACGTCGGCCTGGTGGGAGGTGGTGCCAACATGTGCAGTGGATCAAAGATTTCCGAATGTCCAAGGGCTCTTTTCAACTCCTCTGTATTCGCCTGGAAGCAACGTTGTGGAGAGGCATCTGAACAGCATGGAAATTGTAAATTGACAATAAAGCTGATATTTTGTACAGTGCATTTGGTTCTCTTTTATTTACCAGTCAACAGACACAATTACAATAGTGCAGACACACCTTAGTGCAAAGGTTAAATGTCAGTATCAAAACAGTACTCATACTGTATATTTGTATATTAATGAGTATATTATGTTAAATGTGTGTTAAAGACAATGGGATGAGGTTGAAAGCTCTTTAAAAACGTTTGTATACATACATGTTAACATACATGTTAAGCATGCACACCTGAATAACTACGTTACACACACACAGGTTAGTCTGTGTACCGCTGCACTGCTGCTGGTTTAAACAAAGACAGTCATGATGCTAGTGCCGTGCATGTAGGTTCTCTTTTATTTATCAGCAGCAGATCAATAAGTGTCAGTAGTATCAAAACAATATAATAACAGTGGCAATATATATATATATATATATAATAACAATAGGTAGGCTCAGCAGCAGACACACCTTAGTGCAAAGTTAGGTGTCAGTATTAATAACAGTGGCATATATATATAATCACAATAATACAAAATTAACTGTCACAGGTGTAGGCAATTTGGGGTGAAGTGTCTTGCCCAGGGACACAACGACATCCTGACTGCAGTGGGGTTTAAACCTGTGCTCCCCTGATCCGAACACCAATGCACCAGACCACTGCACCACACGCCTCCCAACAAGTCATTGTACAGTTTATCAACGACAAGTTTTTCTTAATTTTTGTATTGAAGGCCTGTTGGATTTAATCAGCTCGCTTAGCACTGCCAGAAGCCCAGCCAGAAAGGTATTTTGTTGCTCCACCTCGATTCCTGGGCCTTGTGTGAATGCAGCAGCCGTTCGTTGTTAAATTACAGAACATTGCACACTTATTCACAAGTCAAAACGTGTTCATAGCGGGCATGGCTGAGAATAGCTAGCTAGCTAGATGTTCAAGGTTCTTTATTGTCAATCTGACATAGCTACAGAGTAATTATGCAGTTGAAAATCTTATGTCACAGGCTTCTCCAACAATGCAACATAATAACATAATAACAATAAGAGCAAGAGCAATACAAAAATAATAATAGTTATAAAATTGAAATAAAGTTATGATGTGGAATAGTGCAATAGAGTCTATATACAAGTTATTGGAATGATATATATATATTAGGTATTAGATACATACTACTGAGTAGCAGATCAATGTTTGATGTTGTTTCAACAGTTCAATTTTTTAACAGTCTCACTGCCCGCGGGAAGAAACTGTCTCCGAATCTTCTTGTCCTTGCCAGGATGCTGCGGTAACGTCTGCCAGACGGCAACAGAAAGAACAGTTTGTGGCTGGGGTGATGGGGGTCTTTGATCATCCGTAGTGATTTCTTCCTGAGCCGCTGGGAGTAAAGGTCCTCCATGGATGGCAGCTCCGTCCTGGTGATGTGCTGTGCAGTTTTCACCACCCTCTGTAAAGCCTTACGATCGAGGTCGGTGCAGCTGCCGTACCAGGCCGTCATGCTGCCAGTTACGATACTCTCTATCGTGCACCTGTAGAAGTTGCAGAGTATCCTGGAATCCATTTTGAACCTCCTCAACCTGCGGAGGAAGAAGAGCCGCTGTCGAGCTTTCTTGGTGATGGTGGTGGTGTGAAGAGACCATGTCAGGTCCTCAGTGATGTGGACCCCAAGGAACCTGAAGCTTTTGACTCTCTCCACCGTAGTCCCATTGATGGCGATGGGGGCGTGTCCCTCTCCCTGCTGCTTCCTGTAGTCCACAATCAGCTCCTTTGTTTTGCTGATGTTGAGATGGAGGTTGTTATCCTGGCACCAAGATGTCAGGTTTTCGACCTCCTCTCTGTACGCCGTCTCGTCATCGTCTGTGATCTGGCCGATGACGGTCGTGTCATCAGCAAACTTCACGATGGTGTTGGAGCTGTGTGTGGCCACGCAGTCGTGGGTGAACAGGGAGTAGAGGAGAGGGCTGAGCACTGGTTGTTACCAGCTTGGACCTAACGTTAGCAAGTTCTAGCATGGCTAGCTCAATCTACTGAGCAAATAAAAGTACATATAAGACCAGTATTGTGCAGATTAAAACAGTGCAGTGCATGTATTTTATTTTACCTTGGTAGTCGTCCCGACATGACTTTGCCAGGTCTGCTAACTTTGCAGAGCTACAGAAACTGCATTCAGTAGAAGCTTCTGAATGCGGCGCTTCGCGTCCTCCGAGTAAATCGCCAGAAGCGCAGACACATCCTCATCACTCCACCGCTCCAATTGATTTATTTAGTGTTGCTATAATAACTGCTTTCACAAAAGGAATCTCTTCGGGTGTGCTGCTGTCCGAAGCGAGGAAATACAATGGCCGCTTCCAAAAAAAAATTCAGAGTCAAACGGGCGTGGTTTGCATTCCGCACAGCCAATCAGACGTACGAACTACTTTCTCCCACGACAGTCCCTGCTAGAGAGCAGGGACTGAAAAGCGGTTCGGACGAACTCAATTGAGCTACTTTAGTTCCTGGGGCTTTTTGGTGTGAACGCAAATATATCGTAGTTCTGATGAACTATTGTGGGAAAAGTACACTAAAGTACTCCGGTGTGAACGCACCTATTATTAACCCGAAAGTACACAAAAAGTACACTTCAGATGCTCAAGTTCCTTCCAATCACCATGGAAACCTTTGATCTCTGGACACGTGGTTAGCTCAAATAAAAACACCTGTGTCATGGAACACGATGATGTCATAACTCCAACTGACATGCTCAGAGCAGGAGACTTCAGATAATGGTTAATGGTCCTGCCCTCAACAGCTCTACGTCAATTATGGGGTGTCATCATATGCCGTTTCCATGGAAACGCATCCCTCGCCATAAAACACGATATCGCTGTAACTCCAATAGACACGGTCCGATCGTCCCCCAAACTTCGCTTGTATATCAACGGTCCATGCCTCAACAGCTTTACGCCAAATCTGAGATCTCACCATAGGCTGTTGCCATGGAAACGCATCCCTCGCCATAAAACACGATGTCGCTGTAGCTCCAATGGACACGGTCCGGTCGTCCCACAATCTTCACCTGTATATCACCTCTCCATGCCTCAACAGCTCTACGTCAAATCTGACATCTCACCATATGCCGTTTCCATGGAAACGCATCCCTCGCCATAAAACACGATGTTGTCGTAACGCCTATGAAAAGGGTCAAAACAGCACCACACTTCAGATAATGGTTAACGGATTGTAAAATGTCAATGAAGATGTCAGACTTAGTATATTTGTTAATAATTACATACAATACATGAAATGTGTGTGTGTGTGTATGTTCCAAGTGAATCTGCGGCCCCCTGGTGGCCAGTACATAAATGATGTGGCCCCCACCACCATCCAAGTTGCCCATCCCTATTATGGCGCGTTTCCACTACAGCGCGCAGCCCGGTTTAAGAGGGCTGTGACGTCAGCGGCCCGTTTGTGGTTGCGTTTCCACTTGGCCTAGTACCGGCCGGCGGGTCCTAATTCACAGTTTTCCTGGCCTCATAAAATCGCGGGTCTAGGGCCAGAGACAACGAGGCTGAGTCGGGCTGAGTATGCTAAACTAGAGAGAGCATTGCTGGCAAGGGGGCTACAACTACAACAAGATGGACATATTTTACCGTGATTTAATTGTAATACACGTTTCAAAATGATGCCGAAGTAACAACATACTGATACCGGTTAGTAAAAACCATGAATTAATGCTTTGTCAAGTCTGCAGACAGACGGCAGGGGAAAAACCTTTTAAAATGTTTGTTTTCTAAATGGAGATTGGCTAAGCTAACGCAGTATATGCTCCGACCGTCCACACTCACAACAACGGCCTATACAGACATAAATAAAGCAGCGACTGTATTCACCATGACACAGGCAGTCTGTGGTTTGTACTAGTTTAACTTTTGTCTAGTTTCTGAACATATATGAGGAGCTGTGAGCTCTGAGTGCTAACAGCTAACGGCTGTGTTGTTTTTCTGAGGTTCTCTGAAGATCACTTCACGGCTCCGCCTACACTGCGTTACTATAGATACTGCCCCAGTTCCTAAACTGTAATGGAAATGCGCCATAAAGTGAGCCAGTCCTAACGAGGCCCAGCCATACCGAGCGGGGCCGAGCGAGGCCGTGTAGTGGAAACGCGCCATTATAGTATAATGGGCCATAAAGCTGCATCTGATACAATATTGGAATCTCCCTTTTCTTTAACCCATTCTGGATATCAGACCACTGCATGTCTGCTTAGCTTGTATCATGGTCAAATAGCTATTGAGGTTGGTATCACTAGAAGAAATAATATGAAATGCAACAATGGTTCCCAATTGTTTTTATTTGGTCTCAGACCACTGAACTACTAATGGCGCTTTTCCACTGCAGGACCTAGCACGGTTTAGCACAGCTTAGTTTGGCCTTGGTTGGCCAGGCTCACTTTAAGCTGCGTTTCCATTACAGTTTAGTAACTGGGCTAGTTACTATAGTAACGCAGTGTAGGCGGGGTGATCGGCTGTTCGGCGGGCGAAGCGACGCTGCGTAAAACTGCCGTGACGTCATCTTCAATGCGAACCACAAAACCAAAACGTCCGCCGTTAGCTGTTAGCACTCAGAGCTCACAGCTCCTCATATCTGTTCAGAAACTAGACAAAAGTTAAACAAGTACAAACCACAGACTGTCTGTGTCATGGCGAATACAGTCGCTGGTTTATTTATGTCTGTAGGCCGTTGTTGTGAGTGTGGACGGAGCATATACAACGTTAGCTTAGCCTGATCAATCCGATCTCCATTCAGAAAACACACATTTTAAAAGGTTTTTAGCCTGCCGTCTTGTCTGCAGACCGGTATCAATATGTTGTAGCCCCCTTGCCATTCAGCAGTCGAGAGTGTTTACGTCACTAGTTTAGCATATTCAGCCCGGTAAGAACCTTGATTTTGGAGGGCCAGAAAAAAGGTGAAAAAGTAGCCCTGAGCCGGAACTACCCCTAGTGGAAAAGCAAAAAAAAACGTGCTACGTGCTGCAGTGGAGAAGCGCCATAAGATACCCTGAAAGGGGCTTACTTGTGTGTTGTTTTTGCCCCAGTAGGGATACCTCCATTTTGCTTTACAAGTATTACTCTTAAGATACAGTTGGCCACCATTATGCATCTTCCTGACCCACTATACCTTCTAAAGTGTCTCCTTTATGTCGATTACCTAATTCTCTTGACACAGTTCATTGAAATAGTCATGGCCTCCAAAATGAGTTGATACTTCATTTACCAAATTAGAAATTTGATTAACTCAAAGAAAATAACCCCCAGTCCTATCTAAAACATTCCACATTTTTGGAACTAATTTATATTGCTGGTGCCTTATCCAAAGGCGCATTTGGATCTGCATCTGAGACACTTGGAGATGCCTGGTTTGATGGATGTGCGTTTAATTTCAGTACCTGGATAGGCTAGGCTGAGAGGCCCAAAAAGCCCATTTGAGGGCTCCACTTGTGATCACAGAGCTATAATTAATTAGATCAATTTCTAAATCTACACTTTGGAACAGCCAATGGGAACCTTTTGTCTTGGATCTAGCTAAGACCCTTTGCTTTGATTTTAGACTTTAGAACAGCCAATAGGAGCCTCCAGTTTTTAATCTCGACTTTGAAGCAGTCAATACAAATCTATTGTTTGAAATAAACATTTTCCACAGCTGATGGGAACCAACTATACCTGAAGACTTCAGGATCACTCAAAAGCAGTATCTTCCCTAAGCTGTCTTTAATTTTGAAGCAACCAGCGGTTTAGCTTAATGGTAGTTTTCTCGATGCTTCTTCTTTACCTTTGATTCTTCTTTTCTCTCTGAGATTGTCTTTGTCTCTCGTTTCGTATCCTCAGCAGGACCATGTGGATTAGCGCTGAAAGCTAATGAAATGTAATTACCACCTTTGTCGATAAGAATCGATTGGCTAGGGTCTCACAGGCCCCTTTCCAGAGAAGGTCCCGGAGGGGCCAGTGTTGAAGCCGCGATGGTTACCCCCCCCCCCCCCCCCCCGGCACGCAGGCTTTATTTTCTGTCTGGTTGCCTGGAGCAATATGAGATAGCATTGACAGGGCAGTATGAAGTGGAGTCAGATCTGTCGGATGGTCCCTCAGCAGGGGGAATGAGATTCCTTATCAAATCAGCCGGATTAGAGAAAGGGTGTCACGGAAAACGTCAATTCCTTCATCAGCCGCGAGAAGATCAGATTTTGGCATGTTTGTGTGTGTAAGAGACTGAATTATAGGGAGAGTGTGTTGCTTAATTTGCCCCACTTCCTTTGCTTCACCTCATGTGAACCATGATTAAGACGGCAAACTTCATATTTTTCTTATAGTGATTTTTTTCTCTAATTATGACGTCTGTTTTAATTTACTTTCAGTTTGCAGATATATTGGTCTTCTTTGAGAAAAGTTTGTTTATTATTAATGTTTTTCATGGTTAGGGTCCAAGGAGATGTCCATATAATACAACTTTTAAGTAAAACCATGAGAAAAGAGTTGTGTGAATCTGATTATGTAGCTTATTGATTGGATACATTTTTAAATGTTCGACAGTGCCTTTGGTTAACCTCGTTAAAAAAGAAGAACTAGGAAGGTTTGAGAGGCCAAAATGCACTGAATGGTATGATTATTGTCTTACCTTTCTAAAAAAGTAAAAATGCTTTCTTTTAAAGGTCCCCTATCATGCAAAATGCATTTTTTGATGTATTTCCCGGTGTGTCAGGGAACTCACAAAGTATCAGAAAAGAAAACCCTCTCTCTCCTCCGTACCCAAATCTCTAAAAACGGGGGTACAACGGAGCTGATCCAGATTTGCTGCCGATATGACGTAATATCGGAAATGTGGGCTGGCTTTACACCCGCGGCCCTATCAGAAACAATACGCAACGTGTTTTGGATGTAATATGGTCTTTGTTTACATTAGCAAGTATTGCTAACACTCAGAGCTAACCTGTACTGGAGAGAGTATGTGTAAAAAAGCAGGACATAATAAGGTACTCACCCACCTTGTGGTAAACCCGCAAGAGAAAAAGCATTTGAGCTCCATACTGTTTCAGAAATAATCCTTGACGTATTTTTGAACATGATATGGCGTTTCATCACGGCAGCATTTAGCTGAGTATCTAGAATTCTGAGCAGGCATAAGCTCCTTAAAGGTAAGGACTCAGAATCAGCACTTCTCTAACAGGGCTGAAATAGAGGGGTATGAGGCATGGCTAGAATGGGTGATCTGTTTGGTATTTTGAGCAAAACACATCATAGACATGTTTTTCATATAATTGTATCAGGGTTTCCGTTAGCCGGTAATTACCGTTTTTTAGCTGGTAACATTTATAAAAAAACGGTAAATTCAAAACCTGCCGGTCAAAATGTCCGGTAATAATTAGGGATGCTCCGATCGATTGGCCGCCGGTCATTATCGGTCGATATTCACTCTTAATAGTTTGATCGGTGCTCTCTATAAAGGCCGATCAGGAGAGCTGGATCTGATCGATATGGACATAAACGCGAGTGAAGTATAACCGGACGCGAGAGAGAGAGATCAGAGATCAGATCAGCTGCTGAGTCTGACAGAGACACGCAGCTCTGCATGATCACCTGAAGCTCCGCCCGCTGTTTAACGAGCTGCATGAGAAACTGACCGGCTGTCAGGAGAGAGAGAGAGAGGGGGAGAGAAGAAAAAGAGAGGCTCAGTTCCTCCCGTGTTATTATCCAAAGTTAATGTAAACTTTTGAATAATGTACTTTATCTACTATAAGTAGTTTGTTTGAATGTAATAATTATGTTGTTTGTTGTTTGTGGAAGCGCATCATTTATTGAAAAAGGAAAATTTCGATCTGTTACGATTATAAACTAAAGCAATGTAAAAATGACTCCCATTAACTGAGTTTTAAACATCAGCATATCCGGTCATAGTTCGGTAATTACATGCTAACAAAAACTCTGCTACACAATTCTTATTATTATTATTGAAACATGACCGGTAAGTTTCAAATTTGTCCGGTAAAATTAATTCTTTCCGGACACTTGACCGGCAAGAAAAAATCCTAGCGGAAACCCTGATTTGTATATATCTGAGACCCATAATATATGCCTAAAAATAGCATGATCTCTAATATAAAGGGAATGCATATATTTCTCCGAACCAGCTTGCTATTCAACCTATTAAGAGATAGCACAATCCTTTTACACATACTGAAATGTAACTGTAGATTTTCACTTGCTGCTGTTCTTGTCTGTTTAATAACCTTGGACATAACCACTCGTTTGCATTTGATGTCATCTGCCAAAGACATGATGATGATCCCTCTATTGTGTATCTGTTCTGCTGTCTGTCACTGCCTTTTCCTTATAGATGAATAGATGGATTGACATGAAATGTTCTATGTACAATTATGCTCTCAAGGGCTAGAGACAGAATGATTTTGGTGACCCTGTGACATTCATCATGAAACCACTATCAGGCTCTTTCACAACATAAATCGCTTAGTGCAGACTGACTTTATGGACCCCGTGATCATCACAAAACAACCCCATCAGGCCTTTATAAAACTGTTCTGCTATCAAACCTAACCGATTTGAGATTAAAGATGAATTAGCCTGTTTTTGGTTCTAGCCTGAACAAGCTATTGTTCTGTGGGAAACTATTTCTGTTCAGTAAATGGCAGAAAACATGCAAGAGGTGGACAGAGTTGTATCTCTCCCACGCACTCACACACACAACACTGTGGTGGTAGGGGGAAGGGGCCAAGTGTGTGGGAGAGATGGAGGGAAGGATCGATAGAGCAGCGAAAGAGTGCTGTAAACCATGAAAGAAGACAACAGCCTCCTGTTTTCCCACAGTGCACCAGACTCTGTTAGCCTGGGAGCTACAGCGCTACCACCAACACTTTCTCACTCACACAGAAACACTTGCATACAATCACCTGGCTCGAGTAGAATGATAAAGAAAGAATAGCATCGACCAAGGATATATCACTCAGCTTCTCTGGGAACTAACACACTTTAGTGAGAGAGGAATAGTTTATTCTGAACTTCTTCACACTCACAGAATGGAAATTATATTCTTTGTTTATGTCCTACAGTGCTTTGCGAAACTTATATTATGCTTCACCTTAAATGTTTTTCATTTCTCCACCTGAAAAGTGTCCAAGAGCAGATATTGTAGCACACACATGCCAATAAATTTAAATTCTATGTAGCCTAATTTGACATTAGAACAACAATATAAGGCATGGAGAGCTAAAACATGTACAAGCCTTTACTAGGGTCAAAGGCTTTAAGCTCAGTGTTGTGTAAAAACATGTGTGAGTAATGGTCTGTTAATGACAGTCAGCATGTGTGTGTGTCCATCCTTGTTTGTGTTTCATGTCACTGGCATCATTGGCATGGAAAACAAGCCCCAGTTTGGAGCATGCAGTGCAGAGAATAGGCACAGCGTGTATTTGTTTGACCGTCCGCATCATCCCATCAGTTACACACAGCAATTGGGTTTATTTAAAATCATCTAAGCAGAACCAGCAAAGCCCCCAACTAATAATAACTCAAACAAATGCCCTTCAACTGTATAAGAGCGTTTGGAATCCTATAAATACTCATGTAAATAGCGGGCTATTTTCAGCTGCTTGAGATGCAGCCGGGTTATAGCATCTCATTTGTTGTGTTGTCAGAAAGGAATCGTGATATAAAGATCTGAGGGGCCCGAGATGACTCAAATTATGAAGTTCTCATTGTAAACACTGTTGTTCGTTTTTGTGCAGATGATTTACTGAAACTTGTTTAAAGATATTTGTGTGCTTGTAGATTCATAGCATCTCTTTCTTGCCCCGACTAAGACTGAACTAAAATTGATTAGTTTTACAACTCATTTTATGTGGTTTTGATAAATGTTTTCACTCCAATTTCAAACCAATTTTATCGTATTTGTAGCAACAAATAGGTATTCGTAACAACTGAAATATGATCACTTACTTTTTTTGATACACAGCCTAGATCATATACTACATTGCATATTTTATGAAAAGAGAATCTTGTGTTTCAATGGAGTAGCATAACACATATTCTCACTTTCTTAATGTTTTAAAAATCCTTTTTTTGACAAGATCCCATTCATGTTTCGGTAGGGGTGTAACGGTATACGTATTCGTCCCGTACCGTGACGGTTCGGCACATGCAGTCACACGACGAATACGCCTAATTTTTACGAGTGGGTAAAAAGTCTGTCATTCAGGGCAGTATCCACTACTACACTAATCCAGGGGGCGGTATTGCGCCTAAAAGCTGTTTGCCAGCCGCCCTTAAACAACAAATGAAGAACAAGAAGAAAACAACAAAATGAAAAAAAAAAAGAAGAAAAGTTAGTATGGCGATAACACACAGGAGCTAGAAGACCCACCTGCTTCTTTTAAATCAGCTGTGTGGGAACATTTTGGGTTCCCTGTGGACTACAATAACGATGGAGTGCGAGTGGTGGATCGGACGAAGACGGTGTGCTGGCATTGTTTGACAGCGGTGTGGTATGCTAATGGTAACACACGCCAAACATGCTAAATCATATCAGAAGGCATCACCCAGATTTGCCAATCACCGGAGCCCGGCTAAAGACAACAGCAGTTCTATTTCGTATAGGCTTCGCCCTCTAAGGCTATCGCTATTGGGTAATCCCCTGCGCACCCGTGCAGCACTGAAACACTTGTAGTCCACGCCCACCTGCGAAGTGGGCCTCACCCTCGGGCTCACTTCCGGTATAAATAGGAAGGAGGCCCGACAATCTGCTCCCTCTTTTCTTCAGCACCCCGTTACTGAAGCACGAGAGACACTTAAAGCATTTCAACATGAGTAATACACGAAATTGTGTCAGAGATTGTCCCTCATGGGGCACTGGGTACATCATGAGCTATGACCAGCACACTATATGCGAATCCTGCCTGGGGTCGGAGCACGCGTACGCGGCTCTAAACCAACAGGTATCGTGTACCCACTGTGCCCGTCTCCCCTCGGCCGACAGGAAGCGAAGAGCGGACGCTCTCGCTGCTGCGGCCGAGGAGGACGATTGGCCCGTCCAGGCTTACGAGCCCGCGGACGAGGGCCTCGTGTTCCTGGAGCCGAGTGCCGAGCAGGAGTAGGACGACTCCTACCCCGTCTCCCTCCACGGTTCACCGTTCGGTTCTCCCCTCCCTCCTCTCCCCCGGACGGAGGAGACAGAGTCGGAGCAGGGTGCCAGCTTGGCTGCCGAACACGCGGTCCCCTTCTCCGTCACCACAGCGCTACCAGCGATAGGTAGCATCCTAGGGGAACTGCCGGAGATCATCAGGAAGGCAGCCGCCTGCAGAGATCTCCCCGTTCCCCTAGCTCAGGAGAGGTGTGCTCTGGACGACATGGCCGGAGTGACCCGATCTGGCCACGCTTCCCGGCCATCAGGAGGTACCAGGAGGGGGCGGCGGCAAACCCCAGGACCCTGAAGGCTCCGGTGGCCACATTTGTTCCCCTCACCAAGGTGGAGGGGTTCACAGATGCTGGTTTCCCGGCCACCCCTTCTCTGGAGCCGAACCTGACGGCGTTTTTTGGGGTAAAACAGGCCAACATGATTGCCAGACGGCGTCCTACGTTGGCCGCCCCCAGAGACCAGTATGTCGCTCGCCAGGCCGACCGGGTGCACCAGTGTGCCTTCCAGGCGTCGGCGAATAATATCGCGCTGCTGTCCAACTCGGTGGTGACGCTGGTAGAACGGTCCACCACCTTGGCCTCGGAGGAGGCAGAGGAGATCAGCAAGGCGGCCAGCACCAGATCTTGGCGTGGGTGACGCAGATCCAGCGCCACCTCTGGCTGCAGCAGGCGTCCGTAACAGAGGCGGCCAGGAAAGTGCTGCTGGACGCTCCAATCACCCCGGACGGGCTGTTCGGACCCCAGTTCCACACCATGGTGGAATCCATGAAGACGGCCGCAGAACAGGCGGACGACATTTGCCAGTACGTCAGCTGGCTCCAGCCTGCTGAGCGCCCATCGGTTAGTAGCCAGCAGGGCTCGCTGCAAAAGCCTGCTGTTTTTAATCTATCGGTTAGTAAACTGCAGAGCTCGCTAATTAAGCCAGCTGCCACTAATCTGTCGATTAGTGGACAGCAGGGCTCGCTGCAGAAGCCTGCCATTTTTAACCTATCGGTTAATAAACTGCAGAGCTCGCGGCATTCCTCTGTCCGAGATATGCCTCCTACACGCGGTCATAATAAGCCCACGAGCGCCGTTATAACGCCTCATGTGGACAGCACTGCACACACCTCCACTCATCCCCTGAGCGTTTACGCACCTCATGATGAGAGCCGGAGTGAAACGCAGCGTGTGGAGGCTCCCTCGCAGCCCTTTCGGTCCAGGCCCACCTTGGTTTGCCTCACGGGCAGCGGCGGCGAGGGCTCTGGCGTGGCTCGTCACCATGGCGACCACAGCACATCTCGAGCATGTGCGCCCGCTTTCAGAATGTTTCTCAGATTGGCAGCGCATGTGTCTGATGGACAGATGGATGAGCAGGCTGATCAGCAGAGGGTACACCCTGCAGTTCGCCTCTCCCCCCCCGCAGTTCAATGGGATACAGGAAACACTCCTGTCATCCCAGGAACAGTGTCTTCCACTCCATTCAGAGCTGCAAGAACTCCTGCTGAAAAAGGCTATTTCCAGGGTTCCTCAAGGGGAAGAAAATCAGGGGTATTACTCCCGCTATTTTCTTGTCCCGAAAAAGACCGGGGGAATGAGACCCATCCTCGATCTGTCAGCGTTCAACAGGGCAATAATGAAAAGGCCTTTTCACATGCTGACGATCAAACAGGTGCTGGAGTGTGTTCACCAGGGAGACTGGTTCACGTCTATAGACCTGAAGGATGCATACTTCCAAGTACCCATCATCCCAAAACACAGGAAATTCCTGCGTTTCTCATTCCAGGGAATATCGTACCAGTACAACCGTCTGCCGTTCGGTTATTCCCTGGCTCCTCACACTTTTTCACAGTGTGTAGAGACGGCGCTGCAGCTGCTACACAGAGGAGGGATGAGAGTACTATTTTACCTGGACGACCTGCTGTTGCTGGCTCGCTCCAGGGAGGAAGTCGCTTTGCAGACGGTACAGCTCTTATCACATCTGTCAAAGCTGGGTTTCATGGTAAACTGGAAGAAGAGCTGTCCTCTTCCCTCCCAGATTATTGTCTATCTGGGTGTGGAATTGAACTCAGCCCGCATGAGAGCGCGACTCTCACAGCAGAGAGTGGAGGCACTGACAGCTCTCCTCCGAAGCATCACACCCTGCAGCGTGGTGACAGCCCTCTCCGTGATGCAGCTGCTTGGCATGATGGCAGCTGGTCACGTGGTGATCCCCCTGGGTCTCCTTCACATGAGGAGACTCCAGAGGTGGTTTATTCGCCTGCGTATCGACCCAGTGCGACAGAAGAGGCGCATGGTGGCCATCCCTCCTTCCGTGGGTTCAGACTTAACCTATTGGAAAAGTCCCCACGTCCTGTCAGCGGGGGTGCCCCTGGGCAGAGTTACGTCACACATCTCGGTGTTCACAGACGCATCTCTATCAGGGTGGGGAGGAACGTGTATGTCGCAGGCAGTGGGGGGACAGTGGCCGGCTCACATGTCCCTCCACATAAACGTGCTGGAATTGCTCTCCATACGGAGAGTAATCCAGCATTTTGCCCCGTAGCTGCGGAATCAGCATGTGTTGATTCACACAGACAACACAGCCGCGGCAGCCTACATCAATCGCCAGGGCGGAGTACGCTCAGCGCAGCTTCTGAACACAGCCAGGCGGCTGTTGCTCTGGGCGCGCGCACACTTGCTCTCCATCAGAGCAATGTATGTTCCCGGCGAACTGAACAAAGGGGCAGACCTCATGTCCAGAGGAGGTCCTCGCCAGGGGGACTGGAGCCTCCATCCCAAGCTAGTCTCCCAGGTGTGGAACCGGTTCGGGAGAGCAGAAGTGGATCTGTTCTCCGCACGCGGGAACGCGCAATGCGCCCTCTGGGGGTGGACGCGTTCGCACATCGGCCATGGCCCAGGGTACTGTTGTACGGTTTCCCACCAGTCCCGCTGATCCCTCGGTTCCTGGACCGAGTGCAGGAGGAGCGACTGTCAGTGATCCTAATTGCCCCGGAGCGCACAGGCGCTTCCTGGTTTCCATGCCTACAGCGTACGCTGTCAGGCAGACCGTGGGAAATTCCGTGGCGCGGGGATGCGCTCTCGCAGGTGGAGGGAGCGATCAGCAGTCACCCAGTGATAGGCCAGCACTTATGGGCATGGCCCCTGAACGGGAACACTTAGAGGGGCTTGGCCTCTCTCACGATGTTGTACGTACCATTCAGGGAGCCAGGGCCGCGTCCACTAGAGCGTCCTACACAGCCAAGTGGACAGCGTTCCAGCGTTGGTGTGTAGAAAAAAGCCTGGACCCCATTACGTGCCCCCTGCCTCATGTGCTGTCGTTCCTCCAGCTGTTGTTGGACAGGAATTTGGCCTTCAACACGATCAAGGTATATGCTGCTGTCATATCATCGTGTCACGTGGGTTTCGGGGTCGGGACGGTGTTTAGTCACCCCCTGACAAAACGCTTTCTGCGAGGAGTACAGAGACTCAGACATGTGTCACGCGCACTGGCGCCTCAGTGGGATTTGTCTTTGGTGTTACGCGCACTAAGCAAAGCCCCATTTGAACCTTTGGATCAGGTTCCCCATAAACTGTTATCAGCCAAAGTAGTATTACTTTTGGCTCTAACATCAGCAAAAAGGGTGAGTGATTTGTCTGCTCTCTCTGTGGCTCCGTCATGTCTCCGGATCCAAGGAGATGGCACTTCAGCTGTTTTACGCCCTAACCCGGCTTTTATGCCAAAGGTCATCACGAGCTCTTTTAGGTCAAGAGTGATCACCTTGGATGGCTTCTTTCCTCCTCCTCACAGGTCGGAGGAGGAAGCCACGTCTCATGTCCTCTGTCCCGTGCGCGCGCTGTCCTGCTATGTGGCGCGCACGGCTGCTTTGCGCCGTTCCCAGCGCCTGTTTGTGCATTACAGAGAGCGCTCATTAGGGCAGCCTCTGTCTGCACAACGGCTGTCACACTGGCTGTGGGAGGCTGTGTCGCAGGCATATGTCTCCTCTGGGGTGGATCCCCCGGAGAACATCAATGCGCACTCCACCAGAGGAATTTCCTCCTCCACGGCTTTGCACGGAGGAATGTCAGTGGAAGACATTTGCACTGCTGCTTCTTGGTCTTCCCCCTGTTCATTTATTCAATTTTGAGGGATGTCTCCCATTCCTCTCTGACACACCCTGTACTGAGTGTCCTGTCAGAGTGAGTGACGTCAGGGATCCAGCTGTGCGCTCTCCTGCCTGTCTGCACGCAGAGAGCTGCCCTTGTTCCCCCTTTTTTTGTCGCTGGGCAAAGTGTGACCTTCGTCTATACTTTTTCACAGCAGCAGGGTTGTATTGTTCCCAGCCTTCGTCCCCTCATGGAAAATATTCATGTTATGCTATATTCCAGGGACTGTGATGCGCCATTCGCATGGCGCAATAGGCATGGGTTGTTATCTGAGCAGGTGTATCTGTGCTTCTAGTACCGGGCGGAGCCAGTGGGGCGCAGACTACATCTTGCTTCGTCCTTAACCCAATAGCGATAGCCTTAGAGGACGAAGCCTATACGAAATAGAACTGAAGTTACCTACTGTAACTCCAGCTTCTACTGTATGAGTATAGGCGTAGCCCTCTAAGTTCTGGGCCCCACTGGCTCCACGAATAGCTGAAGAAAAGTTGTTTGTGTGGGAGCAGATTGTCGGGCCTCCTTCCTATTTATACCGGAAGTGAGCCAGAGGGTGGGGCCCACCTCGCGGGTGGGCGTGGACTACAAGTGTTTCAGTGCTGCGCGGGTGTGCAGGGGATTACCCAATAGCGATAGCCTTAGAGGGCTACGCCTATACTCAGGGGTGCACACAACTTTCTCAGTGAGGTCTCTGGAGTCAGTGTTTGGTACTCCAACTTCTGACGATTGTCAACCGGGGGGGGGGTGGCGTCAGTGGAGTACAGCGCTTCGCGATTATCAACGGGGGGGGGGGGGGGGGGGGGGGGGGGGGTGGAGTACAGCGCTTCTCGATTGTCAACGGGGGGGGTGGGGGTAGCGTCAGTAGAGTACAGCGCTTCGCGATTGTCTACGGCGGGGGGGGGTGGTAGTAGAGTACAGAGCTTCGTGACCGCGGAGCGTGTGAACGTTGTGATCAGCTGTTTTAGCGCAGGGCTGCTGTACAGACCGACGTTAACAGCAGCCCTGTCTGTGCACACGGAGACCGACTCTGTCGTCCGGTGAACTAACCGCCTTCTGGAAAAGCTTCACATTTACGTCGGTACGCAAATGCGCTTTGTGACACAAGTGACGGTACGCATTTCAGATTGTTGCCGCGCATGCGTACCTGCGTACCAGTTATGTGCACCCCTGCCTATACTCATAGAAGCTGGAGTTACAGTAGGTAACTTCAGTTTAACAGCTTATCCCCGCTATTTTTAAGAAGCCAATAGACATGAAAGCAGAGAGACCAAAATAATTAACGGAAGCTTTTGGCATATATATTTCAACGGCTATGCCGTTTGCAATAGTAGAGGACCCCGGCTTTTATTGATTGTGATTGAAAGTGATTGAAACACTATCTTATTTATTTTGTAATATTTTCAAGACATTCTTTTTAGTTTTACAGCTTATTGAACCTTTTTGTTTGACATCAGCCATTATAGATAATATGGCCATCTGAGTGTGTGTGGTACTGTTTGTGGTTTGTTTTTAACTGTGTAATAAAGTTAATTATTCAAAATGTTAGAGTTCCTTATTTTTAAACTGACGTTTGCACTACTGTTCAAAATAAATAAACCTGAAATTATGCATTTGGGCCTTTTTTTTACTTTTTCTTGTTGTACCGAACCCGTACCGAACCGTGACCACCAAACCGAGGTACATACCGAACCGTGAATTATGTGAACCGTTACACCCCTATGTTTCGGAATTATATTTTTCACTTATTTTGTTTTAGGAACCAACTTTTCACTTTATCTCGTATCACAAAACATTCTCATTATTACACAAAAACAACAGAAAGAGTTTCTCCTTATAACACGCACGTACAAACTAGAAACTTTACATTGCTATATATAACATCAAAATGAATTCATAATGGTTCAGTCTCCTGGGCATGGATAGAAAAGGTTATAATGTTTTTGCTGGAGCTGCAGACTATATAGTTTTAACATTTTTATGCACATCACATGAACTCTAAAAGTCAAGTACAGCCAATTATCTTAAACGCGTCATGCTAGAACTTTCTCGCTGCTTGATACAAATGGAATACTTCTAATTTCCCATTACTTACCTATAAGTCAAGTGAGGGGTTACACTACTGGATGGAGGTTAAAAGCAAACCAATTAAAATACCCCTGCATAGCTGTAACCACGGTAACCGGCAGGTAGATTTCCTGTTTGTTACAGGAAGTTAAAGTGCTGCCAATAACCAAAGCCATCTTTTGTTTTGTCCGTCTCTCCCACTTTGTTTCTTACTTCGTCACTTACACTGTCTTGGTGGTGAAGTCCACTGTAATCTAAAGACTTTTTATAAAACCCCATCCCTTTTCCCTCTTGGTTTTATTAATCCCCTCCCGCTTTTTCTTTCCTCCGACAGCTGCCTGCCCAGCTTCCCTTTTTTTTCTCCCACCACTTCACCCATTCGTCTCCCTTTCTGTCAGTTTGTCTTTCATGTTGTACCCCCAGAGCGAGAGGATTCCTGCAGAGGAGTGGCATTTAGAGAATCTGGCTCCCCTATTGCTGTCCCTCCTCTGGGGTTAGAAAAAATCAATCCCACTAATTAGATATGTGCATCACTGTTATTTTGTCTCTACATGTGTGTGTGTATGTGTCTGTGTGTGTGTGTGTGTTTCTGCCTGTCCTGTAATCTATATTTAATGTTAGGAAGCAGAGCTTTAAAGAGCGCCACAGCTGGCCTGTTTGCTAATTAATTACATTTTCCCCTTTAATTACCATTTAGTTGAAGCCTGTGCTTTCTTCTTTCATTCTTCATCTCGCTTTCTTTCTTTCCATATTCTCCCTTTTATATATTCTTTGATTTTCTATCCACTTTTCTCACTTTGTTATATGTCACCGCCTCTGTCAGGCAGATTATTTGTTGCTTTTCATTCTTTTTACGTTATGTTAAATTCACACCTTTCAACCGACAGTCTTTTTTTGTATCTTGCTGCTCCCTGTTCTTCTACAATAGTTGAATAACCTCTGACTGGAGAATTAGCACCACCAGCTGTTTCACATATGGGTTGTTGCAAATGCAAATTCAATAGCATTTGGTTAATATTTGTTTCTATTTGGATGCAAACCTGATTAGTATGTGACTCTTCGACCATGCTAGCTGCTCTTGAGGCTGTACTGTGGCACAGTGCGGCTTTGAGCTAAATGCAAACGTCACCATAAATGTAGGTTAAAAAAAACAGAAACAAAAACTGCATCTTATCCTCACTTGGCTTTCTTTACATTCCCTATCCATCTCTTTCCCTTATATCCTTCTCCTTGTGGCTCAGATCTAAGATCGGCTGTTAGTGTCCCGGGGGAGAGAGCGAGAGCAGAGTCTCCATCTGCCTCTCAGCCTCGTCATCCCCCGCCCTCCTTCCCCTCCTCACCCTCTCTCTCTCTCTCCATGGGATCCTGGTCCGTCACCACCTGTCAGATGGTCGTCTCTCTCCCTCAAACCAGCTCCGTCTCTGTCCAACTGTCAAATGAAATTTTGAGTGAACTTCAAATGTCTTAAAAGACAGAAATGGGAAAAGATGTGCACCATCGGTCTGCTTGAAGTAAGCTGTTTTTAGAAACTACCCTCAAGAGAAACGCACAATATTTTTCATATTGATTCGGACACTGTAGTGGATATAATTCAGAGTTTTTCAGGCTGTCCACAAAGAGTTTCCAGATTTATTGTGTTATTTTCCCAGCAAAACCATATTAATATAAATTACCTTTTAGATCAAACTTGACAGAGTTAATGTTTTTCCTTTAAAAGCCACCTAAACATACTGCTGAAAACCTGATTCCTTCAAAATGTTCTCCTGTGGTCGTCTCTGCCATTCATTCACTTGCTCCATCAGCCCTGCACTTTATCAATCTCCTCTGATGTGGAGGAAATTGCAAAGATGAGGTGTTTCTTTGGCTTTCACTGAGAGGCTCCAGAAGGTGAACTATATCCCACTTCTCCAATAGAAGAGTAAGTCAATCTGAAAGTTGTACAAGAATTTCTAAGGACAAAGTCCAAAGGATTGTCCCGTATTATTATTTAAGCAATTTTAGAGGCGATTCAAGAAAATTCAGTGAGCCCTTGGAGTCTGAAAGCTGAGTTTCTTCCCGTTAAGTGAGTATGACACATTCATAGTTTATTAAATGTTAAGATGCCCTCAGACGCTGTTTCTTGAAAGATGTTGCGTTTTGCCCCTGCCTGCAGGGCCGTGGGGTTTAACTGGTTAAGAGGTACAGGAATAGAGTGGTGAGTTGACTCTTACTGTATACGGTAGATATGCTTTATAGGCTGACCAGGAAGTTAGCATTGCAACTTCTAAGGGATTGTTTTATTGGATTTTGTTATCATTTTGAAAATAAAATCTGTTGCAAAAGTTTATAATATGATCTCGTATTGTTTAGCGCAGGGGTCTCCAACCTTTTTTAGGATGAGAGCTACTTTCAAAAAATAAAACAAGTCGTGAGCTACTTTTACTCCTTTATTTTTATATTTTGATTTTGCACATTTTAACATTATTATATGCTTACCTTTAACCCTTGTGAGCTGTTTTTGGTCTTTTCCTGCCGTCCTACAAATGTATTTGTTAGGACTATGGTGTTAACAAATCCAAGAAAATGTGTAATGTATAATGCCTGGCAAACTTATCTAGTATCCTATCCATGTGAACCTGCTTTATTTGTGGGTGGACCTCACCTCCTCTAGGGGGGTCCGGGGGCATGCTTACATGTTGAAGTTAAATGCATCAATCTGCTGCACTTTGAGCACAAAATTAAGAGATTCATGGATAAAGCTCTCAACACTCATATGAAAGGGAGCTGTATACATTTCAATAATCCAAAAATCTTTAGAATATGATCTCAACCAATAACAAATCATTTAAACTTGTTTATTTTATAAACTCCTCTCTCTTATCTTATGTTACTTAGTTAGCATTCTTTCTTTTTATTTATGCATATTTTACTAATCACTCTCCTTTTAAACTGTATTTTTTAATTTTAATTTAATTGTATATATTTATATTCTCTCTCTCTGTCTCTCGCTCACACACACACAAAATAAGCTCGTGCCACACACTCACACACGCAGAGGCTGTGTGCTCCTCCGTGGCGAAGACGGCTTGGGTTAAAAAAAAAACTCTATCTAGATAGAGAGAGTTCGCTATGATTAAGGTTTTGTTTATGCATGACTCATGATTAAAATAATCATGAGTCATGATTATTTTAATTTAATTTCCTTTTTTTTGTGTGTATTTTTTAAATTTTGGATTTGCTTGGCGAGCTTCTTATTGAGGGCTCGCGAGCTACCGGTAGCTCACGATCGATGTGTTGGAGACCCCTGGTTCAGCGGGATATTCTCCTCACACTTTATAATCGTTAAAGCTTAAATGTGATTACCATAGGTATAAAGCTAATGTTTGGATATAAATGAACTACATCGCAGTGACTTAACTTCGCCAATGCAGAGCAAACAGCAGCTAATGTTAAGAGTAATGACATTTAGTATGCTTTTTAAGATCATTGTTGGCCCGTTTTTCAGACGTCTTTATGCTTTTCACATTCAACAGCAGCGTATTTACTGACATATTTTATGGTTTTGAACCATTTTGTAAGCTTGTATTAACAACAGACCTGATTTTGGGAATCTGACCAAAAATGTATTCTAAAAAACATTTACGTCAAGACGAGGAAACCCGTTGCTGACACATTTCGAGGTTTCATTTCTGCACCACTCTTTAAACCTGTAGATCAACTTCCCCTGTCCCCTGGGCAACAGTTATATCACAAAAGCTAATACTAAATGAGAATGGGCTCTATTTCCTTGAATTCATAATTATGGGTCATTTGGGCACTAAGTGGGATAAAATGTGAGCTGTCTAGCCGTATTGCGTGAGCCATTATGAAGATTTGACTCACTGAGATACATGAATTCAATGGTTTTCTGTGACTCACGATAATCTCACAGCGGCTGTCGGTCGGGTGTGAAGTTAGCACAGGATGATGCTCTTCCTGTTTTTCTCTAATGAGAATTAAAACCAATCAAACCCTCTCAGTTGAAGACATGTCGGTTGCCCACACCTCGTCGTAACACCTCTGACAATGCTTTCGTCTCTTAGCAACGGGCACTTCGTCAGCCGTGTCATGGTGAGAAAATAGCACAGTACAATCGGCAAACCTACAGATTATCTGAGATGCAGAACATGCTGGCATTCCAACTCTTCACTTCTAACCATTGATTGTATTTTTTGATATCCCAGTATGTTTCACTCACGCAAAAGCGTACGTTCTCAGTCAAATTTAGCTGAATGAGACACCTATAGCTATTACTGAAGTGTGAGAAGGTCAGAGAACCTTACGTCTTTGAGACTGACAATGAGAACATGAGAAGTTAGAAGATGCATGTTTTGGTATCTATTATTTTAGACATTCAGAAGAATTGATGTGCACCAGGGTACTACTACTTCCTGCATTTCTGAACCTGATCAGATGATGGCAACTCGTGCAGTAAGAGCCCTCTTTCTGTTTCTAGGCCACGCTAACACTGTCAATCACATTCTTGCCGCAAGCTTCTCACGATCTAACAACTTACAACAGCAGCAATGTTCAGGTACCAGAAAACAAATCTGACAAGCCTAACCAAGAATCAGAGTTCCCCGCTTATGTTTCTCCAAGCTGTGAGATCAGCAAACATAACTTGAGTCATGTATCTTTTCTCTGACTTTTATTTACAAAACTGCAACTTACCTTTAACTTTCACACCAATGGGACATCAACTGGATAATATATCAATTAATTTCAGGTTAGAAAGCATAATGTGTAGAACTCAGAATGCAAGTCTAGCGTAAGGGCTGACTACGGACTTCATAAGCATATTTGAACGTTTCTTGTGACTTGCAAAACATTGACTTTGACCGTCCTCTGACAAGCACTTTTTCAAATGTTCTGGACCAAACCCTTTCTGTAGTATAGCCTCATAAGCAGATACTTATAAGAAGAATAATATATTATGAATACTATACTTTATAAATCAATAAGTGCACTGCTAAAAACACATTGACTTGTTACTTTCTGTATTTTCCTCCAATCTTCCATTTCTTTGCTATTATAATTGTATTACCTTTTCAAATGGATCAATATTCCTTATAACTAAAAAGTAAATGAAGTCCTTAAACACAATGTTTCTCCCAGAGAGAACACATGTGTTTAATGTGAGTGGCAGAAAGATCTCAAGCCTTAAATGTTTGTTTTTTTGTTTTTCACATCACTGGGTTGAGTCTTTCTCCCAGCGTACCGCCCCTCAGTGTGCAGCAGTTAGGATCCTTGATCAGACATATTAGATCCTCTATTCGTCAACCTCTAGAAAACAAATCATTCTTTTCTTTCTCCGACTCCCGGGTCCCCTTGAGTACAAGAACTCTGAGAATACAAGGATTGAAACGCACCAGTAAGCCTATATCTGTCCCCTCTTCCCCTGCAGATGTCCTGCTGCCAGTCGCTTGAATCAAATCTCACCCTCCAGTCATTCACTCAGGGATGTGGGCTGTCTGTTCTCTGGCTGTTCCTTTTGCCTTTATTTACGCTGCGTCTTTGTATATCCACTTGTATCCCAGAGCAGCAGGTGACATATCACATCCCTCTCAAGCTTTTGTCGGGTAGCTAAATCCGGTCCCCATCGCTCTGGCCGGCTAACAGTGGAATGGGAAACCTTAACTCATTCCTGCAAAGCCCCAGCAGACAGCAGCCGGGCCCCACTGCTTTCGATCAATTCCACTTCCTCTGAATATCAGTAAATCAAGCGGCAGCGAGATCCTTCCCCCTGGTCCGTTGACGCAGACTAATTCTGCAAGTTTCCTCGATAGTGATCTCACTAAGACCCCCAGTGAATGGTGGAGAGGGAGAGAAATAACTAGTGTATAAAAAGCGAGCCAACAGGTCTACGGAGCAGGGATTAGCGGGGTAAAGTGGATTAGGAAGAGGTATTCTGATATTCCGCCCAGGCTGCGGTGAAGGTCTTTAGAAAAGCAGAGAAACATCTGCTGGAGCTTAGTGAGGCAATGAAAACACTAAAAATCAGAATGGCGAGAAGACACACGCGTTAACACACTGAGAGATCTAAAACAACACAGCCATGGCACGGGAACCAGGTCGTAGCAGAAACATTCACAATATTATATATAAATGTACGTAGAGTAACACCCTGGGGAGCTTGTCTTCTTGGCACTGTGTTTGTACATCTTTGTGTGTGTGTGTTTATAGATGGAGCGTGTGTGTGTGTGTGCAGTTTAGAGTGAAAGCGATTGCACCAGCTCGACAGGTCCTGGCAAATTAGAGCTCATCTCCTGATTGAAGCCTTTGTATTTTTGAAAGCCACGGGACACGGCGTCTTTATTTCTCCCGTTTGTCTGTTCCTCCACCTTTATTTACAGCTCCATCGCAGCACTGACATAATGAGGACATGAGTTCCAAATGAGATGAAATGAGGTAAAACAAGGCTGCTGTCAGCATCGTTTTCTGGACAGCTTCTAAAAACAGCCAGCGCCGCTTCCTTAACTGGGCCATTAACTTAGAAGGAAGCCTTCAAAGTCCTGCTTTGACTGAGCAAACAGTCCAGCAGCACGGTAATGTGCCGCTGAGGGGGGGGGGGGGGGGGGGGCGCTCTGATGGGACAAATACACGCAATTCTCGGCTGAGTGCAGACGGAAAGCAGAGATGAGTCGGATAAATTTAGCATCAGAAAGAATTGGGTGACAGGACTATTTTTACTTGAAAGGAGCAGTGATAGTATTTAAATGTGTCCCAGTGGCCACAAGGACTTTTATTGCACATTTTTACTTCTTCAGCTTCTTTTAAATTATTTATTTATTTTAAAGATATACATTCTGTTTACAAAATTGCAAATCATCAATGAAGACTGCAGGGAAGGATATTATGGGTCATTAAATGGGGAAGATTGCATTTTCAAACTTTGCAGAATCACAATACTTTATGTATCCACGGGGAAATTGGGTTTTGTGACAGTTTCTTCGTTTTAGAATGGAACAATTAAGAATAAAAGAAAGAATAACAATATTGCAACATGTGCAATTAAACTATATTAAAAATATACTATTATAAACATAAGAAGCCAAAGTGAAATGTCTTAATATCCATTTTGATGTCTTCTGTTAAAGAGTAAGTCAAGTTATATCAAATACAAAGAATTGGATACCAGAGATTTATTTAAGTAAATAATCCTTTACCAATTATCAATTATGAAACATATATTCTGTTGGGTGAACAGATCTAATCAGCAGTTTGGATAAGCATACATAACTTTGTTAAGAATAAGTAAAAAAATTGTGTTTTAGAGTCAAATGCTGGAAGTGAATTCACTACTGCTTTAGTAAGGTCAGACTTAACTCGGTTAAACAGGAGCCTCCCTCTGACCTGTGTGTGTGTGTGTGTGTGTGTGTGTGTGTGTGTGTGTGTGTGTGTGTGTGTGTGTGTGTGTGTGTGTGTGTGTGTGTGTGTGTGTGTGTGTGTGTGTGTGTGTGTGTGTGTGTGTGTGTGTGTGTGTGTGTCTGTGTCTGTGTCTGTGTCTGTGTCTGTGTCTGTGTGTGTGTGTGTGTGTGTGCCTGTCTCCCTGTGATGATGCATAAGTCTGGTCAGGATGTAGTGTGTTAAATATTGATGTAGAGCGGTGCCTGACCAGTCCCGGGGGGGGGGGTTGTGGCTCTAACAGCAGGCTCCAGGGAGCTGCAGTATATCGCTCACTTTCCTCACAGCTGCAGTAAATGCATCCTATATTTGCCAAAATCTGAGCACCCTGTTGTGTCGACACCAAAGGAAAGCCAAATAGGTGCAGAGGCTTTTCTGATGCACCTTTTCTCCTCCACTGAAGCAGGGGAGTGGTCTGAGGCAAAGGTGGGCAGACTTCTGACATCAGGGGGGTTATGTTTACCTGTGATGCAAGGCACAGTCAAAGGGCAACTCACATCATTGGTTATTCTCATATGGTGAGCGTGTTTGAAAGGCAGTAGAAAACATGGACAGTACAAAATTGACTTGACTCTAATATGCCATTTATTCGTACCATTATTTTGCCTTGTAATGTATCTGTGTTAAATATATCTCCATTTAGTAGTTGGGGTTGGAATTGGTTATTCTTTGTAACACTGAATCACACACAAACCAGCTAGCCATATTTACAGCACCTGCACTTAATGTTTGTTATGCATTAATGTTTTATTCCTTTCAACCAATCAGGAATAATAATATGGTAATCATTTCAAATGCGTTTGATTTTGTTTCCAGGCCACTGTCAATCAAATCTGACCAAATCATAAAAACCCACATAGTGTGTGAAACTCTTGTTTAGAAAAAAAAAAGTTATCAGGGATTTGTTTACACAATCTCTTCCCTTTGATTGATGCTTAATCATTTATGAATGTATAATGTGGTTGTTAAGACCACAAGAGATCTTAAGTTTTTTACTGGGCTTTAAAAGTAGCCAAAGCACTGCATTGTGGTCTATGGTATCCTAAAAGCGTCTTAGTTTTGATTGCATTGAGTTATTTACATGCTTTAGACTCAGACAGACTGAACTTTCAGTCACATTTTGGGTGTTTTAATGAGTCCGTCTCTGCGACCCACCGAGGGTTTTCTCAGAAGTTGTATTTCTGGAAAGCGCTCTGGAGTACAGACACTGTACTGGGTCTCAGTTTAATTTAATTTAATTCACTTCATCTGCATTGTACTTTGCCTCTAGTCTTTTCCCTTTTATGTTTGAATAATAACCGTTCAGAATGTTCCTTGCAATGCATTTCTGCAAAGTCATGACATAAAATCCTTGATCATATCAAGTGTTATACACTGAAGGAGTAAACTGAGGACAGTCAGGGTTTGAAATACTAATCCTTCCTCTTGAAATGTCCAACAAAAGCTATATGTTGAAGTTGTCCTCATCAGAACAGTTTGATATATAATGATGATAAGAGACATACTGAACATTTGAACCCTCATCATCATACATTTGGTGTTTCTACTTACTGTAACACACAATTGCTATCTGTCTAGCCAGCCTAAAAAAATACAATGAACTTGCATTGTTTCATTTTGATTAGCAGAGGTGGAAAAAGTACTCAGATCTTGTACATAAGTAGAAGTACCAGATTGAGGAATACTCTGTTACACGGAAAAGTTCTGCAATCAAAATGTTACTCAAGTAAAAGAACAAAAGTATTAGCGTCAAAATATAATTAAAGTACCAAAAGTAAAAGTACACATTATGCAGATTGGTCCATTCCAGAATAATATATATGATTGATGATTTGATTATAATGATTGATCATTAAAGTGTTATCAAAGCTGGTAAAGGTGCAGCTAGTTTGAATGACTTTGTATACTGCAGGGTAGCTTGTGAATTTACTCCAGGTGGAACTAAAGTCTGATTTAACACTTGATTATATTTCACATTATTAATCCAAATCTGCAAAGTAACTGAAGGTTACTACATTTACATTACATTTATGTATTGGAGTAAAAGTACACCATTTACCTCTGAATTGTAGTGGAGTAGAAGTAGAAAGTAGCATCACCTTGAAATACTCAAGCAAGACAATGTACCTCATAATTTAACTTGAGTACAGTACTTGAGTAAATGTACTTAGTTACTTTTCACCACTGTGGATGATTGTTTAGAGAATTACTGCCTGTAAAAAATATTTAAATCCAACATTTTTCTGTTCATGTTCCAGCCAACAAAACAGTCATCATTTCACCAAGCTCATCACAGATTTAACCATTGTCATTGGAGTCCACACAAGTATGCAATTATATGGAATATTATTTCTCTCCTGGGATATAATGACAATATTATTTAAAAAAACAAAACATCTTTAAAATTACCATATTGGCATTCTTTTTACAACATGTGTCCGTTGTGGAGTTTTTATTGTACTGCTTTGCCTCAATAAGTCATGGCAGTGATTCCAGCCAGGTGAGAGGCTTCGCTCAACAGCACCGGTCTGATGTTTTGGATTCAGGCTTGTGGCAGTACACTGATAGTGAGAGTCTCTATACTCACATTACAAATGGCTAAATGCAATTTACCCTCCAGGGCTGTGTTCCAGCCAGATGTTCCTTTCCTTTCTCTCACTCTTTCTCACCATTTGCCTCCCTTCCATTGGCTCTTATTTCCCCTTCCCCCTGTTCTCGGTCCAGATGTCCATCTCTCCCAGCTCCTGCTCTCTGTTCGCTGGAGACGGCTTGTTATTTCTGTGCAACAGCTGGACAACACAACCCAGGTGTGCAGGGAGTTGTCTCGTACAACTCTCATGGAATATTTGTTTTATTACAGCCACATTGTATTCTATAATGTATACTAGATGCTGCCTTGGGTAAACTGAAATCCTTCTAGTTCGCATTAAATAGTTAGTAACCATCTCTTTAGGCTGTCATTTAGCCAGGTGAAGTCGCAGTTAAATGAATCAATCCTTCAAATGAATGTCAGTTATAAGTGTCTGTATCATTTCCCAACAAAGCCTCTCCTCACCACCTGTAATGTAGGTTTAAAATGATGATTGCAAAAGTTTATATAGTATTTTTCCCTCAATGAAAATAGCAAGTTGAATTCACGTCAGTTACAATATGATTCAAACGTTACATGGTTTTGAAGCAAAAACAATTATGTTAAGTCATTCAGCCTCTAAACAAAGTCTTATGTTGGCAATTGTTCTGCTTTCCAATTAACATAAAAGTTAGGTTTTTCGTTGTCGTAGTTGGGGTCATCCTAAATGGGCTTACACTGACCATTACAGCAAGTTCCTAAGGTAACATATGTGTTAAGGTGCTGCAGGAATGGCATTATCAGAAAAACAAAGATTTGTCAACATTAATGCAAGTCAACATGTCACAGTAGAGGCACAACATACAGGTATCAATATGAAAATGAGCATAAGATGTCCTATTTAAACACGAGACGTTCATTCTCAAAAGAAACCTGGAATGTAAAATAACTTCTTCATAGCCATAATCCCTCTAAAAGTGTAACGGCACGAATACCCGCTCTATAAACACTGTCATACCTCAGGCCCAGTAAGCTTTCAATGAAAGTTGTGGAAATGTTTATTTGGACAAAGTGCTCCAACAAATAATAAAAAAACACGCTTGACAGCTAGCTTAGCTTAGCTTATTCCTACTGAAACTATTGATTACTACCTGTACTTCTGGATAAGCTATTGGATCAGAAATGCCTTTCATGAAAGCTTGTTTGTTTACAATCCAAACACTGTGAATCTTTGTGCAAGGGTTAGCTCAACCAAAGAGATTATTTCTTCTCTGCTCTGAAGAAAGGACTCAAATTATTTCGATTTTTATTAATACCAGGATTCTTTTGCACAATAACGATCACACACTGAAGGTCACAGTTATCCCGCCTTTTTATTGAGCACAAGATCGCTGGATGTCCATATATTATATGTAAGAGAGGGAGAGAGACAAACAGAGGCGGAGACAATGAGACGTAGAACAAGTGTGAATCTCCGTCAACACAGCCGGAGAATTAAGTTGCTCCTGCAATCTGGCCTCCTCTTCTTCATCGCGCCCTCCGTTTTTATTTTCTACTTTCATTCCTCTCGTTCACACACTCACACATGCTCAGGGTACGAGACTGTGTATTGTGTGTGTGTGTGTGTGTGTGTAGGAGGTGTTCTGGCAGCCGCTGGTACTAAAGTATAAAAACAAAAACTGTCCGGTTGGCATTCGCTCACACATATCCCAGAACGCCCTCCGTCCTTCCTCCTCTTCCTCCGTGCTCTTTCTCTTTTGCCGTTCCTTTTCTCTCTGCCATCTTTTTCGCAGCACAGATGAAACTCTCTCGTTCACACCAACTCCTACGCTCTATATATTTAAAAAAAAAAAATCATTTGCCTAATTCTCTGAAATACATTTTCTCTATTTCTCCATGGTACTGCGCATCGAGATGCTCCGGCACTTTAATTCTGTCCAAATCACATTTGTGAGTCTCGCACTGCATGTGTACTCGGATAATGTTTGTGCTCTTATGATTCTATCCAGTCAGCACCAAGTGTCCTAACAAGGTTAGAGAGATGAGAAAGAAAGTGTGGATATTTCTCTGCTGCTTATGAGCGGGTTTATCACTCCGGATGACCTGATTTGAATCCTTGCTTATTCTGGTACAGTTACATGGGCTCAACTCTCAAAAATGCAGCTTTACAATGGACCTTAGAGTCGACCACAGCCATTTTCACATAATCTGTGACCCTTACAGTAAGTTATATATTTCAGATGGAGGAGATGTGTGAAATGTACGATTCAATCGCATAGGTTATAAAGCGGACTGTACCTTTCCAGCTCCCTAGTGCAGTGCCTTTGTCTGAGAATATGATGACGAATCTATCGTGGCTGGTGTAAAACTGAAAGACGATAAAACCCCCATACAGTAGATGGATAATTTGTCTAACTGGTGGAACGATGTGGTTAGATAACCTTTGTATGGGAGAGCTGACAGCAAAATCGTCTGACAAAAAAGGAATTGATTACTTATTAATGGTTGATTACGACTACATTTCTAACCGACTACCTGACTGCAGTTTATTCCCCTTCAATAAAACACCACTAGTACCAGTAGTGATAATGTTGTGACATTGACAATCCAGCATTGTGTGCTACTTGTGTGGTGAAAGCAAAGCGAGGTACAATGTGCAAACCTGATTATTCGATTATTGTCCAAAGGTACAGTAATATTAAAAAACGATACAAATACTGTCCAAAACTAGCCTTTTTGAAATAACTGACATAAATAAAAATGAATAAGAGTAACACTGTGAGTGTAACCCTAACTGATTTGGAGCCACAGGAACTACTTTGTCTGACTTTTAGCCTCTGAAACAATCAATCTGCCTGCATGTGTTTCTCTGCTGGACACTGTGGTTTGATTTTACACTCTGCAGTACCTGTTCATGTAACTAGTGGGTTGACTGAGTCAAATAAATCAACAAGGGCACTGGGGCAGGTAATAAAGTGACATGTATTAAACTGAAAGGCACTCCAATGCCTCATGCCTCCTTCAAGGCTGTGCCGGATCAAGAACACATTTTGAGAAGTATAGTTATTTCTATTATTGTAAGAGAAAAAAGAACAGTAGACAAAGTCCAAATCTATTAATAAAACGTCTTATTCTGCACAAGAATCAGCCGTTTTTTGGCCTTCATTTCTACCACCTTTAAAATGAACACATGCACCTAATTTAGCAAGTTTGAATACCCACAAGTTTGTGGGTATTCCTCAAAATGGTGATATTCTCCACCCTGCCATCACTTCTCTCACTGACCTCTCTACCATAGCACTATAAGAAACACTCCGAAACTCAGAGCGGAGTCTGATAAAATGTGAACAAGACAAAGTACATTCCCTCAAAGTAATGTTCAACCTGTGAGATGAGTTTGAATCATACAGTATATCCCACTTGTAACCCCTCCATATTTTACAATTTGTGATTCAAGGGAATAGCAATGACTTCAAATCAAGGTCTTGGTAGACATACTTGATGCTAGATACAATACCTGATTTACATGTTGAAGAGATTGATTATCACAGAGCTTTATTCATCAGGAAGTAAATTATGCACACATACTTTCACAGATAATGAAGGAGTTTCAGCACAATTATTTTAAAGATAAGTCCCCTCTTTTCTTGTGCATCTAACATAACTGTAACATTTTAGAACCTGTGTTATTCATCAGATTGAACTACATTTAAGTGCAGGGATGTCAAGGATGCATGTCACAAAAGCCTATTTATTTCCATATTTGTAATTTTTAAGGGTTTGAAAGCAGACGTTATACTACTGTTCAGAGTAAAATTGTATATTTGGGTATATATGTATACCACACAATTTAATTTTCTATATGAAATGCCATGAGGAGTTATAAATAGGCCCTATCAAATACTGTATTCTAATAGTTCATTTATAGTATATTTATTCTATGTTTTTGCAATTTCATAAAATTCAAAGGGAAAGTAAAGCCTGTGAATGGAACAGGAGTTAGTTTTTGATTAAAAGACATATCCAATAACACAACATGTGGCCATGTATAATGCACTGGATGTTTTTGTGCAACTGGTTTTCCTCGTTTTATCTTATTCTCATGAGGAAATGTTTTTTCCAAACACATTTTCTACCATTTACTGAACCTTCCAACTCTAAATACTGTCTTTCCAAAACTGGGCTGAACCCAAAACATTTCCTTCATTTAATAGTAGACATTCTGTTTACTTATTATTGAAATCTCGTATGAATAATTTGCAACCAGAATTCAATAATATAACACCATGAGAAGTTTCCGGTCATTCTTCCGATAGGTCTCTCTCTGGCCCCGGCTCCACGGGAACCCATACGGCAAAACGCATCGGAGTAACGCAAACGCAACCGCAAAAAACCTTCCGCCCACACGCAATATACACCGGATTGTGTCAAGCTCCACGAGACGGCTCCGTTTACATCCAACCGCTGGAAAAGTACATATGCCGAACCTGTACGTGGCGCTGTAACTTCCTCCACCAAAGCAGCAACTTCCTCCACAAAAGCAGCGAAGAAGAATGGTTGTCATGGCTGCACTTCTGTTTATTCTCCTTGGTGGGGGCCAACGGAACCGGGCAGAGTTTTTCGCCGGTCAACGTGTGTTAAAGTTTAAATCTTCCGGACAAAATTATAAAAGTGCCGGTCAAAGGTCTTCATTGTTATTTATTGAGCTTTAAAACAAATGAATAACGACGATATAATGATATATAATCATAAAATACACGGAGGCTGTCTCTTTTTCCTCTCTTCTGACAGCGTCAGCGTCAGTCTCATGCAGCAGCTGATCCTGTAATGAGTGACCCGACAGTAAAAATAAACATATTTATAACTAGTTTAGGTAGTTTGAGAGGTAATTAAAATAGCTAAGGGTGATGATCTGACTTGAAGTGTGTGTTTTGCTCCCGCTGCATCACAGCGGGAGGAGCTGCGTGTCTCCGTCCTGTCAGATTAGACTTCACTCGCGTTTATGTCCATATCGAGATAAAGATAAATAATCTGAATTCAGTGTACAGTGTACTTTTGCGGGGGTGAGCAGCAGAGGCGGGGAGAGGCGGGGCTATTGCGTCGTCATTATCAGAAACAGATGACCGTATAGGCGACTCCACGGCCCCGTTGGACCCCCCAGAGCGCTCCGTTCCCAGATCTATCCACCTTTGGACCCGTTGTCGTTTGCGGGGTCTGTTTCTACGTTTCCGTTACGGCGTCGTCAAGCTTAAAGGGCTATACGCATGAGAAATATGCGGATTCAACCCGTTTTCGTCCCCGTGGAGCCTAGGCCTCTATTGAGCTGTTTAGAGCCATGTGGGACAAAACCTGATCATGCCCCTCCCTCTCACTGTCTAAGTGAACGGTGACTGTAAATACTACACTGCGCATGCTCAGAGTATTTTCCTATTTAATGTGTGTGGCAAAAAAATAATGACCATAGGGGCACTGAGCTGCCATCCCCACCATACGTCATCTCACATAATTCAGAGCTGATTGGCTGTAAGTACGTGTGCCGCGAAAAGTGTAGTGTGTGAAGAGGAGATGAGAGAGCTGCAGTGACGCGTGCTAAAACCCGGAAGTAAGCTGCGCATGGCTTCCCTCGACAAAAAAGCAATGAGATTTCTCCATAGGATTTTAGAAAATAGCTCGAAATAAGATCTGTGGGAAACGTACCTGTTAGATAAATGCACGTTTTGTTCAGCCGGATAATATCCACATGTCTACCCTACTTTTATCATTTTTTAATCATAAATCTATCGATTCGATTTATGATAGACTTTTTAAACTACAAGAAGATAAGGAGGACTTTTACAAAAAAGTAATAGACATTTTTGTCCAGAAGGATAGGCAAATGGACTTCATCTTCAAGTCAAGGTAAGACCACAATTGTATTGAAACGGGATCTTACTAAGAGAGAACAATTCAATATTTAAATGATAAAATTACACTTTTTGGGTATCCTTTTGTTGAACTGTCTGTTTAAAATTAATCGAAGCATCAGACAAAAAAAGCTTTTGAAAATAATATTATATTTTGGTTTAGGTCAAAATATAATATTTGTAAACCTGAAGAGTCAGTGCCAGTGCCTCACCAGCCATGAACCTCACTGCACGTCACTGCAGAAGCTTACATATAGACATCGAAGTTTTTTGTGCCCCATCACTTTTGTACATATAAAAACGCCACTGACTATACATAAAAGTCAGAGCCACCTGTCGTCGGTGAAACCTCCTCCTTACTGTACAACGTCTCTCATTATATAGGTTATAATGTTTTTTATCGCACGTTATCTGATTGTATAATCATATGCGCCGTCTGCTAGAGTCTGGTGATATGCTCTCCAGATTAACAGCAGCATGAAAATAACCTGCCGATGCTCCATGGTGGAGGCTACAGTATAAATTGCCGGGATTTGCGTTTGTACCCCCTTAATGTCTGACCAATTGTTGAGCAGCATTTCTGTGCACATGTTTAAAGTTTATAGTCTATTTGAGTTTTGCCCGTGTGAACGCAAACCGAACCTTCCGAAAAATGAAACAATGTAACAAACTCTCGTCTGGTGCGCACCAGAGAAGCGGACTATACAGTAGGTGTGAATGCGACCTGAGAATTTGAAAACGACCTAAAGATGTCTCCTAGTATCATGGCTACCATCATCCATTCGGTTTGATTTTCTGTCACTTGGTGGTTTTTCAGGCAGGTCCGAATCCAGTACCAGATATTTCAGAGCTTGCCTTATACCCGAATGCTTAAAGTGCATAACATATAATGTGGTACTTACAGTATGATTCCATCTGGTGATTTTTTAAAAACCTTTTTTACCAATTCATACTTTACCATATTTCAACAACTGCAGTTTCTTTTGTAGAGTGTGTCTATTCCTAAAACAGATGTGAGCCCTCTTAACCTCAATCAGTAATTTTCTGTAATACTGGCGGCTTAAACTGCAGCTCTAGAGAGTCCACAATTTGTTACTTTTTTTTTTAAAGAACATTCATTAAAAATGGTCTGATTGTTTGGGAAATGTTTTGGTTTATGTTCAACAAAAAAAAGAATTTTAAAGGATTTAATGGCCTTGTCGTTAATGGCTTTTCATCAGAATTTCATCATTCTTCTTTCACTTGTCTGTTAGGAGTAGAGTGGCATAATTTGGGTTTATTTTATGATGTTTTTGTCTCCCACACACACAGTCACAAGAACAGAGTGATAATAGAATCTTTGATGAATGAACTGAATGCAGTTAGGGAAGCATGAAAGAGAGAGAAGGGGCGTGTTGAGATTAACGTAGCACAAAGCAAATTGGGTTTGCCATTATTACACAATTCAGACTGCAGAAACCCCCTAACCATGAGAGACAAATGAGGCCTGAGATTCATAAAAGCTCCATTAACGGGAGCAGAGGGAGTGAGGGCAGACCATCAATGGGTCCGTTTAATACCAAACATTTATAGATCTGTGTCCATGGCCTGTGGCGTGTAATGAGTAGACTACAGGGCTCCTGCTTTCGCAGCACATCCAGGCCGCTAAATTAGGATCAAAATAGATTATTTGAAAGCTTCCCTTCTCAAAAAGGTTCACTTAGTCTTGATCACCTGACTGTGATCCTTGAGATAGAAGGAACTTGCTATTCATTTACTTTTTCATTCCCTGCTACGAAACGTACAGCTTCCTCCAGCCAGTTTGTATTTGTCTTCATAATTAAGTTAAATCCAAAGCTTCCTTACCCTGCGGTTTGTTCGGTAAATTCCATCATCCTCACAAATCTCAGGCCATTTTGTTGTTCACTCGAATGTTGGCATTAGCAGGTGCGTCTGGAGATCAATGGAGTTGTCATAGACTCCATAAAGCCATCACCATAACCATAACACAGGCGCTATCATACTCCGCTCAACTGACTGAGAACACATCATCGCCCATTCAGGCTAATGTGCTAATACGTCTTAGCGCTAATGTCAACGCGACGGTGGGACTCTATAGATGAGGCCCCCAGCGCAAACCAGATTATCCCACCGTCTGACTGTCTCTCAAATGGCCAGAGTAGGGGAAATAGAGTGTCTCATTATCATCATCTGCAGACGGCTCTCCACTAATCTAGAAAAAAACGACGCCATCAGAGTCTGTGAATATTTACTTAGCAGGCAGGAGCGCAGAGGGCGGCTCGCTAACGGCGCAGATTGGCAGTCACACACACTCATCACAAGTAGTGTCAATGCTCAACGCAGGGGCATCCGTCAACGGTATATAGATACAGATGGTGGGTCAAGTTTCAAACAGAGTGAGGAGAGAGGGAGCAATGAGCCCATCGGGGGATAGAGGGTTTCTGGGATTGTTTATTGCCGAGCTGTAATTGAATAAACCTGGCGTCTAACCTCTTTAGGCCTGTCACATTGCTTCATCCTCATGAGGCCAATCTCAAATGCCCTGATTGAGTTTATGCTCAATTGAAACTTATCAGCTTTTCCTTTCTCTTGTTTTAAGACTGCTTCAACAAAGCGTTGTGATGCATTGAGTTCTTTTTTGTTGGTACAACGTTGGATTGGATTGCAGGAAGTAGCGTTCAATCATTTCTGAGGTTGTTATTACGCTGGTTTTGAGCTGTACTGCGACTAGTTGCACTGGATGTTATTTAAAGGTCTCCTATTATGCTATTTTTAGGCATATATTATGGGTCTCAGATATATACAAATATATAAAAAACATCTCTATGATGTGTTTTGCTCAAAATACCAAACAGATCATGCATTTTAGACATCCCTCATATCCCTCTGTTTTAGCCCTGTTAGAGAAACGCTGATTTGGGGTCCTTAGCTTGAAAAAAATTAATGAGGAGGGGGAGCTAATGCCTGCTCAGAATTCTACCGGCAAATACAGTTAAATTCTGCCATGATTAAACACCATCATGTTCCATACCACATCAAGGATTATTTCTGAAACAGTATGGAGCTCAAATGCTTTTTCTCTTGCAGGTTTACCACAAGGTGAGTTCCTTTTTTTATTTCCTGCTTTTTTCCACATACTCTCTCCAGTACAGGTTAGCTCTGAGTGTTAGCGATGCTTGCTAATGTAAATAAAGACCATATTACGTCCAAGTCACGTCAGGCATTGTTTCTGATAGAAACTTTCTGATAGTGCCGTGGGTCCACATCCGCAAATCTGGATCAGCTCTGTATCCCCGTTTTTAGAGATTTGGGTACGGAGGAAAAGAGAGAGGGTTTTGTTTTCTGACATTTTGTAAGTTCCCTGACAAACCGGGGACACATATTTATGTATAAAAGACATCAAAAAGTGCATTTTGCATGATAGGTCCCCTTTAAGCTTTACTTCCCAATTTGGCTTTTTCTCTCTTCTGTCTGACATCACATTGCCCCAGGATTGTCTCTGCACCAGTTTACCACCGTGCCAACAAGTACACGTTCTACTGCCGCAAGCACATATGTAGAATTTACAGTTATTGCCATCAGCAAACATATGCTAGGGCATGTCACGATGAAGAGTTGTATTCGTTTAAAAAAGGCTGGGGGGGCTGTTGTTCTCTTTTTATGCTTCATGATTATTTCATTAAGGTCATTTGAATCAAGGCAATCAGACAATTGCTAAAAAACACAGTGAAGCCAAACACTAATTAAAGATTTGTTAAGGATAATATACCTGTGGTTATTTCTAGCTTGATCAGATCCAACATTCCTTGTGGCAATTTGTCCCTTTTATGTAGAATCTTTCTGGCAAATTAATAAGGGATTAAATATTTGTAAAGCTAAGTGGAAAAAATGTGTTTCGATAAGGCTATTTGTCTTGGTTTTATACATGTGTTGGAACAGGTGGTCCTGTGCAGGTGTTGGATCGGGCCTCGTGCAATCAATTCCCTTGAATGTGGTTTTGGAGCCAATTGGTTGTCCTAACTTGTACGATCAATCTCAAAATAAGTGAAATAGACTTTGCTGTATTTGATCAACCTAAACAGAGTCCTAACTATCACACGTTGTATTGCAAACTATATCCTGACTTTAACTTGGCCCCAAGCCCAAAGGAAATGGAACTTGAACTGACCTTAGTACAGGAAATATTTACACTCAACAGTGTTGCTAAAACTTTTCTCTCAGATCCAACTTTTCCCACACCAGACCTTTCCTGTTTTGAATAAATATTGTTGGGCTCTTTACATATTCATTCAATGTCTATTCCTATTGTTGAGAAAATTCTGCATCTGTCCCTGGTTGAGTTTCTTAGGATAATATTTGAGCAAAATAAACAAAACCTTTAAAAGCCAACCCTTTATTTTCAGGATGTTTGGGTATCCATAAACTGTTACCACCAATACGATATTTTTGTTATACTCAGTCATTCCCCTTAGATAAGGAACCAATTAATATATGTTAGAATCAAAGCTAAAAGAAGCTACTAACTCAGTGTTCTCAATTTCTCGCCTATACTGGCAAAAGGTAGTGTAGTACCTCAGAACTTTAAATCACACAAATCTCATTAGTAACACATTTTGATACCACTCCAATACAGACCTAAATTCTGATATTCAAAGAGAGTTGATCCATCATTCTTCATTTTAAAAATACAATTGTATCCGTATCGTATCAGACCTTAGTCTCTTTATAGTGAGTTATAGTGTAGACCTGAGAACTCGTATGAGTAGGGTTTGGTCGCCAGGTTTTGTCAGTTTTCTTGAAGATCCCATTTCCACACACCATACCCAGAACAAGTTTTCCCCTCTTGACTCACTCTAGCGCACACTCACTCTCTCACACACTCCTTCCAGTCTACTCAGTTTCTTTCAGGTCTTTCCATTCGCCTCTCCTCTCATGCTGATTCGTGCCCCTCTACCTTCCTCCCTTCATTCGTTACTTCCCAGAACCAAGGTGCTCTTTACATTTGAAAGACCAATTTCTTCTATTGGATTAATTTATCAAAGTAGCTTTGGGGCTCACTGACCACTGCAGCAGGAGTAGAGGAAGGAGACATGAATGCAGGGAGAGCTTTAAAGGCCAGTAACTCTCTGCTTTTTCTGTAGATATTTCACTCAGTCATGATTTTTGATTTACTGTAATCCTAAGAGCCTGCCTGTGTCATGATGTTTCAACCATTTGAGACTTTCTTTTTTTTTTATCTCCAAGCTGCTTACCTTTGTTATCCATCCAATCATGTTCCACAGATGATGAACAGTTTGATTACAGCCATCCTTAGGCCACGTTTGCCCACATTGTGTCTCATTATCTATGAAAACATTGCAATCAATCTTTTGATTTTGGTGACGCATTATTTGAATCCCATTTAAAAGACAAACCACTTTGTTACCCCTACAACCGGAAACTTTCTCATGATAATATATATATAATCTATAAATGTTTCATTCTGGTCCACATATTTGTGCAGATTATTGGCCTCTAGGGGTCTTGCTTTAACCAAGAACAAGGCCACAAAGGCAAGCTCTCAATAGGTTTCTAGAGGACAGTTTGTTCCATTTGGTCAGACCACAATTTGTTTTTAACTGTTTTTAGTATCTCATGAAATCATAACACAATGGACCAGCTGAATCTAAACATCAAATCAGAGTGTGGTTTACCCTCAGTTTACTGTGTTATGCCAGACTTCCCATGAGTAATTACCGACTAACAGATGTCTACATCTGTCTTGTACTCATAAACCCTTGTGTTTTGCAATCATTGCCTGTAATTCGTTTTAAATAAGCATTACTATTAACGACCCACACAACAGTTTTATTTGAAGGAGAGAGAGAGAAATGCGTTTTACGATCAAATGTGGTCTTTCTCATTGGAACATATCTTTAGATTTTGATCTTTCAACTGTTTCTCTTTGCTTCATTGAGAACAAATCTCAAACCACTCATTCCTTGTGCAACATTTCTGTTTTCTAGGCAAGATGTCACATTACCAGAGATTTAGTAATCTAATGACATTTGACGATACGCGACACCAGTTAGATACAGTATCAGGGTAAAAAACAATTGATCCAATTTACTTCAAAATACACTTTATTACCTTTTTCTTTCTGGTTTTTGTTAGTTAGTTATACATGTCCAGATTTGCCCTCTGATATATTTTTATATTGCTGTGAAAACATCTTTGAACCTCTGTATTAAATTCAGCATTACATAAGAACACATCATGATAACGTTCAAATGTTAGAATCACCATTTTTACTAAAAAGAGCCTGAACGCTTCCGATTATGCAACTCTTCAGAACATATGTTGACTTCCATACAGCTACAGCTAAAAACACACATTTGGTGTTCACAACAAATCAGGTAAAAACAGGTTAACTATGTCTTAAATATTTTTCAAAATTCCCCACATTACTTTTATTGCATGTTTTATTATCACTTTCTCTCCCTATCATACTAGATGTTTGGATCACTTAAAACACTAATTGTGGCCATTCAGAATGAATTCAATAACTTGAACTTGTTCAGTAGCGATAAGAGATTGCCGGTGATTATAACTACTTAAAATGTCTTAAAGGTGAAATATAAACCCATGCTAAGATAATCACATTGAGCATCAGAGGAGATGTAACATCTGCTGTCACTTCTCAATTGAAAACTACCCACACACTATAATTCACTCAGTGCTCTATTTTCCAATTTCCCCTGCTCTCATTGCCTGGATGACCATGTTAACTTGTTCGCCTCCGTCTCCAGTGCAAATTCAGTTGTAATTGTTTTTTTTTTTCTTCAAGAGGCCAGTGGGTTGAGCGGCATCAAAAGACCCCTATTTGGCTTTCCTCTTCCTCATGACCTGAGATACCTCGAGTTTCCCCCTCCCAACACAGACACCCTTTTTTTTTTCTTTGCGGAGCCACTGGTGGAGTGTGTTAGCTGAGATTTTCTCCCTGTTCATTACCCAGGGTTTGATGTGGCCTCCAGATGACAGCTCAGCCCCTATATTACCTCGGCCACTCGCCAGATTTAAAATCAAATTAGCCGAACGACTGAATTAACCCCCTTTATAGCTGTGCATATACACACACAACCACACAAACATGCATTCAAATCTTACATTTAAGTGCACTATGAAGGGACAGTAATGTTGTACAAGCATATTAAGAATAATACGGATATTACTCTCGTGTTATTTTCATAAACAAGCTCTAAATATTTCTCGGCGTCGCAGAATGCCCATCAATTCAACGACACCGACTAAAATGTGCTTGTCGTTCCTCTCAATTAACTTAAAGTCATAATTGGAAAAGGCTAAGTAGCTGTCGTCTGTCTTCAGCGTGGGCTGGGAGGCAGAAGTTCACCCAGTGGCTTTTAAGATGTGTGCGTGCTTTCCGTTGCTCTAGTGTGATTTGCAACCGCACACGACTGTCAAAAGCAATGAATCACGTTACTTAAGTCAGTCATTAAAGAGGCGCTATTCCTGTTACACAAAGTACTCACATCAGCGGCTCCCCGTGACACCAAGGCAAGCTTTTAAAACTCTTACCTGTGACATACCTCAGTGTTTTTGAGTCTCGGCTAAATCTTTGGAGGTTAGTGCTTATTGCTAGGTGTTTTTCTGAGATTACTTGTCAATCAAACAGCCGCGCAGTAGTTGTCCTTGGATTCTCTGTAAAAGAAAGGTGGGAAAGTGTGAGAAACCATAAATGTGAAAAATAACAAATTCTGTCCTTTAAGAGACTGCTTCAGGATCCATATATGAGAGAAAAAGGTGTTTACAAACTTAATACCAGTGTAATAAAAATATTATACCATTAATAGAAGGTAGTGAAATATAATGAAAAACATTGTATTTGAAGTCCTTCAAAAAATAATTAGCTAATTGTCACTTCACTTAGATCTCTGAGATTCACCATGTGGAGTGATGTTCTGTCATTTAACACTAGAAGGCTGTTTTCAAATTCCCCTGCTGAATCGAAATCATACTGTGAAGTCACCTTAAATCATAGTTTTGGGACTTAGTGACGTAACAGCTACAGTAGTATGGAAGCCCATCAGGGTCATGACTTTGCATCCTTTGATAGTGTTGAGTTTTAAAAAGATAAATACTATGTGACAATGGAAAACCACCAACGTCGCTTTTCTGGTGTGAGCAATTGGGAATCCATCTTTCTTCCAACCTGATTTGGGCAGACATAAAGGAGATCCAATTTGGAAATACTAAAAATATGAAATATCTTCACATTTAAGGGCATGTTTAAACTTATTTTCTCATTTACTTCAAGTTGTATTTGCCATAGCGACTGATCGGTTTATTGTCCACATATTGAGATTCCTTTTTGCTGACACAATGTGTAAAAGATGATTGTCAACATTTTTCATCGTGACTATTTCCTCAACAGAAATGAGTTCCAGTGAAGGTCACTGATTCCTGAAAGACATATTTGTCGTTACATATTTTTAAATATCTGATTCGTCAGCGCAGTTACCTCAAACAAAACCCCATCCACCATTCATTTGTTGCTGGGGAGGCAGATAGGTAATGGCCTAGCAAATTATCTGTAATTTGGTTAAATCCTTAAAAACTGCACTTGCCATTTTGAAAATAGCAAGAAGTATGACTTGAACGTCCATAAAACTTGTAATGGTACCTCAGTTTGCTCAGCAGGTGGATACTTCCTGCCCCTACTGCTGAAAGATAAGCTTCCTCGCTGTCATATTACTGTACAGACATCTCTGTAGACGGCAGTGATCTTGGCACTGTGGTCAGTTGTACATGCACTACCACGAGGTGACTAATAAGGAGGAAACAACGTGATGCAAGAAGTCCTAGTTTCTTGCCCCCATGCTGCTTTATTCACATGCCTGCCCTCCATGTCTTCCTGCACCCACTCTCTGCTGTAATGAGGGTCCCCGGGGAGCTGGGAAAATTCTGCCCCCTTCCTCTAACCCCCCGTCGTGCGTGTGTTCATGTGGTGTGTGCTCATTTGCTCATTGACGTAGCTCCCTGCCACATGTATGGTGAGATTAACGGAAAGGCTTTTACAACATAAACAGCGGTACACACTAGAAACCATTATTAGCCTTCAATGTAGACTGTGAGCATGGGGAAAGAACATGTTTACCACAGCAGAGGAGGTCTTGTTTGTTTGCCAGTTAGTAAATAATCCTATACATTTAAGTGGATGTTATTGAAATGTTTGAGCCGACCTAAGAAACAGTCATTTTTGGTGTGGATTATATAGAGCCACCATTTTACCCTTTGTCTCATAACAACTAAACCATGAGGTGTAGGCAGGTTTCGTCTTTAGATTCCTCAGATCAAGATTAATCTATTATATAATGCTGTTTCAATTTCGGCGAGGGTCCTTTGTTGCATTCATTCTGTACTTCTGTCTCCTCGCGTTCAAATGACATGCGCCCACATCAGCTATGAGTGATCCTGATACATTTGATGACATTTAACATGATCAGTGTAAATGTCACTGAAATTAAGCTTGACTTTTTTTTCTTGGTTTTTCAGTGATGATGCTGATCAAAAAAAGTTAGATGTAAACATGACTGTGTCTTTGATTAAAAACAGACAAACACTAATATGAATGTTCCAGCCTTGTGGGAGGCATTCGCTCCGAACGCTGTCTGGCGCATTTTCAGTGTTTTGTTTTGATTGTACTTAAAACAGGGACTGTGATTTTTCCAATAGACTGATCTTTTGTCCCTTTTTAAATGTCATCAGGGGGGCAACTACAGCAAAAACCCACACAAAAGAACCATTGCGGCCCATTACATTACACGGAGATAGACTGTGTGGGTATGTCAAGGACTTTTGCATAGCAATTACTGTTAAAAAAAATAATTGATTGCATTAACCTGCCCTTTCACCATTTTACAAGTCTGATCCATATTCCTAAGTGGTCATGTAGTGTGGGGTTTTAACCTAAGAGGAAACGGCGTAATGATTTTGTCAGGCCAGTATTGAGTTGCTCAGTGGTGTTGGTGTTACTCATGGTGTGCTGCTTTTCAAGCACCTGCAACACAACCAAATGTCAATGTCTGTGACTTTCCATTGAGAGGAACCTTGACACACATTTACAAACACACACGTTCAGATAAAGCTTTCACCCTTTGGGTTCTTTTCTTGTGTTGCCACTTGGTGGGCCTGGTAAATGCTTTTAAAAGATCGTCTATTTTAAAGTAAAGCTGCCAATCTCTGTTTTTTATGCTGTTTTTTATCGTAGTTTTGTGTTTTTACTGAATGTATATTCTTGATGGATTGAAGAAGTAGCACAGAAATACAAATGCATCTCTCTTACGTGCAATAATCTGATTAAACAAATGGCATCTTTTCGGGGCAGGAATTGAAAATGTGAACTATGTCTGATTATGACATACTGTATTCTATCCTCCGTCTTTCAAGGGTGTACTGAGGGGGAAATATATCCAAGCAGAGAAAATACAATTCCTCCCGGACCGACCAAGTCTCATCCTTTCTCTCTGGAAGATTACAAAGCATGCTGGGACAGAGAATGACACAATCTGCCTCCCTATCCTCTCCGCATCAGGCTGTTTCTACACTAGCGTCCATAGGTTACGATGACTAGACTCCCAAACTGCTCAATCTATAAAGTCTGGAGCTGCACCTGTCTGCCACCTTGTGTATAATTCATTATTATGTACTTATGGATTCCTGCACACCTCACAAAGTGCAACTCTGATTCATTGCAAAGGGAATAGGAACACTCTAAAGCAGCTTTTATTATGGAGAGCACAGTTCTCCACCACGGCGCCTGAGATAGATGTGGTGTTATGTTAGGGCTTTACTACTACCACTAAATCATTTTATAGCAATGTGGCTGAAACAGAGACAATTATTGACGTTGCATCTTGCTGTTTAATAGCGTGGCACCAACACATGTAGCTCAATGAGACGCAAAGGACCCTCGCAATTGTATTCCTTTCTGCTTTATTAGGAGTGTTCTCTTCATTCTTTTTTTGTACATTTTTCCTTTCCCTCAGCCACCTTCCTTATAGAGTTTAGTGAACATTTTCTTCTGACCGACATTGCCACATAGTCCAGTTGCATTTAAGCCATTAGTCTTAAAATGTGTTTGTGTCAGTGCAAGGCCTGTTGTTGTTGTCCTCCTCCTCTGCTTTTTCTAAGGCTGATGTGACTTTCATTACCAGGGTCTGACAGCACTGAGGCGAGTGGACGTCTGTTTGTCACCCTCTAATCGGGCTTGGCAGCCTACAAGGTGTGCACAACACCTCAGAGAGAGTGGCCTTCTCCTTCTGTCTCCCTCAGCGGAGGAAAAGACCAATAACACTACCCTGCGCATTCAGTCCACTGTTCAATTTCACTTCACGTCCGTGTCAGTGCAGCGAATTGGATCAGGCATCTATGGACAAATTCCCCGTCCAGTTGACTTGATGGGAATTGGCCAAACCTCACCAGGATCTCACGCGTTGCTGGCTTGATCCTGCCCCAGCTGTCAATTGCAATATACAGTTTAGACGTAAAGCTATCTAATCCATTTTGAGTAAATCCTGCTTTTTGGTGTCAGGCTATCGACCTACCTACGGCCTGCTGTACTGTTGCTTATCTATATCTCCCCGAACAAATGTTTTTATTTGATGGAATCCCAGACAGACTCCTAAAAGAATATTAAGGCTTTGGGCTACAATTTTATTGGGCCTTTATTGGATCCAAGTGGGAAAATGTGGTGTTTTTATAACATTGGTGTTGCAATAGCGGCCGTTATATATGTAATGTATGTAAATATATATGGACATCCAAAGGTTTCCCTCAGTTAAACCATCTGTACAAGTCCAATTTTGGTTTATACATACATGTTTTGTTTTTTCTGCAGTGGTTAAGGCATTCACACAATATGCTGTTATTTTAGTCGTCTAATTCAATGTCAACCTCAAAAATCAACAACCAAGGTTTAGGATTAGGACTATCAGAAGCAAAGATGGAGGTAATGTTGCTATAGCATCACAAAGCCCTCTTAGAATTTGTAATTATAGTTTTAATCCTTTGATGCCACCACATTGTGCAGCGTGTGCCACATCAGGGTCAGGTGTATGATAATAAATGGAGGGAGATTACACAAGGTCTCCATCAGGCCGCTGATGGCTATCAGAAGGTTGCTAAATATATTCAATTCATTATACAGCATTTTCTGAAGACGAGATGTCAGACCCTTGTGACGACCCCTGCCTTGCTATCTCCTGTCGGCCGGAGTCAGTCCCTCGAGCGTTCTCTCGGCAGAGGACCTGTTCTGGGAGAGCAGCCACTTTCGTTGATACTTTTGCCTTGCCTTTGTGTTAGTTTTGGTCTACGTTGAGTTTTGTTCATAAATATATTTTCATATATATTCTTGTCCTTCCCACGCTTTTTGTTATGGCCAAGAGCCAGGCCATGACACCCTTGACAGTCCACTGGCCTGACTTAGAGATCCACTGCTCAAGAGGACATTTGTCAGTCAGGGCGTCAATGCTAAGGCATGTCAAACCAACATTTGGTCAAATGTAATAATGCTGATGGAGAAAGAGAAATAGGAGACAAAGCAATGAAGATTAGAATAAAATGATCAAAAGATGGAAATATCAAAGAAATGGGTGAAATAAGAAATAGATCCAAATCCTTCCTTTTCCTTTAATAAACGCCAGAATGAGTGGCCTGTAGTCGACAATAACGCACATTCAGACCAGAGCCCACATTTTTTTTATTAATCCACCGCCTTCATTTAATTCAACGGAGGAGGGAGGGGATTGTGAGGGAGGTGGAAAGAGGGAGGAGAGTGTAGAAACATGATGTGGGAGTCAGCAATGGGCTTTTCTCTGCGTGGAGATAAAAGGTTAAAAAGACTGATATATCTTTCCTTTCTTTAAATGCACCTTTGTGCCTGTGTGTGCAGATCTGTGTGCGTGTATGCGTGTGTATGCTGATGCATTTGCACAGCGAGTGTTTATCTGCGTTAGGATGGGGAAATGCTGGCTAATAACAAGATGTTCCTTTGAAAATCGCATAACATTCATCCTGGTGTCTTCTTTCAGGCAAGTGGCACGCGTTGAAATGTCAAACATTAGAAATCGACAGCCTTGTCATGACAACTCTTGACGGAGAGAACATTACCGGAGAGAAAGTAACAGAGAGAAAGTAACAGACGAGAAGAGTGATAGATGTTGCAAGATGGAAATAGTAATGGGTGGAAAGGCGAGAGGGAAGATGAAAACACTTCCTCCTCTCCCCTCTTCCCTCTCAGTCTTCCCTCCTTCCAAAGTGGCTGCATTTGTCTTCTTCTTTTCCACCATCTTATTGTCAAAATCTTTTTTTGCTTCTTGGCTAACACCATGGAGAAACCCCCTGGTGTGTCACTCGGCTGTTAAACAATCCCCACATCATTAGCGGCCGGCCGGCTAGCTTTCCTTTTTTGTTTCTTTTGATTTGTGTCTCGGATCTCCTCATAATGCTTTGCTGTTGATCCCCGACAATTTGAGGATAATTAGGTTTATTAGCATGTAGGAGGAAAACCCACCCTTAAAAGAAGGATACACATGTCATGTCTGTGATTTGCACAGCTCAGTTAATTTCTGAATTTCAACAAGTCTTCCATTCAAGATGAAAAACAGAGAGACTGATGGTCGATTTTACTGGTTCTCCTTCACAGCTGGAAGCTCTGCATTCAAATGAAAGTATGGGTTTGATATCATATCTCAAGTTCAATACAGATTTCCCTTCAAGCTTTATAATGTGTGACCTTTTTTATTACACTGAGTTTTGTTCAATGTATAGTCATGTAATGACTCGGTCCTTTTATAAGTGTATTCCACCAAAAATGCCACATTATATATAGACAAAAAATACAAGGTAGTGAGGCGTGTATGTAACTTCTACATCCTCAGTTGTGAGTCACAAATGAATCCCTTGTTGCTTTTTACAAAATAATATTTTTGCTTAAAGATAATTGACTGAAACATGCAGAAATAGTAATTTCCACATTTTCCAAAATGTGCTAAAATCTTGTGCAACATATTAATGGACACTAAGAAAAAGCATGGACACTAGATAAGAGCATTCCTGTACGCTAAGATAAATATTGGCTTTGTAACTCTATGCTAAAACCTCAGCATTTTAAGCTAATCGCATCCCAAAGAGACCGAAATAATGAACAAGTCCTAGTGTATTAAATTAACTGGTGTTTAAATGAGCATTTTAATAAAACTGAATATGCCATGGGACTTGTGTGTGATTTGTTGGATACATGGAAGCTTTAAAAGAGTCATTTCTCATGGAAGTATACATGGAAATATAATGCAAAATGTAAAGGAATCGTGTAAACCTTGGATCAATTGTTAAACAATCTGTGAATTCTCTTTACTGATGTCTAAAGTTATGTTGATACCCTGACCTTGAGAACCGACCTCACGGATTTAAAATCAAGCCTCCATCTCTCGCCACTCTATGATTAAAGATAAAAACAATAATTGTGGAACAACAGAAATCCCAGATCCGGATCACGACCTAAATCTAATCGACAGTTCCTTTGCCCTAGGCCAATCTGCTTTCCAATTTTCATTTCACAGACAGACTAACCATCTAACATCATATTTTTGAAACGGCAGGTGTTAAGTTCCCGACATACAAAGTGATGTTTATGAGTAAATTGGAGACTGTTTAGAACTAAATATGTCTATACTGCTGATTAATATGTAGCTGAACTCGGAATGAAACCTGGGGAAATGTTCAATCAAAGCTAATTATGAAAAACCACAACATTTGGGGGAAGTTTAATCAGAACATGTATTATACACGAGACAAATCAAAGTATAAAGACACAGTTTTCATTCAAACGCAAATGCAATATTCCTCCTACAAACAAATGCAATATTCCTCCTACAAACAAATGCAATATTCCTCCTACAAACAAATGCAATATTCCTCCTACACTAGAGGGAAGAGTGCCACAGCTGAACAAAGAGCAACAGTAAGTGAACCTTATCTCCAGTGTGACGTCAGTACATCAAGGCTTGTTGTGGCCAATACATTAATGAACACTCATGACCAGTTTCCAGTGCCGCGTGTCCACTTCACTTAAACGGTTTTCAATGATGGAACTTCCTTTCAGCACAGGGAGCTTTTACAGATTGCTCACTGCCAAAAACTAAAAAGTCAAATTGCTCACAACAACACAGTGTTAAAAAGAAGCTGCCCTCTTTCCAGGAATATTACATTACATTGCATTTAGCTGACGCTTTTATCCAAAGCGACTTACAATACAGTAAGTACATTCGACCAGCAAGATACAAACTTGAAGAAAACAGAATCATATAAGTTCAGGTTTCATAGAGCCAAAACATTTCAAGTGCTACTCAACTGGCTTTAGATAAGCCAGTCCTTTATTAGTATATAAGTGCTTTGTTAGCAATTCATTGTTAGTAATTGTTAGGAATATTGTTCACATTGGACAATTCTGCAGTTTGCACCAACCACCGCTTTAGGGAGTAGTGAGGTAGTGTGCCCTTTATTTAGTGAGCGATTGGGTATTGTGATGTATTATCTTTGCCATTTGATGTTCAATTAATACATTGTGTGTTCTTGTGAGTCACGTTTTTTTATGCAAGAGGCACCTGTCAGTTGGTCGGTAGATTGGTCAGTCGTTCCACTAAAATATCTCAACAACTATTTGACGCTGTATATTTTAGTACAAACATTCATTGTTTCCAGAGGTGATCCTGAATTTCCACAACTAATCATGAGGTTGACCTCTCTGATCCCATTCCTCAACTCAATTATTTGGGCTACAGCCACATTAACGGTACACATGGCCAACCATTAGTCCGTGAAAATCTTGATTTGGATTTGGAGACAATGACATCGCTGTATAGCTTACTAATTTTGTTGGAAAACAAACTGTCATATTTACTTTCACCCAACTGTACTGTATGCACTGTTACGCCGGGATTCCACCAGGTGCCTCTGCGCCCCGGTCCGTCTGCGCCGCGGTTTGGTTCCGACCTCCGAACGGCGTCATACCCCACCGGGCGCGTTTCAGAAGCGGACCGTCTTGCGTGCAGGCTCGCAGTTTTTGTTGATTTGGACAGATTTCCTGGACATTTTACTTCTACAAAAAAGTAAGTAGGCTACCTAGTTAAATGGTTTATTTTTGTTATTTCCTATTTTGTTGTGTTGTAGCCTACAGACAAAGTTAATAATAATTGTAATAAATTATAAATGATAAATTATCCAGTTATAAACGACATGAATCAAAGAGGTGTTGCTGTATTTTAGTGGTAAAAGAATGCATTTGTCATCATAATTATTCTATATATATAATTTACACACAGTGCATGTAGTTTATTTGGGGAGTTGACCAGATGCTCTGGCCATTCCACTTCCTGCCCGGCGCTATCCAATGCCTCGGGTCTCCGTCAAAAATAGACTAGCTGCGTATTTTTAGCGGAGCCCAGCGCCGAGACGCTTCTGGGACGCTTCTGGGACGCTTCTGAAACGCAACGCGGCGCGTCTGGTGGAAACACACGCATTGACTATAGTGGTCGCGATCGCTGGGCGCGGCGCATACGGAACGCAGCGCATACGGAACACGGCGCATATACGTAAATAAGATGTTTCCGACTCAAAGCCGAACCACATTGTTCTTTGTCCTGAGTGGAGTTAAAACATTTCCTGCTGCTAATTCATAATCTTAAATGTGTCCATAAGCGGACAGTTCTGGGCCCCCCGTTACTTCCTGATAATCAACAACTCTTTAATCATTACTCAGTTAAATGAGTATCACTGAGAGTGATTAATTATAGTGTATATACCCTCATCATGTTAGCTAAACAATAAGACCAAAACCCATGAAAAACACATCCTATTCCTTCAACTCTCACCATTCTGGTTTATTTTGGTGTTGATGACATGTGTTGGCTATTTTTTGGCACAGAATCTATTTCAAAGTGTGATGAGGATGGAGTCCCTGGAAGACGAATTCCCTTTTCCCGCTGCACATCATGTGGGACGTCATTTGTGATTGTTCCAAAGTGACACCGAGATTCTGCCATCACTTGTAGGTGCTCACAATAGCACACTCACCAATCCTCCCCCCCACACTTCTCCTCCTCTCCCATCCTGTCTCTCCTTTCTTTTCGTCTATTCAGCTGCCTGTCTGCAGCGGTGACTGGTTCATCCTCATTTGCTCCACTCATATCCCAGACCTGACATCGCCAAGCAGCCGCCACTGTCTCCTCTCTCCCTCTGCTGATTGTTTGTGTGCTCAATCTTTTTGTTATTGTGGATTATTGTTGATTATGGTGCAACCATTAACCCTTACAGGAAGATTGATGTATTTGCCAACAACCTCCGCCCAGCTTTTAAATCATGGCTCTGTAAAACTGAAACACATAAACATAAAAGACTCATAAATTCAGATCTTGCCATATAATCAACGTTTTTTAAGTAAGTTATCCAGTGATTACATTTCTGCAAACAGGAACTGCTGGAAGCTAATGCAGACTTTCCATGCTGCATATTCCCCAAAATGTAGACGAATATATAAAAACAAACACACAGCTACTTGATTAATAGATAACGCAACATTTCCACCATTTCTTGGAACATTCATATGTGCTGCCATGTCTACACTAACCTTGTTAGAAGTCAATAAGATGTAGGTTTACTCTAAATGCAGTTCTCAGGGGTTAAAACACTTAAAAGTCAATGGAATGCAGAGAGAGATTTAAGATGGGCAAGAGGTAATGACAAGGTGATGAAGAGCAAAATAAACGAGATAAAGAGAAGCCAAGGTGTGGAGGAAGAGTTCCAGGGGAGATTTTCATTGGCCCATTCCTCTCCAGGTTTTAATCTGCCTGATCTGTAATTAGTGGCAACTGTGTCACAGCAAGACCTGCTTAGAGATACAAGATGGGGCTCGAACACACACGCTGGAAGGTACAAGGAAATGTACACACAGAGACATAAAGGACATGCCAAATACAGTACATGCGCTTTCATACACCCATAGAGGCACATGAGATAAAGAAACAGAAAGCTGTGCACGGAAAGACTTGCAGTTTAAAGAGACCAAACACTCCATCAGCAGCACAGAGGGATGAAAGCTTGTCTTTTTTCTGAAGCAGATCAAATGAAAATATTATAGCACATTCAAGAAATCCACTGAGGGACAAACTCCCACGTTATGCTTTTATACCCGCTCCGCTTTCTGTAAACACTTAGAAGCTTACCTCAAAAATCACCCATCGACACATATTCACTTACCTCTGCATCTTTGTGCCTCTCCTCTGCAGCATATCTTATGGTTTCTTGCTAGCCTCGGGCTAAATGCTGCTCTTGATTGCCACGCACTGACCGCATATAAAAAGTGGCCCCTGCATAGTGCTTTTGTGTGTGTATACGTGTGTGTGTATGTATAGGTCATTTTGACTCTTTCTCACAGATTAAAAAGCTTAAGACAAATGAAGAGCAACCTAGTAATTTGTCTCTCTCCGTCTCTGCAGGGTGGGATTTAATAAGATTCTCACAATAGATGACTGCAGAGGATTTTACGCCTCCATTTTTACAATTTGACTGTCATTGACAGCTCACTGCTGCTTGGTTACATTGTAATGTCTCCGCATCTTCATACATATGTTTGAGTCAAATTAGAAAATCCATAACAATATGAAGTATTTTAAGATAAGGTGACATGCATTTCAATAATTGAATCAATTATTCATTATAACTCGGGCCAGTGGTTTCTAACCTTTTAAGCATGCAAAGCAATGCCCTTCTACAACCCCACATCACAGGCTGCAATCTCAACCACAGATGTAATGTATGAAAACTGTGCATAGACCTCTAGATCCAGCATTTCAAGAGATCAAAAGCAAAGATTAGAGATGTCCGAACAAATCAATATCCGAACAATTTCACTGAGCTAAAATCTGCATTTTTACTGTTCCTTTTTCTGTTAAGGATCTTTAACCACTTTGATTAATCTTCTGGGTGCCTCTGCTCCGACTGGTCTAGTCCACCTTAAACCTGTTTTAAAAAAATGCTGATCTAGTACACCTTTAGAGTAACCCTTCTTTAGGAAATAAAGGATTTATTAAACCCTAAACCTGTTTTCGGAGCCACAGTCCCAAGCCGAGTTTAGTCCACCCTCGAAACACTGATTTAGTACACCATAAACTTGTATTGGGAACAACCAATTTTGTAAACTTTAAATGAGTAAGGAGCTCCTGATGAGTCCACCTTAAACTTGTCTTGTCAACAATTCCTTGTTCTTGTTTTGGGACTGGCTTATTTAGTCCACCTTAAACCTGGTTTGGGAACTACAATATGTATCTGACATTAACCTGTAATGGGAGCCCTTTCATTTAGTCCACCAACAACAGAACTTTAACACTAGAACCGCCAATCGGGTCAATTTGACCCAGAGCTGTTTTTTATTGTGTGTAACTTTTTTTCAATAAAATATTAAAGTCTTCCAGTCCGTGACTTTTCCTGAAAGTGTGTTATGTAGCACCCTATGTTGTTAAAAATTGTCAATATGAAGTCAGATTGCCATTAATACCTATTTCCGCCCAGCGGGTCATATTGACCCCACCCCTTTTCATATAAACATGACGTGTTGCTATAGCAACGCCTTTTGTCTACTGCGGTTCCTTATAGATTGAGAGATAGATTGAGAGAGAGAGAGATAGATGGATAGATAGATTGAGAGATAGTTATAGAGAGAGAGAGATAGAGACAGTCTGTAGTGAAGGAGTGCGCTCCCGCTCACGGGAGACTGCTCGTGCTGCGCTCCGCAGCAAACAGCTGTGGGGCGAGTTGAAAGTACGTTATGCTGGCCGCGGTGTCTAAATAATGCTTCCGGGCCAGCGGGCCATTTATAATGTCGAGCCCTGAGAGTCCACAGATTATATTGGTATACGTTTCATCCCTGTGCAATCAAAACTCACTGTTCAATAAAAGAACATTTTACCTTGAAAATCAATGCATTCTAATAGCGGGTCAATTTGACCCAGGTGGCGGTTTTAGGTATAAAACATCTCTGGCGGTTCTAGTGTTAATCCTGTTTTGGGAACCGCATATTGAGTCAACCCTAAATGTGTTTTGATAACTACAGATGATGTACCTTTATGTACCAATTATGGGAAGCACCGGTTTCACCTTTAATCTGTTTTGGCAACCTTTGATTTACTCCACCTTAATTTGTTTTCGTTCCAAAGCTTTAAACCTCTTTTGGGAACCACTGGTTTACTTCACCTTGAATCTGTTTTGGCAACCTCTTATATTTTATTCACCAAAACACAACGTTTTTGCAACCACACCTTAAACCTCTTTTGGAACAACATGTTCTCTCCACCTTAAACCTCTTTTGGGAACCACTAGTGTTCTCCACCTGAAACCTGTTTTGTGAAGTGTAGTAGATACAGAGAAGTGTTTTACAGAAAGTCTATGCACTTCAATATTTTGCTGTTATTGTTTTCCCACATTTCTGTATTTATTTAGTCAGACAAAAATATTCTGCGTCATTCTAACATTTGAGTTTCTCCAAATAGGAACAGATCTCGACCCCAGCCAGGCGGAGCAGCACTACCCGCGGGCGAACGCCACACACACAAACACACACGCACACACATGCGGTCTTGTAATCTGTTCAGTATTCATCTAAAGTGTTGAGGGAAAAGGTGTGAAATCATAATACACTCTCATCGAGTGAGTGAGATTTGTACGTTTTGTCACGCACACACACAAAGCTGCACAGTGATTTTTTCCACTTTGTTTATCTCACGCTGTGAAGGCATGTTTCACGGAAAGAGTGTGAACGCCGCACCTCTCAAGCCCTGATTGTCAAACCATGTTTTCAGCAAAGAACACTTACAACAGCCAACCACACGCATGCATGCCACCCATGTTCATAAACTCAGGAAAACTGCCAGAGTTGTTTTCCTGCTAATTGCCTTTGCTAATTTTATCTCCAGAGTAGCATTAAAAGTATTAGTGCAGAGCTTCTTTTGGCGCTTAGATGTCTTTATATCTGATGTGTTTGAAAAAGTTAAGTAAATCTTCAAAATGGAGCACACTTGAGGTTATAATTCATTATCTGCCTCCTTCACTGTCCTAAATATGGATTTGTAGCACAAGAGACAATTATGGCTCAAATTGCACATAGGTATGGGAAGCACTTAAAGGTCCTTCTTAGACAAGCGCACCAATGACTCTCTTTAGTCCTGCAAACATTAGTGCCTCTTTTTCTTGGCCACAATTACAACCTTCACTCTGAAATGCGTCACTTATCGTCTTGGGCTCTGACCTCCAATCGCAGCGTGGCCTTTGAACTCATGAGCCTGTGGCTGGGTTATTCCCATTTGGGTGTCTTGGTATTGACTGAGAGGTTATTGGTTCAGCTAATTGCTATTTGCATAGCTTTATTAGTATCCCAGCTCTGCCTCCGTGACATTTCAATCTTTTTTTTCCCTGTTCTCTCTGGCTCCGTCTTTCTGGCTCTTGTTCCTTGCATTGCGGTGAGAGGAATTAGACAGTGTTTGGTGTGTGATTAAGAATTCATGCTTAAAGTAGCGACAGGCTCATCTCAGGATAGAAAGCCATGGAGGAGGAGAGCAAACATTAATATGCGCTTAATAACTCTTTCTATCTGCTTCCTTGTTTTCTCATTCCTTCTTTGTCTGTCTGTCTTTGGCCGGGTTCCCGCTCCACATTTTTCTGTGAATTATAAAATATTGAATCAGGAAGGATGAATGGAAATGGAGGAATATCTTGAAATGAAATTATTCAGTAAATATCAATATTTTGTGTTGAAATGTGTTGAATAGTGATGGAAAGATGGGTGTCTGGGTCATGTTGTTGTTTAAACAAGTTAATGGGGACTGGTGGCATTAGAAAGCATTATTTGTGACGGAGGGTTGACGGTTTAACTCTACCAGCACTACTGTTGTGCACGCTGGACCCTTTTTCTTGAGTCCTGTGCAGATTGCTCCAACAGTAAGTCAACTATAGATATCCCTTGCTGTACATCAGAATCAGAATTGTACCTTATTTAATCCAGGGAAAATTGGTTTCATTTCAGTTGCTTCATTTAAAAAAAAATATATATATATAAATAAAAAAATAGCATACAAATTATTGATATGCACATACACATTTCAAGTTAGAAATTCCAATAAAAAGATTTAAAAAATATATTTTTAAAAACTAAAATGTTAAGTAAAATGTAAACAAATTATTCAATCAATTATTAATAAAATAATGCATTAGTATTAATAATAATAATAATAGATTAGATTTGTATAGAGCCTTTCAAGGGACCCAAGGCCGCTTTACATGGTGAACAAACAAACAAACCAACAAAACAAAAGGGTTAAATAATAATGTAAAACCAAAAAATAAATAATCATAATAATATTATTAATATAATAAGATATTAATTCTGGATTATCCAGTTTTAAAGAGCCTGGCAGCTAAAGATGAGTCCAGTGCCAGTCTATTGAAGATTGCCTGTAGTCATAACACAACTCGTCTCACATAGTTTTACCACATACCAGCTATATCTACAAAAAATGACAAAAGTTCCTAAATGCCTCACATGTGCTTTTAGAACAATTAAAAATGATCTGTATTCGGCCTAACAATTCTACGTACATGTTTCTGTCGTGTAGATCTGATTATGAAAGCCCAGAGTTCCTGGAAAAAATAAATTCCTTTTTGTTTTAATAGTCAACATTATGGAACAATGCTTAACATGTTGAGGTAACTTACTTTGCATTTCATTTGGCCTACACTTTCCTTCCATCTCTGGTAGCCTACCTTTGTCACTTTCTGAGCTCCTCTATGTCTATGGGATACTGGATGTTTACGTTCCTGGGTGTGTGTATGTGTGTGTGTGGGTATGCACATGCCATTTCCTGCTCTGTGTCTTTGGGTTTGTCGCTCAGCTGACCGAGTGTGTGTGCACGTCTTCCAGAGTGAAATGTCAGTCTCATTTCGCTTTTATTACTTGAGGGACGAAGAGGAGGGTTTTACTCTGTAATCTCAGACTCCCTGCGGCCGCCGCTCAGCCCCTGCCGTACCTGGGAACACACTCTCCGCGGTTACATAGAGGCTTTTAAACACCTTACCCTCACACTATTCCATTAGAACCTGCGAAAAGTGTTGTTTCGTATTTGCATTCCCGCTGCTTGCGGCTCTGTGAAACTGCGGGTGAAGGGTGACAAATGGTTCGGTTAAAAGCATCACGACAAGAGCGTTTGATTGACTGATTGATTGTGATGGATTGGCCTGCGGGGGTGTGGATCAGAATAATGAACACCTTCAGGCTCGGGGTGGCTGTTCAAAGAACAACCGTCTCACATATCACTCAAGAATTAGCTATGAGGGAAATAATGGCCCTGCATGTGGTACGAATGTCGCAGAACATTTCTTACATATGAAATGGTACAGTTTATGTATCAGGTTTTAAAGATTGCATTGCGAACATGCAATTTAAAGCAATACACACTCATGTTAAACATAATGTGTGCAGAAAAAGGTTGCTACAGGTTATAAACTGATGATTGCCTCCATTTTGGGAAGCTTCATAATGTAATTAAAAGATCAAAAACTCTCTTTCAATCAACCAATTAACAAATATTTCAGTAAGATGTCGAGTTCCAAGATTAGTTCTTCATAAAAGCTATACACACAATTATTCAATACAATATTTAAAACGGTTCGGATTCACTGCAACTGATTTTCTACTTTGCTGTTCCTTCTCTCTCATTGTTTGGATTTTTCTTCACAACCAATCACTCTCCTTTTATGCATGATTTATAATTGTACTTGCATGTTTAATTGATATTCTCCTGCTGCATTGTGTTGTATTACCATCAGCTGCTTATTTTTAATTCATGCTGCTGTTTTAAGGCAGCTTATGTCCTGCCATTGTGTTTATCGTCCTCCCTTTGGAAAAACGCTTTGTGCAAATGAACGCGCTCTATAAATAAAAACATTATTATTATTGAACCACAAACACGGTAATACTCCGCCGCTCCAGGGAGTCGTTTCTCTTTTCTTGCGTCCGGTTTCATGTCAAGCTTCTCCCACACGGGGCCAGCTGTGGTTCGGCTGTTGGTGAATATGTTAGCATGCCAATGAGGCCCAAACACGTCTCCGCAGAGCCAACCTGTGTGTGTGCTGTGCGTGGGAGGTAAAAAAAGAAAGAAAATAGCGCCCCAACCCCCGTTCCCCTGAGGGAAAAGGTGTCTCTTAAAAACACCAACATGAGTTTGTTGACTCGCAGCTATAGATGCACAGCGAGAGGTGAGCCGGTCAGTTTCATATCGCTTTTTTTTCTTCCCGTCCTGCAAAGGGAGTCTTGAGGAGGTGGAGGAAAGGGCAGGGAAGGGAGGGGGGATGTAGGGAAGGGGCAGACGAAATTGAAATAGAAAACCAAGTCAGTGGATAAAGAAACAGGACTCTTCATTTTGCCTTGTTGTGCAACCGTGTATATTTCCCACCCGCCATTGCTCTTTCTCTCCGTCTCTGTCTCCCTGCCCCGCAGCGTCCCCGCGATGATTGATATGCACCGAGAGCGAAGCTAGCTACAGAGACAGAGAAAATCATGCATAAAAGATGAGCGCAGTTTATTGTGTTTTCCTGGGGGCCGAGGGGAAAGCCGAAGTTATGGATTTATGCGTTGTGTGATTGGATGAGAGCCCGGACCCGTGGGACAAATGTTGAGACGGGAGGACGGGGGGGGGTTTAGGTTTAGAGGTACGGAGCAAGAACTTGTGTCCGACAGGTGGGAATTACTTTCCTACAAGTGGCGGGAATGCAGTGGCCGGAGGGAGCCACCACCGCAAAACTTCCCCACATCCTCACTTCACTCTCCACAATGGAAGTTGGCATCATAATTACATTATGATAGTCCAGCCTCACCTCCTCATTCAGCTCAGAGCAGCCAAATGGACTGAGTGGGGTTGTGTGAACGTCACCTCGTTGGGTTACACTGATTAATTGGTTTGCTGATACGTCGGGTCACTACTTATTCAAAATGTTACATCGGCCCGCGTGATGGATGTGACGCGTTCTGTTTGATGACAGTGTTTAATTGATCAATTTCTACGGGAAGCCATTAAACTGAAATCATTCTAATGAGACATTTTGATTAGATTTGAGTGCGCTTGAATATATTTTCCTGTTATTATGGCGAGTTTAAGTGTCCTATTACACTGTATACATGCGGTTAATGAGCTAAAACCCTGTCAAGAATAACATTTTAATGAAAATACTGAGTATAACTGCATAGCTCGTGCTGTTCCTGACACATTTCATTTAGAAGTCTTGAATTTCAATTCATCATTTATATTGATAATTCGACATTCTTTTTGCACTAAATATAAAGTGTTTTTTGCATGATGTGCAACAATAGTGAAAGAAGATAGTTGGCCAAACTTTCTTCTTTCACTATTGTTTAGAGCTGATCAGTAGTCAGTTTAATCCCAGTAACAAGTACGCAAACCAACTTCTGAAAAAGAATGACAGAAAATGGAAATATCGACTATCATTCAAAATGTTATCAAAGTGTTGTACCCAAATCCCAGTAAGCGCCATATATGCAAATTCACGGCCTTAAACAGAATAAAAAATATATTGTTTGATACAAATCCTCTTAAAAAAATCACTCCATCTACATTTTGATATATTTTCCAATTATGAATAACGTTTAATTCCCTCTAATAGTATAAATCAAATGGCAATTGCAATATATTTGCAAAAAGTTGTTTTTTCCAGATTCCCGTCCAAGAAACATGAAACCTCCTGAAACAATAAGAGAAAGTGTGTCAAACATAAACAGAAATACATTCTAAAGATAATGCACTGTACTTATACATCCTTTGAATTGTTTTGTTCTAGAGAACAACTGGACTACAGAAGTAGTAATACCCTTATACTTAACGACACATTTAAAAAGATTAATGGAGCTTAATGGAGCAGTGTGAGCTGCACTTTGTGCTTGGTTGGGAGGCATCACTCTCTTTCCATCGGGGCTCAGCCGACAGTGTTTTACCGATCATTGTGTAATGTCAGCTTAAGGTTTTCTTTAGTGCATCATTTGAGGACAAATGAACCATGAGGAACAGAAGACTTTCTTCTTGCAAATTGACTGAAAACATGCGATTTAACTGAAGTCTCCTGGCAGATTATTGGTATTATCTCATTTAATATGGCATCTTTATGATTAACTGTTATTTATTATCTCTGCCAGGTGTAAGCCTGTAAGGGAGACTATGTGTTCGGTCATGTTGTGTGTTTGTCTGCAGCTAATCTCGAATACTACTGGACCATTCAGCCTGATTTGTGTTGTGCTCATATAAGACTCAATGCTCAAGGACATCTTTTGGTTGTGGTAATTCACAGTTTTTGAATTAATAATTATATTGACTTTTTATACCCTTATTGACTGCCAACTCCTTACGCCCTATAACCCGCTAGTACGGGCCTCAATTGATAAAACACTGCAATGGCTAAAGGCATTGTAATCCTTTCACTATGAAAAAACAAGCCTTATGCTGTGAAATACTGTATGCAGTAATATTTTGGCCTTTCTCATGACCAAAAAAACGAAATCTATTGGAAAGGTTGAATTCCATACGCTTAATGTCATGATCAACTTTACTCACGAACAATACGAGATAAATAAATCCCTGTTTATGTTTATCTTGGCCACCATCTTTACTGTAAGGAAGCCAATCAAGTACGATTCAACTCTTTGTTTGAAAGGGGAGAGGGAGACAAACTTGGTGCATTAGAGATTTTCATGTGCACATAACACTACCACTGACAATTAGGGTTAGTAGATTGATTTAGAAACACATCTTTAAAAACACGGAATTTACTCAAAATACCAGTTTTTGATACACTTTATCAAAAAGTATATTGTATGTTACACTGGCAATGTTATATCTTTATCTTATCAAAACCCAACTGCCAATGAGTTAGTAATTACAGACATGTATTTATTGAACAGATTAACCAATTGTAGACAACAATGTATCAGTAGAAACCCGCTTACACAACTGTATGTCCCTTCTTGTCCCTTCTTCTCTATGAGTATTTTAATGGTAATTGTTTTAATATTTCCTTGTATGTCCAACAGGACTAATGCTGTTTCATTATCAATAGCAGATGATCTTTGAGCATGTACAGAGCCGTCAGCAAGTGCCTCAGTTATGAAGGCTCACCTCTGATTATGGACATGTTAGCTGTGACTCGGTGATCTCTAATCACCTCCATATCTCAGAGCAGCTGCTATTGATTGGTGGCCGTCGAGCAGGAGTGAATCTACCCTATTGATCTGCTTTGATTCTTTTGTTTCATCTCCTCCCAACTCAACTAATTGGGCTATTCTTTGTCAACAAGATTGACTTTTATGCCTGATATTACGGAGCTGTATTTATTCCCTTGAGGGGAAAAACAAATTAAAGGGAGTGTTTCCCCCCCCCCCTTCTTCTCCTCCTCTTCTTTCATAAGGATATAATTCATACAAACCCTCTTTTCTCCAATATGCTCATAAATTCAGAGAAGAAATCATTATTTTCTCATAAATGTGATGATATTGCTCTCATCGGGCAGGCTGTGATGTAAAAGCACTTTATGAGATGGGCTATCTGTCCCGCGTGTCACATGGCGACTTTCTTGGCGTGTGATTGGCTGAGCAACGTTGGCGGTAATGCCATTTCATTAAATAGAGACACACAGACGTTTTCCATCTGGGAACAGAGGATTCTCCTCATCTGTCTCCGTGCCAAGGGAGACTTAAAGATGAAAAGTGACCTGGTTGCTCTTCCTCTCTCCCTATGAGGGACGCGATGTCTCCGTAAAGACTGTCTGTCTCTGTGACTGGCTATCTAGTAAACAAAGATGCATTGATTCCAGTGCGTCCCCTTTAGCCCTGAGGCCAGTATTGACCAATGCATTACTAGGAGATTTTGTCCAACTGGAGTGATTACAGCATTTAGCTGAGATTTACTCTGCGGTAAGGAAGACAGGACTGTCTGAGGAAGATGAACTGCTCTGCAGACAGGAGGTTGTGGGTTCAGATCCCTGGGGACAGGTTTGTGAGAGCTGCTTCATTAGACACTCTCGGTTGTTCACAGGGAGAATTATGAATGCATATGTTCACAGAAGACAAAGCATGTAGGGTCTGTGTTGGATGTTTTATCAGAGATGGGGATTATTCTGCATCAGGTGTGGAACAAGAAAATAGCCTTCAAAGGTCATGGAAACACAGATGGCATGGCAACTACGGAGAAGTGGGTGTTAATGACACCGCTTCTGACACAATGTTCTGTTAAGAGAGAAAAATAACATACATTATGATATGAAATGTTAAGCACACTGTATAAGTGGAGAAATGTAGGCACCATAAGTGCAGAAAAGGTTTCGAAGGCTTTGAAAATGATATTGTGTTCCTGAAGAATTTGTCCTGAACCATTCGATTATGAACCCAATGAATTCAACACAACTCGGTTATGTCTTGTATGTTTAGACTCTAGTAGTACACTGCATCTGCTTCATCACCCTTTTTTACTCTTAATAGAATGTTGCAGTAATGAATCTCCACATATTAACATCATTTGTATAATAGTTGAAGATGTTTTTGCAATCGCCAGAAGTAAAAAGCTAACATTAGGCTATAAACAAACTACATTACAGTCACTTGACTTCTCGTCACCATCGCTAAGCTAAAAGCTGCTAATGTTTGGCTTGAGTCTTATTTTGACAATAGTTAGCAACTGCCTTTTTTAAGACACGTAAAAGGTATTTAAGACACTTTCAAATCTCAGCTTCTGATTAACACAAACCTTATTTCAGGCATCTTATCAAATACTCATTCAAAAAACAAATGTACGGGTTTAGTTTCAGTTCATTTTTGTGTTAACTGGTCAAAGAGTGTAAAAAGAGAATCGCAGTATTAAGGTTTCCTGAGTCACTTTAACCCAATTTCTGGACTTTTTGGTGTCATTCATCCTAGTCAGACTTCCTCCCTGCATCAATTTTGTTCAACAGCCCATCGTTCAGCAGCAACAACCCACTATCATTCAATATCATTCCTACATATACATTCAGAATGATTCATATGCATGCAATACGTGTTTATTCATTTGGCTCTGTGCTCAGTCCTTGGCATTCCCCCTGTGGGTTCTGACAGCATCATTCTTCTGTAGTAGCCTAGAACAGTGGTTCTCAACTGGTGGGTCGCGGACCTGTTTCTGTGTGAGTGAAGACAAAAAAAAGTCTAACTTTTCATTTGAAGGCCCGATTTTCTAACGTTGTGCATGCAGTAGGCGTTGGACTGGAAGTACCGGAGACGATAAACGGTTTTGAAAACTTCTGTCACGTAGTGATCATCTTCTCAATAAAACATCTTTGCTGATGTTTTTTCGAGTCTTCTGGCCAATCAGAATCAAGATTGTTGCCGGAAGTCCCCTCGGAGAATAACTCGTGGTAGAACTATTCTTTATACATCCATGGGTACAACTTCAGATACAAATGAACACATAATGAAATGTGACCCCCGGTTTGATGATTGACAGGTCACAGAACAATGGGGGCTATCTACCCTTACCCACAATTTAAAGTAATTCACACAGACTCTCTCCTCCTCTACTCTTCTCTCTGTGAGGAGCAGCAAGTTCAGCTGTCAGAACAAAGTGAAAAACAAACAATGGCATTAAATATTATCAATAGATCGGTTAGTAATAGATTTATTTATTTTCTTCTCAGAGTGTACCAGAATGCGTAGTTTATATGTTAGTATTTCTAAAAATCTCCTGGGGGACAATCCCCCCAGACCCCCCTTCTGGGGTTAGGTTTTCAGCATGTGTGCCTTTTTATGTTATACAGTTCAGCTTTGATTCCATCATCTCATTAAAAAGCATACTTTGGTTCTGTGAAGGGATATAAGGGATATATGTCAAAAACTTAATTCTATATTTCTAAAAAAACAAACACACAGAAAGAACAACCCAGAAAAAAAAAGAAACCGTTCCCCTTTCTCTATTTCATTCTGTCCACTTTTACCTCTATTGTGTTGGTGGATTCACATGTTCCAACTAGGGCTGTGATTGTTAATGTGATCCATTTAAATCTCGATTACGATTTTGGCTTGCAACGATTACGAAAACAACGTAATCGAAATAAAACGATTATTATTTGTAGGGATGCTCCGATCGCCAATTTTGGGGCCGATCGCCGATCGCCGGAATCAGTATCGGCCGATACCGATCGCCGATCCGATCGAGTGGGCGGGGCCTAAATGGAAGATTTAAACATCACTTTAAATCTTCCATTTAAAGTTATGTTTAAAACTCAGTTAATGGGGCTCATTCACTGGAGCTTCCACAAACAACAATCAACTTAATTATTACATTCAAATTATATATATAAAGTATATTATTCAAGTTTACATTCACTTTGGATAATACCACGGGAGAAATGAGCGGAAGCGCTCTCTTTTCCTCTCTCTCCCTCTCTCGCTCCCCCTCTCTCCCCCTCTCTCTCCCCCTCTCTCCCTCTCCTGACAGCCCGTCAGTATCGTCTCATGCAGTTCGCTGATCCAGTAATGTGTGAGGCCGACAGTGAAGAATAAACATATTTATAACTAGTTTAGCTTGTTCCAGAGGTAGATAAAATAGCTAAGTGTGTTAGGTCTAACTCTTGTGTGTTTCGCTCCGCTCACCGCTCCGTCACAGCGGGTGGAGCTGCAGGATTTCTGCTTCACACACACGTTGCATACCGCTATTTTACTGTCTTTTTCGGACACCTTAAAATAATGCCAGACCGGTGAAGCGATTTTGGCGAGCTTGTTTTGCCGCGTACAGAGAAAAGTGTCATGTATTTTACATCATGCGATCGGCCCTCGCGATCGGCATGTTTAGAGAGCACCGATCGATCGGTAGAGAGTGAGTATCGGCAGATCTCGATCGGTGACTGATCGATAGGAGCATCCCTAATTATTTGTATTTAAAAAAAAAAAAGTTTTAATTATTATTCTTTTCAAAAAAAAATTGTATTGGTTTTTCAGTTGAATTATACTTAAAGTTCAGGGTACTCAACTGTTAAAAACATACTGTTCACATTTTTTTTTTCAATAACTGGATGTTTTCAAAGTAAATGGATAATCGTTTTTAATAATCGTGATATCAATTATTGACCAAAATAATCGTGATTATGATTTTTGCCATAATCGAGCAGCCCTATAGTTCCAACCATCTTTTCTTACATCATTATTTGAAACGATCATACACATCACATGGAACATAAATACACGTGTATGCAAAGAAGCAGGTACCTTGGGGTATTGGTGTGAATCACATGCATTATCTTTTGAAACTGACGGCTTATATACCAGAATGACGGGTAATACCTACATACTAACCTAAGTTACTGTAAGTATGCTAAGAATCTTCTAACTGTGGTGAATATCTGCAAAATGATTAGGCTGCTTTTGGTTTTCAAGGGCTTTCTGTGGGGAAACTGGGAACCATTAGCTCTAATGAAAATGACAGATCTAGCCTGACTTTCTGGGGACTTGAATATTTCCCTTAAGACTAATTTAACCTCTGTGGTTTAGGCATTCTCTAGTTGCTCTTAACCTGCTCCTGCATTGACTTGTGCATGTTTGTAGGCATTAATGCCAGCCAGTGCATTCACCCCATAACACCTCAAGCCACCACTTTTGCTCACGGTAGCTTTATTGCAGGTTTGCTTTGGGCTTTTGTGTACACTGTGGCATAATTCCCCTTTAAATGGTTTCTCTGGGTGAACGAACATGCCTCTTACACACACTTCTGGCTCTCGGCATGTCTATGAGGCATGACGGTGCTCCAGTTTGCATGTTTCCTGCGGTTGCTGGGTTTCCAAGCTGCTTTCAGCCCGACTACATCCTAGCTGAATTACATGCATGCGGCAGCGGGCCCCGCGCTGGGCCTTGTAATTTCAGCGAGGAGGTGTCATGTTTAGTTACGCTCTCAGTAATGGAGAGCTCGTCTTTTCATTACCCTCACTTTTAAATGGGCCACACCATAGCAACATGTGGCAGTGATCAATTTGAATGTCATTAACACCGGCGGCTTTAAGGTCCAGGCTTCATTCTCTCCACTACCTAAACCGCTGTAATTTAATCAGGGAAACGGGCGGCGTTTGGAGAGCTCCTGGTCAAGCAAACAAAGGGATTATTAACATCGCCGATGACATTGTATTTACAGGAGAGGCTGGGGGAACTGTGCCATTTACAAAGCAATTTGCCGCTGTGATGATGCAGGAATAAATAAATGGGAATTTGTTGTTGATTTGTGTCTGGGACGGGGAGTGTGACATGAGGGATATGGCAGCCGGAGGAGGCATGCTCATCCTTAGGCGAGCTTTGAATGACTGGGGACACAGCTTTAATATTCAGTTTGATGCCTGGAGTACATCACACTGGTATTTTACATTCAAAACACAACTTGTCCTACTCTAACCTTTAAGCAGATTAGAACTATGTGAGCAATAATAGCTTTCGAGTTGTACACGCAAGAATGTTTTTTGTGTGTGCAATCATCTTTGGCTTTGCGAAAGTGTTTTTATATTTTCCTCTATGTGCGCTTGTTGAGTTACACTGCTGTATTAGTGTTGCGGATGGCAGCTTTAGTCTATTTTCTGTGAGAATAAAAAATCCAAGCCCATCTGCAATTTGTCTTGATTAAGCTGGGTCTCCATCTGCGAGCACCGATCTCTTGTTGGTGTCTTTTCCCATTTGCAATATATTTCATTCCAGCAGACCCCCTGTCCACTTAACACCCCCCACCTCCTTCTCGAAGCAAAAGATTAACAGATTAGAAGTAACATGATTGCCGGCTTCCTCTTTTCTTTTGTGCCTGCTGCCTTTTTCCTCCCTTTTCAGGAAGAACTGAGGAAAGAAACCCACATCATCTCTATGATTTGCCTCTTCATGTCTCCGTATGTAATATCAAGCAAGTCGAAAGCACTTAGTGTCCTTCCTATTCTAATTTCATCTGTCTTTTTCACTCTGTACTGTATAACATGACGCATATGCCCACACACATGCCTGTTCATTAAAATTCCACATGGACCTATGGTGTGACCAGGGCCATTTCTCCAGCGTAGTGAAAAGGCCTATCACACACCTCAGCAATGCGTAACCAATAACTGAAGAAACGTCTGACTGGAAAAATGAAAAGAGATAGAGGCAGATGAAGTGCAGTAGATGAGAGAAAGGGGAGGTGGAGTGGAGAGTTTGACTGAAAGCCAGGATGAAAAAAAAAAATGAGGGGAGAAAGAGAGATGGCGTAGGTTTAGAGAGTGGTGAAGCAAAGGATGGAGGATCTAGCAAGCTGGGTGGCATTAGTAGGGAAAGCCTCTCTACTTCTGCTAGATAAGAGATGGCCCTGGCCAATGATGTGGAATGGTTCTGATTGGCTGAGCCTGATCCCCCAGCAGAGCAAACCAAGCTCTTCTCCTGGAGCCCTGAGCACTACCGTAACACTGTCGGATATTTCATACTTCAGTCCTACAACCGTGACTGCTGCAGGGTACTGCAATTCTGACCTCGTCCCCGTACTGCTCAACATTTCATACATGAGTCCAACAACGGTGACTTCTGTGGCGTGCCTTAATAAGAGTCTCAATCCAACGTTCGTAAGGGAAACAAACATACTATACCATCAAAATGCTTTAACTTTTATAAGGACAACTATTAATCCATTTTGGATATTCTACACCTTGCAATTTATGTACAATTCTAGTTGTTGGTGCCAATGAAGAAAGTAGTTTGAGGTTTTGAGTTTGAAGTAACATGTACACATCAAACATTTATAGAGACCAGAGTCCCTAACCCTAAAGATAAATATAGACCTCATTTTTCTTTGTTCGTGTGGCCATACAAAAGCGCTGGATCACAACAAATTACAGAACAGCTACTTCACACAAGTGTTCTGTTCTGTAGCGCACCATCTACCCTCTCTGGCGGACCAACCACTGCTAGGTGACAGGAAACATGTCATTAAGTGTGGACTGCTTTGAATTTGTGTTCATTTGAATGCCACAAAAGCAACCCAGTTCATAATACTTTAAATGTAAGGCCTTTTGTTGGTTGGCCATGGGCTCATTCTCCATTGTGTAACCTCTTTTGGCAATATATACTGTAGAGAATAAGCAGACATTAATCTAAATACAAGTCTTCAAGAATATTACTTGACTCATAGTCCCCATTTGCAAAAGTTGCAGGAATTCAAAGTTTTTCTAAACATTGACATTGAAAACAAGCGAGGATTTTGCACAATTGTCCAAAATCAATGTTCTCATCTGGCAGTGGGTTTGCAACACCAGCAATGGCTGTGATAGACATCCCAATGGAGAAAATAAAAATGGTGACAGACCAAACCCCAACTGGACACCCACCATTTCCTGAGGATTTCCATTCAATTTATTCCTAACTGCCATCTTTTCCTTCATACAGCTCTGAACCATATGGGACAACGTCTTATACGAACCTAATTGGCTGAAAACTGGTACATTTGAACATTTAAAGGATCATTTCAGCATTACAGAAGTTGGACATTTAACTATCAGGTCTATAGTACAACACAATATCCGTTAAGTTAAGTTGTCCCTGTGGCAATAGACAAAGATGTGTTGCTTTCACCCATTTACTCTCACTTACACTTGGTCTCATCTTGTTGAGATATTGGCAGGTATTTTTGTTTGCCGGGGTCAACCTGTATACAGAATGGGTTTTAAAGTAATAGGCTCACTCTAACATGATAAAGATTTATTTATGTTATTGTTTTTTTGATAGGTTGATAAAGATGCTGCTTGTGTTTGTTGCTCATGAAATCAGCATCTCTCGTGTCCTGTCAGTTCCAATCAAATCATTTTGCTCCAGAATCCCACGACACAACACTGTACAAATGAAGGATTTATATAGGTGTGAAACCTCCAAAATTGACTGATATGCTAGATATAATGCTGTTAGACGTGGTTACAGTAAATACAGACATTCTGGCTTCAGTAAATGTACACTCTAATGTACACCATGACAGATAGGCTGCTTTTCTCTGCGTTGGCATTGTTTTCTTCTTCATACTTCATGACTACAATCACAACCACTTTTGGACATCCTGACCTCACTGTTACCCTACAAACCAGCTGGCTATGATTATGTAGCATGGAGACTTTGGCAGCAGGGCCTGTGAAGCCATCTGGAGCAGCGGGGGGGGGGGGTTGTCCCAGTAGGCCGGTCGACCTGTTGGCCAGCAGCAACTCTGATACACAAAGCAAGAAAATAGTGTCTTGCTGTGTGTGAAAGCATGCACTAAGGATGAAAGAAAGTGGGTGTATAGGACAGAGACTGAGTTTCCCCTGATTCTAATCTATAGTTTGAAATATTAAATGAAATTAATATGAAATTCATAGCTTATTTTGTTAAATATATCATTCAATACACAACTTCAAGTTCACACAAGTTAGCCATAATACATTTGATTTTTTCTAGATTTCAAAGGTATGATTAGATCTTTTTTTATTAGATTTATTTTTGTGATTTTATTGGTAAATTAACCTTTTTCTTGGTAGATGCGTTAAAAAAAATGTTTGGTGTATGCTATATTTACAATTCTCTCTACTTTACCTTGCTTTCAAACAAGCCTATCCAATAGGGAAATCAAACCGTTATATCTATCAATTTTCTCGCCAAAGACTTGTAAAACCAAAACTTGCTGTTCTACAGTTAATTATATTTTAAACTGCTTTTTTTAAGGTTGACCAGTATTACATCCTCCTATTTGGGGATACACTTGGTACAAAATATGATGACTGCAATTTTAATGACAGTTTCCACCAGAGGTTGCGCTAGACTTTTTCGCTGCCCGTCATTTTGACGGACAGGATCAAAATCCAGTATTACCCGTCGGCCTTTACACAACTCTAACGAGGGGGGGAAGAGAGAGCACGCTAGTGAACTGTCAACGGGGGTGCCCACTGCACCTCGCGGGAGCGCGCACAGCGTAAAGCCAAAACTCACAGACATTTCAATTTGTACGGCAAAGTTAGGTTTGGAAACGGTATAATTTCCTTTTTGGCGGGCATGCATAACACGGTATAACACCGGAGCCTCGCTGCGGGGAAGCATTAGCACTGTTCCGAGTTTGTTCTAATCTGTCAAAATGACGGACTGCTTTCAGATCTTTCCCTCATTGTTAAAAAAATATCCGTCATAGACGGAAAATATTCGGTTAACGCAACCTCTGGTTTCCATAATGTAACAGACAGTTAAAATATTCAAAGTTGACAGCTACAGTACATGTCTACTATATCTACTATATGGCTAAAGTGAATTGGCTCCAATTAAAAATTCACTATATTTAACACAATTAACAGCATGTAACGAGCCACTAAGTGACTTAACTTGAAGTGTCAATTAGATTTGATTATTTTAGATAAAACTTAAATTATGCTTGAAGGGAGAGACAGTGGGTGGCAGTAAACAAATATAATATTTAGTAAGAGTACAAGCAATTAATAATAATGAGCGTTATACTATAGAGGGAAAGTGTTGTCTCTGAAAGGTCAGCACAGTAGATGTGGTTATCAAACAGACAGATTGAAGAGCTCCAGGAGGAACTGCCTACTGAGGGTTTTTTACTTTGTGTGTTTTAGTTATTTATCTGTAATGTGTGTCACACAGTTTGATCCTGTCTTTATCTATGGTTTGCCACATGGCCCCCTGCCTGCCTCTACTCTATCCACTGTTCACACTTGGACTGCTCACAGCTGAACCCTGACGAGAAGCTTATAGCTGCGAGGTCAAACCTAAAGTCCAAGCCTCAAAGGCCCGCATGGCAAAATCGTAGACACGGCCACAGATTACTGTCCAGCCATACAAAAGACATCCACTGTCACCTGGTCCTCTTTTTGAACATTTCACCATCGAGACCCGGCCAGTTTTGAAGTCGAGTCTTATCGTGGCGAGCTGCAAAAAAGCTGTATCGTTGCTTTTATCAGATCAGAAGGTGACAGGAGGGAAACGTTAGCGGGAGGCGATTCAGCAACTTGGAAAAAGCTGCTGGAGGACATGAAAAGCTTCCAGAGAAACAAGGACGACTCGCCTTTCTCCTGTTTGTCTCATCTTCACTGACTAACGTTCCTCTACATGTTTTCATGTGTATCCTTTGAAGATGCGCTTGCTTGCAATTATTTGCATGCACGTGTTACATATAGGGAAATAATGATGCCGTCTGGGTAATGGTTAGAATATGAATGGTTAGATGCAAATAGATGTTATAAGACACAAATGGAAGGCAGTCATGGAAAACAGATACAGTGAATCAGTAAATGTGATATTACAGCATTGGAATGAACTCTACCAAAAATCAAATGGCATGATATTCACAAAACCTGGTGCAAGGGTTATACTTAAACCAATAAAGAACCCATTGTATTTTGGAGTAGGTCCGAGTTATATAACATCAACCGTGTTTCCCTTTTTTTAACATTGCAAGAGAGGGCATTTGTGCTACAGTGGTGTATGATTTTTCCCTGTTTTAACGCCCCTCAAGGCCGAACAACAACTCAGAAGAAGCTTACAACGTGTCATTTAAACATTCAGAAGTTAAATACAACACATCTTCTTCCGAGTGTCCGAGTTGTTTCCACATTATGACTTAAAGCTCATAAACATTTGATTGCTCCATTGGCGGGGGTCAGCATTTTCTCTGTGCTATTTTCGTAACTTTTGATTTTATTTATCCTCCTTTTGCACTGTGGGTTTCTCAACGCAATGGCTCATATATGTCATAAGAACATTTAAAGAAAACTCACCACAATGTACAATCCCAGCAATTCTATTTAGCCTGCTGGGTGAATTTTCAACGCTGGGAAATGCTTCCATTCACAGTGCAAAAACCTCAACATTTAACTATATGTCAAACACTTTTCCATTTTGCACAGATATGTGAAAGTCTGCGTAAACATATAAAAAAACATATGAGAAAAACACAATATACAGTATGTTATACATATTTTATCACACTGACTCCCAAAACACCAAATACAATATTAGTCAATGTTTGTTACTTTCACTTGTTAAGCATACACTTATACTTTTGTCTGTTCTCAGATGTGCCCTTTCTCTCTGACGTTACCACTGCCCTCAGCAGGGAACAAAGAAGTTTATGTCTACAGTGTTTCGTGGATGAGGATGGATCAACCTAGAGAGAGATAACATACCTTCCAGGTGAGAAATGCTCTTTTGCAGCGAGCTTCCTCAGCTGATTGGCCACATTCTCTTGACTGTGTATCTTCTTTTTCAAATACCCTAAGAACATTATAGCATTAGTTTTTGGAGCACGGTGAATAGAGAGACATTAGGCCTGAGAAGTCAGACTTTATATATGTGCTTTTCTGCTGCAGTCAGGCCTGTTTTCCTTCAGTAGAGCTGATGACTCCATAACCCAATCCACGAGGCAAAGCGATGTCAAAAACCAGAAAATCACAAGTAGCACTTAAATTATCCTGTTTCATCATTCAACTGAGGGAAATAAAAATCTCCAGGACGTACGTATGTGTGTGTGTGTGGGTTCTGTGTTTTCATGTGGGGCAAGGTTTCCATAGAGACTAGGCCAGCTAATCCGACGAGCTGTGGAAGACGGAGAGCCGGTCTGAAGTGCTCAGCATTACAGCGGCTTCTAAAAGCTCCCTGCCTCTCATCGCCTTAGTCTTCATTACCTCCACATCCCCTTTTGATTGGCTGCGTTTATCCTGAGTACCCCAGGTTTGGGAGGGGACTATAACCCCATATACCCCCCACTTGCCGCCAAGAACACACACTACCAGCATCCTTTAAGTTGTCATAGCAACCCCTGAAGGCAAGCATTTGGACTCATAAACCAGATATTGTACCCTGTTCTGTACCTGGTAGTTTTCAAGACAATACTCTATTTTCTTCTCCAAATAAAACAGTGGAAACACAGTTTATAGGAGTGATCACAGTGTATGGTTTGTGGGTGTCCAGATTATATAGAAAAAGAACATTACACGCCCCTAGATGTATTAAGTGGCACGGCAATTTTGCTTTCCTGTTTGGGTTTGTTTTCTTCCTCTGGGCAACATTTTGGAAAGCTTTCAGTCATCCTGTGATTGAAATAGAAAATTAGCCAGGGGTCTTAAGCCTCTCTGCTTGTGCCATGCAGTGCCCACTGTGTTTACATTGCTTATCTGGAGTCAACGTGGCCACTCTAGCTCAGTAGGGTGGTTGAATTAATGTTGGCAAGGCACTGGAGTCTTCCCATGATGCTTTGGTTGTGGACTGGAAGACGCCTTTGGTTTCTCTCCTTGAGTAAAAGTATGATTAAAACAGTATTTAAATACGTAATATATTGACTTAGACATTACTTAAAACTGCATTCATTGATTATTCTTTTTTAGTTAGTCTTAGATTATTTATTTCCTGTTGATTGCGCAACTAAAATGCATAAAAATAGGTTGGTTTGGGTAAATTATTACTGAATAGTTTGGCAAGTGATGGGATTTTGGATTGACATAATTGGGAGTTGTTACTGGCCATCTCATTTAGTCAAATATTCACAAGCCTTTTAGCTCTGCTTTGGTCTCCACCAGTTTAAGGAAAAATGTGCTTTCTTCAATGGCTATTTACTTTTTTTCCTGTCGGTATGTAGTGTTTAGTGTTAGGCAGGATAGGTACAGTCTGTTTATAATTAGTGAGTCTATTCAACCATTTCTAATTGTCATCTGAACAAATGCCTTATGTTCCGTTACTTGCTTCTGTAGTTTTTGACCATTATAACCACTATGAAGCATTGTTTTAAATTAACAAAGATGTCACATAACCTCCTCTGTTTCTGGTGCAACGTCAATCTGCTGATGGTTTTGTCAACAAGAGCCAACAAACAAACTAACCTTAACCCTTGTTTGGGGGTATTTGAGGGTATGCACATGACAGGCCTAAAGTGGCAGAAGTATCACAAAGACAATAGTTTATTTTCTAACTGATACCTTATCTTTGAGCCACTAACATACGTAATATCTGATTGCAACCTTTAAACTATACGTTCACTAAAGACTGGCCTGAAGTCAGTTCAGATACCAGCCAAAGAAAGTCAGTGATTCCCATTCAAGAAGTCGTACTTCAAAGTACTCACACACTGGTCTTTCCTGCCAAGAGGAAATGCATCGGTCACCATTATTTCATTCCCAAAAGGCTTGCTTTCATCTTGACTCAGCATCCTCTCTTTATTTCACTTTCTTTCTCTCTAATACTCACATCCAAAATCACAGCCAAAAGCTTTTTATCCTGTTCTTTCACACCTTCTATTCTCATTTTAGACTCCCCCTGACCCACATACTTTTTATTCCCCATACAAATTCTTCCACGCTCACACCTTTTTGTCAACCTCCTTTCAATCTTTACCTTTTTTCCCTCTGAGTTTCCTGTCTCTATTCCTCCACCGTAGGGGTTTCACCACTAAAGCTTTCTCTGGGATTTTGTTTTATTGGTTTGATGATAGACACAGCTGGAGTAGACATTCGGGATTTTGATTTTGATTTTGATTTGTTTTTGTGTGGAAAATCAGCTGGAACTTTGACACTAAAACACTTAACTGTGAAACCAGGATCATAACAACAAATATCAAAGCAACAAGATTAATAAACATCGTTGACTGGAATGTTGTTGTGACTGTAAGCTGAAGTTTCTTCAAAACTGAATATACATTTTTTTCGGATAACTGAAGGTAATATTAAGTGTTTTCTTGGAACCACTAACGTTTTGTCCTTCTGGATATTAGACAGAATGCCCTTGAAGCCATAAGCTCTGATAAAAACGATTCTTTCTTCCTATTTTTACTTTGTTATAGTCAAACAGAATTATACTGACATTATAACGTCAGTGATTCTTCCTCATTCTTACTGCAGTATGTAAAGCTTTACATAATGTCCCACAGATCTCTAAATATGGTGCAACATTCCTGTAGACATATTTTTATGAACCAGCAAAGTAGCAGTCTCTCTATATCCTGGTCAATAATAAAGCTACAGAAGTGCTTTTAATGCAGTTACGGGCCGTCTCCACGGCAGCGTTAAAAAATCTTGAAACGCTTCTGCCCATTCACTTTGAATGGGGTGACGTCACTTTTTTTCGCTTTCGCCGAAATGCATTGTGGGCAGGCGAGCGGAGATTCTCAGGATTTTCAAGATCCAAAGTTGAACAATGTTCAACTTTTGAAGCTGAGGAGGAAGCGTCAGCCAATCAAATCCCGTGTACGCAAATCTGACAGTTCAAGCTCTAGCCAATCAAACGGCGTGTATGCTGGGAGAGACAGACCGCAGGTCATTTCCTCATATTCCAAAACATGGAGGAGAAATTAGCGGTAGCGAATCAATCACCCGGTGCTTTATGACCAGACCTACCGGGATATAAACCGGAGGAGCCAGGCATGGAGGGAGGTGGCAGAGACAGTGGTAGGTTTTCGCCTGTTTTGGGAGTTTATATCCAGTTTACTTCGGGCTTTTTGGCTTCGTATGTCGCGGGCGGGAGATTCATGTGATTGGTTGATCGCAAAAAAATCCCCAAGCTTCAGATACGCCCACCTCCAAGATTTTTTTAACGCTGCCGTGGAGACGGCCCGTTAAACTTAATTGCAGCCTTAAGCAGAGCAAATGAAAAATAAGTGAATGAGTTGTAATGTTGTTGATTTAAATTAACGGATGATTGGTTTAGAATTGGAAGGATGAACACTGAAGACCTGATTATCTTACAATTTATACAAAATTAGTTCCTAATCCAACATATTGAAAACACGTTGTTTTTTTTCTGCCAATAACTAGAACTATCAGTAACAGTATGAAGGTGTGATAAGAAAGGAATCTCTATATATTTGTTCCTTTATGATGAACGGTCTTTTCAGCATTGGCTCAATGTGCCAGTCAAGCACTAATCATATATTCTCATAATGTGAATCGGAGACTCTAATTGGGTAAGGTCAGCCTGGTAAAGTGTAATCGCTTCCTATCAACCGCACTGTCATAAATTATGTAGAATAGCCATGAAATGATATTTATGACAATGGCTGAGGCAGCTATTAGCCATGCTGGTTAGCAAATGAAACTTCGCCATAGTCCCCGTTTAATTCTCCAAGGAGGTGATTCATGGTTACTGAGACCAGAAGAAGAGTGCGTTGCAGGGATAAAGATTATAACCTCTACTAAATCGTGTCTGTGTGATAGTGTGTGTGCACATGCTTCTCGCCTGTGTCCTTGCTGGCATTAAGATGAACTCGGGTGTGTGTTTAATTGGTGGCTGTGGCGCTCTCTATTTTTAGGAACAATGTGTGCTTGACGGCTGCTGCGCTCGCTGCTGCGAACACACACACAATGCTCGCTATAAATCTATAATGGAAGGGAAAGACAATGGCACGTGAGGTAATTTCTGTCCAACCACACCCACCAGGCTTTAATTGCACTGAAAGGCATGTAAAGGAAAATCAGCGGCTGTGCGAGAAGACTGTCAAACCCTGGGAACACTGGGGCTCTGACAACTTTAATTGGTAGTTGTCGTGTATATCCCTGTCTTCATTAGCAGCCTAAGACTACCTGCTCACACACGCACGCACACACGCACGCACGCACGCACGCACGCACGCACGCACGCACGCACGCACGCACGCACACACACACACTCCCATACACGCACAGGCACTCCCATACACGCACAGGCACAGCCATTGGTGAAAAGGTCATTAGATGTGCTTGGTTTAATAGCAGATTGTCAGAGCTGCCTGTGTTACACCTTGAGGTATTTTTTCTTCACCTAATTCAAATGTTGTGAAAAGCTGCTCCTATGCATGCTGTAGTGGAGCTAGGATTTTTTAAATAAGCAATTACAACAGAACAACTGACAGGATCGTTTTTTTTAAAAACCTCTGAGATGTTTTAGCATACAGGCAACACTAAAATAAGTATTGATACATAGACTGAAAGATATTGCTTAAGGGTTATATTATCCAAATGCATTATTTTGTTTAATTTAAACCAGACAGATTGTTTCAGCTAACCATCTTGATTCAGTACAACTTGTGCTTTTTGATTCTGTAGTCGTCATTCATGCAAGCAACCTGCTGACATAAAACAGCCGGCAACCAATCTGGCAACAGTGCAGCTTTGGTTTCGGAAATGTAGAAGGATACTGAATTCAACTTTTTTAACCAGTCCATAAAGAAGAACAAATTAATACTCTTACCTTTTGTATTGAACCCTTAAACATATGCATAGAGTATAGTCGGTTCATTCAGTCCTTCTGCTTTCTTTCTGCAAGCTTCCTGTCAGGCAACTCCAACAAACTCCACCACACAGAAGGTTAGGACACCATGTGCTGTAGCCTGAGCAGCGAGAGCAAGGGCAAAATAAGGCCAAAGAGCTCTTTCCTCACTCTTTGTTTTCTGGTTTCTGGAACTGTATTAATCTGGTCCAAAAACAAATACTTATAATATTGCAGTTTTTATTTTTGATTCTTTTTTTGGCATTATATAACTTTATCTGGCGGTGAAAGTGGATGAAGACATGACATTAAGGAAGAATGGTTAAATGACATGCAAAATTGAATTGGGGAATCGCTGCTCAGGGCAATTGTGCCCATGAGGTACATAAAAAGCAATTATTGTATGCACTTCATTTGCCTGAAGTCAGCAGGAAGTATGCTGGCCAGAGATGGACTCTCTTGAGCTCTATTCTAGTAAATACGTAGACTAAAAGCTTAAATATTTTTGCCGAATACACCAGGTGGGTAATTCTCAACTAATCTTGGAGCCTGACATTCTTTTTACATTCAGGATACTGAAAAAAACACAGGGAGATTGAGTAGGAATAATTTATCTTTGCTCAAGTTTTGCCACAAAGAATGGCAACATCTGACAATGCACCACACTGGAAGCAAAAATGTGAAAGTACTCATTGTAGTAAGTTGTAGAACCGTGTCTTATACTATTATAAATAATGCAGTGTCTGAAAGGCCTTTTAACTAATGGACCCATTACTCAAACCGGCCTTCTTGGGTGGTATTATACGGTGTCATCGTTACCTGAAGCAACACACCCGACTAACGTGGCCCTTCGAGAGAATTGCTGCATGTCAACACAGATGTACTGTAGGTGTAAGTACACACAGATAACGGTGTGTCTATCATTGAGAGTATGAATGTGAGTCCTGTAAACCCCGGGCTGCGGTGAAAGCAGCCACTCTAGGTGGCCAGAGAGAAGCCATGCATTATTGAGGAAGGGCTTAGGGGGGGGCAAGAGTGGATTAGTCTGATATTAACCTCCAGAGGAAGAGAGAAAGGGAAGGGGATGACATGATGAGGATCACCCCTGGCCATTTAAACTGCTTTAATTAAATCCTGGATGGAGAGGCCACCACTCAGATTTGGAGGAAGGGGAGAGGCAAAAGATGAAGAAGAGGAAGAAAGGGATGAAAATGAGCAAAGGTAGAGCAGCGGTGAAAGAGACTGATTGGAAAAAAGGGAGAATAGGAAATAGGCAAGGAAATAAAGAGGACGAATAAGAGAAGTGTGTGTATGTCAGTGTGTGTGTGCTCGCTTGCTAAATCTCACACTGTGATGAGGCAGACTAATGAGTTAGCCTTTTGCCATGCTGGTCACATGTGTGTGTGGCTGACAGGGACCGGGGCGAGCTGATAAATCAGCAGCAGAAATTAGATTTATAAAAACCTGATCTCCATCTCAACCTCTTGCCTCGCTCCCCGGCCACCCTGTCACCCTGTCACCTTGCTATCTTCATCTGCAGAACTCACAGGGGTAGGATATGAACTAGGAAATATAGTTTTCTGTAAAATGAGTTGATATTGTATACAAGTGTCCAGCATTCTTTATGTCACATGTCTGAGCTAGTGACTTATTAACCGATTAGAGGAAATGGCTGCCAATGTGTTTTGACCTATGTTGATTTTTAATTCGACAACAAATGAGAGGGTTCCCAAGCCATGTATTATTACCTTCACTAAGGAGGTGTTGTTTTAAGTCAAATTCATTTTTACTTTGGTTTTGAACAGCATTAATACAACTAAAAAAAAATGTAATATTATGTATATTTAGTAGAAATATGGCTTTGCATTAGTATGTGATAAAAGGCTGGGGCTTGGCACTCTTTATAACCAAGTAGTATTGGAACCTCTCGAGTCAAAATATACCTGCATTCATTCCTTTTTGTACACTCGCATCTCACGATTTTGAAATATCTCAAACATTTTTGGTCAACTATTCATGGGAAATACAATTGACCACCTCCTATGTCATGTAATCTGATTAATACATCAAGTACAATAAATCACAACACAAAGGATGACCTCAGTCTTGGATCATGTCCACTATGAATGAGAGTCTTTCTGACACAGATCACAAAGTCTGAACAATACCTGCTTCACAAAGGTAGGATTTATTGCAGAGTTATTGCGTTGAATTGCATTAAACTGTGAGATGCTGTTATTTTGTTCACCCCCTGTAGCTTTAGACTGCTAACTGTCCAACAGCTAGTCCATCCGAGAAATATAATTAAAAAAGGATAGAAATAAGCTGCTACCACTTGCTCTTATCAGGGGAAAAAACAACTGCAGAAAGTTTTAGATGTTGACGCAGCTGGATGCCTTTTTAAGTCAAACGTTCTAAATCTGAGTCTCTGTTTTGTGGGAATTTTGTCTTGTCATGTTGCTGTGATATGTTTACCTCCCAAACTCGGGCCAAAGTGTTGTTGCTTGAAATTCTAACTATTATTGTGCATAAGTTTGTATTTTCTGAGGATTTTTGGGGGCTGGTGTGGCTCAGAAGTTAGAGCGCTCGTCTTCAAATGTAAAGGTCGCTGGCTAGGGTTAGGGTTAGGTTTTTGACCTTTGCCTGTTTACCTAACCCCAAATTGCTCATAATGGACACTTTTGTGTAAATGTTGGTCTCCCTGAGCAGGTGGCACCTCAAATGCCAGCCTCTGTATGAATGTGTGTGTATGCAGATATCTATATGGAATTGTGCCTTGAGGGGTTGTAAAGACTGGAAACTCGTTATATACATGCAATCCATTGACCATGTGCACTCACTTGGCTAAATCCTAAATACATAACAGATAATTCACACAAACACTTCATCAGACTCATCCAGGGTCTTAAATGTCCCATGTCATGCTTTTCCGGTTATTACCCGTCCCCTTGTGTGTTATGAAGGATTTTCTGCATGTAAACGGTCTGCAAAGTCACAAACCCTCAAAGTACACCCTGTATCGAGTAAAACTCTAACACAGAAAAGACTTGTCTATGCTGCCCCAGAACGCCTCGTTGGAGATTTCTCTTTTTCCATTGCTTTCTTCCTGGGTACAGTGACGTGCCCATACCCAAATGGACCCATTGTGACCAATCCGTGGAGCTTCTCACACACACACACTCTCTCAGCGGCAAAACTGTGACGCGCTTACACTGTAGGTGCGCCGCGTGGGGGGGGGGGGTGCGGGTGCTGTCTCGCAGACCCCACGCAGCAAGCAGGAATTGAACCCAGCTCACACTGTCCGCTCCTCGCAGCAGCGAGCCGCGCAACGTCCCGCCAACACGGCACCCAGACCCCATGCAGCGACGACCTATAAGACCTCAGTCTTATAGTAGCGTGGCCTAGCAACAGCTAAAGCCTGGTACTGCTTGCTATTTAGCTTAAGCTAGTTAGCAGCAAAATGCTTCCGTTCTCTACAGATGACTTCCACACACTTCTACAGAAGATGGCCGTGTTGGAAATGTAAATGCAACGGTTGGAAGTTAACGTGGAAGTGAATGGACTAGGTTGGAATGACACCACTTTACCAGTGTTGCAAAAGAATGGACAAAGTCATGCTAACTCACAGCTAGTTAGCAGCTACAAGGATTCCAAGGAACAGGAGGGCTGTGTACCGGGTAATAAATCTACAAGTGGTAGTCCTCCCTGGAACTCTCTGGGTGCAAAGCCTAAGAGTAAATCATTTCCATGGGATTTGGGAGGACGAATAACAGGCAGAACCCAGCGCTCTGAAATCTATGATGCGACCGGCTGGCCTGCATTGTTATCACCCAGGAAGAGCGCCTCTTCAACCCCTATTCATACTTGGAAACAGCCGTGGACAGCTACTAAAGGGAGAACTACAAACAATCCTCCTAAACCACCAAGTGGGCCAATCCAGAACCCAGAACCGGAGATCTCTTTCTGATGACCTGGACCTGTCCTCTTCACACAGCAGGGTAAGGACCAATAGCTACTCCAAAAGTAAAAGGCTAGAGGGAAAGCTAACAACTGGGCCTGAAACTCTGATTGTGGGTGATTCTGCTGTAAGAGATGTAAAAAGTCTGTGTAGTAAGAACAACACCAAAGTACTCTGTTTTCCCAAGGATATGGTCTCTGACTTGGCTGAGAAGATCCTGCATATTGGGGCTGAACATCCGACTGTGAAAAATGTGGTACTGCACATTAGAACAAATAAAATATCTATAGACCACCCAAATACTGTGCCTTGTTTGCTACCGTTGACAGACTAACAAACTCCCCCAGTGTCAGTAGCTTCTGAATTTCTATCCACCAGGGCCTGCAATGAATTTGCCTCCTTCTTCACTGACAAAATTCAGAAAATTAGACAAGCAGTCAGTGCCTCTGTATCTGGTACAGCAAATGTTTTGTCCCTGTGTCCACTTAAAATCAATGCAAACACCATGACACAATTCCATCAGATTAATGATAAAAACCTAGAGGACATTATTCAACATCTGAAATCCTCCTCCTGCTGCCTTGATATTATTCCAACAGGATTTTTCAAAAATGTTTTTCATTGCATGGCCTCAGATCTACTTCATATAGTAAACAAATCTCTTCACTCAGGTGTTTTTCCACAGGCCCTAAAAACGGCAGTCATTAAACCACTCTTAAAAAATAATAATCTAGATGCTTCAGTAATGAACAATTACAGGCCCATATCAAACCTCCCATTTCTAGGTAAAATCATTGAAAAAGTAGTTTTTCAACAGTTGAGTAATTTCATGTTTTTAAATGACGGTTTTGATGTGTTCCAGTCAGGCTTTCGTCCAAACCACAGCACTGAGACTGCTCTTGTAAAGGTCTTCAATGACATCCACTTAAACACAGACAGTGGCAGAACTTCAGTGTTAGTATTATTAGATCTCAGTGCTGCGTTTGACACTGTTGACCACAACATATTACTAGACCGACTGGAAAACTGGGTGGGACCTTCGGCAACAGTTCTAAATTGGTTTGAATCCTACTTAAAGGACAGAAACAACTTTGTTTCTATAGGTAAATACACATCTGAGTTGACAAATATGACATGTGGGGTTCCTCAAGGCTCTATCTTGGGGCCTCTTCTCTTTAACATCTACATGCTACCACTGGCTGATTTAGATAATGAAAAACTACAAAATAAGTTACCATAGCTATGCGGATGACACACACATTTACATAAACATATCACCAGGAGACTATGCTCCAATTCAAACACTGAGTAAGTGCATTGAACAAATCAATGACTAGATGTGTCAGAACTTTCTCCAATTAAACAAAGATAAAACTGAGGTAATGGTTTTTGGAGCCAAGGCAGAACGTATAAAAGTTAGCGCTGAGCTTCAGTCTGCAATGTTCAAAACAACAGATGAAGCCAGAAATCTAGGTGTAGTCATGGACTCTGACCTGAGTTTCAACTGTCACATTAAAAATAATTACTAAATCAGCCTACTATCACCTAAAGAACATATCGAGGATTAAAAGACTAATGTCACAGCAGGATTTGGAAAAACTTGTCCATGCTTTTATCTTCAGTAGACTCGACTACTGTAATGGTGTCTTCACAGGTCTCACTAAAAAATCCATTAGAAAGTTGCAGCTGATTCAGAACGCCGCTGCTCGAGTCCTTACCAACACTAAGAAAGTGGATCACATCACTCCTGTTCTGAAGTCTTTACACTGGCTTCCTGTGTGTCAAAGAATTTGCTCAAAATACTGCTGCTGGTTTATAAAGCATTGAATGGTTTAGGCCCAAAATACATTTCTGACCTCCTGCTGAATTATGAACCATCCAGAACTCTCAGGTCTTCAGGGACTGGTCAGCTTTCTGTCCCCAGAGTCAGAACTAAACATGGTAAAGCAGCGTTCAGTTATTATGCTCCAAATATCTGGAACAAACTCCCAGAAACCTGCAGGTCCGCTGCAACTCTGACTACTTTTAAATCCAGGCTGAAGACTTATCTTTTTGCCGCTGCTTTTAATTGAACTATTCATATCTTAAACTGCACTGTAACTTTTATTATCTTTGCTTTTTATCTTTGCTTTTAAATGAGTGTTTTTAAATGTCATTTTATATCATTGCTTTTAAATGAGTGTTTCTAGATATCATTTTATAATATGTTTCTTAATGCTCTTAATGTCTTTAATTTGTGTAAAGCACTTTGAATTGCCTTGTGTTGAAAGGTGCTATATAAATAAACTTGCCTTGCCTTGCTGTTACATCTATAATCCTGAATTATGTGCTATTTTTTCCATATAAAAGCTAACATTAGTCAGATCCTCCAATGAATGATTTATCAATGTAGTTAACAATGGAGTTGCCTTTGCCCAGAAACAAACAAATAAACCATGTCTCTTTGACCCTGTATCACCGTCTTAGTAATTCAAGTGGCAGGCTGACAAAGCAAGCCACCTCTGTTCCTTACTTCTTACTTGCTACCCTTTTCCCTCAACCTATTCTAAGGGAGTGCATGTACGCAGACACGTTATGCCTCTCCACCTCTGTTCCTTACTTCTTACTTGCTACCCCTTTCCCTCAACCTATCCTAAGGGAGTCCATGTACGTGGACACGTTAGTTTTGCTGCTATAGTCTTAGACTGTCGGGGGACACCTTACTTCTTCCTTCTGTCTTCTGTCTGTCTGTACCTGTGTACTCTCATGTTCCGAATAACCCAGCTTCCCCCAAATTTCTTTTTGGTGTCTATCTACGCCGGGATCCTGAGTCATGGCTGATCTTGTTGATTTGGTCCTGAGTCCTGGATCCTGAGTCATGTGTCCTGGATCCTGCCTCCTGAGTCCTGGATCCGGAGTCCTGGATCCTGAGTTCTGAGTCCTGGATCCTGTGTCCTGGATCCTCTATCCTGAGTCCTGGATCTGAGTCCTGGACTTCGATCCCTGGCTGAACCTGTCACTGTGGTCCTGCCTGACTCTCCTCATATACTTCCCTGATGGCTCCCACAGGATTGTTGACATCCTCGTGGATTCATCTTCTTATTATAGACACATGCATTTCCAAACATTTGGTCTACCTATGCTGTAAATGTATTATCTCTTCGATTTACACACAACATCTATTGCACGTCTGTCCGTCCTGGGAGAGGGATCCCTCCTCTGTTGCTCTCCCTGAGGTTTCTCCCATTTTCCCCATTAAACTGTGGGGTTTGTTTGGAAGTTTTTCCTTGTACGATGTGAGGGTCCAAGGACAGAGGGTGTCGTATTGTCATACTGATATTCTGTACAAACTGTGAAGTCCACTGAGAGAAATGTAAAATGTGTGATATTGGGCTATATAAATAAACATTGATTGATTGATAGTGATGTTCTCTGCACACGGCACTTTAATCTGATGAATTTATTGTTTTCCTCTCATCCCAGCTTCTAACGCCATTTACAGTATGTTGAGGCTGTGGATGGAGACGAGGATTGAATTCACAAAATAATACCTACAGTGTGTCGTTCTGAACTTTGTGATTGTTTATATCTGTCAAAGAGTGGTAACAGAGGTTGAAAATCAGATATCAGACATGTTATTAATCGGCTGATAATTGCAGCAAGGCATTAAAAAAGCCAAATCTATACAATTAAATGCACAGACCTTGTACACTGAAATTAAATTCAAGTCACACACAAAAACAGGCAGACAGCAAAAATTCATATTATCATGTGCTACAATGTCAGCTGTTTCCTTCTATTTGTGTCATGTTATCAGCGTCCTTTGGAATAAAGTACCTCTAATAGTGGTTGTTAGCCATTCTGTCTCTGTGTGATCCTCCGGGGCCTGACCCTGTCTGCCTCTATCTCTTTGACACAAGCTTCTGTGGTTGTACATTTCAACTTGAGTCAGCATCAGAGGGATGTAAGTCTGGATATAAGATTGGATGATAGAAGGAAAGGAACTAAAATTAATTAAAAAGGACATTAAAGGTAGGGCAGGTAAGAATGGAGAAACCAGCTCGAGTGCGCTAGAATTTGAAAGTACCCAACCGAAAAAAATCTGCCCTTTCCTTCACACTTCTTTACAGAGCCCCTCCTCCAACACACTTGAACGCGCACATGACCAATGAGGGCACGAGATAAGTTTGTGCACGAGATGGAAGGCTGACAGGCAGGTAGGCCATCCAGTTATTTTAGCCGGGCCGGCTCAGATGATTGGTCGTGCTTTTTACAGCACCACGGCTTCCACAGATGAACTATTTTTATGTATTTATTGTCAAAGCATTTAATGTATTCATTGCTATCAGGATGTTAAGAGCATTCCATGGAATATAACAAAAAGTGTTTCTGAAGTGAATTGCCTACCCTACCTTTAAGTGAATACATAATTGTTTAAATAATGTGAAATATTTCTACAGCCATAGTACCATTGTTTCTGATTCAAAATGCATACATTAAATCAGGTCTTCTGATATCAAACTCTTGTCCTTTTCCATCAAAACTACTACTCAGAATGACCGACTAGCTAAAACTACCGTTAACTGCAACTCACATTTACTCCCAGAACTGAAAGCACTCTTCATTTGCCAATGATTAGTTTGTGCCCCAGAAAAATGGCTGTTTGTACCCACTTTGCTCTGGAGAATCACATTTTATCAAGAGGAGAGGTGTCACAAGAACAGCCCAGGAACAGCCCAGAGAGGCTATGAGTGACCAATTACCTATTCAATAGTTTTCAGTATTTCTATCCAAGAGTCTCTTATTTTGCAAAGCTCTTGTAGCAGTAACTGTGTGACCCCTTTTTCTGTCCCCCTTGTAATACCTGGGTTTCAGTACAGTAACCCATACCTAAAGTGGACTTTGGACTTTGAAGTTTGGACACATTTTGAATACAATTCAATTCCTTATCCTTACTCCTAATGGCCGGATACATTACTACCATTAAAAGGCTTATTTTGTCTTCCGTCTGTTAGACTGCAGCTTTTCATTCCAGTGATTTTGTCTGAAGTGGAAGAAGTATTCTGATTTGACCTAAGTAAAAGTAGTAATGCTACAGTGCAGACATATTCTTTTACAAGTAGAAGTCCTGCATAACAAAAAGGGACTCAAGTAAAAGTATAATCATTAACATATATTTAAAGTACCAACAGTTAAATTATTCATTACGCAGAAAAGCCCATATCATATTCATATATATTACATTATTTTATTATACTTTTCAATGCATTCATGTGTTCATCACTTTTTTTAAGTGCAGTAAATGACAGGAAAAGGTATTTTATTTTGAATAACTACTGTGAGCTTCATTACTGTACTGCACTGTAAGTAATGTGACTACCAAATCTACTAAAAAGTATAATTCAGTGTATTTAACTGCCTTCACAGGTCAAATAACCATAACCTTGAACGTTAAACCCCCATCTAATAGAGAAACTATCTTATTTGACATGAAATATGTAGGTTTTCATTCACCAAAATCCTCAGTTTTTTGTGTGCTGCTATATACTCGCCTTGCTCTTTTTGTCCCTATCATTTTTGTTAACATTGTATTAGAAGCCTGGATGAACTTTAATTAGTTCTAACTAATGTTCCAGTGGCTTTTAAATGAGTTAATTGCACTTTGTTTATTTTGGTTACAATTTGTGAAAATAATGTGTTATTTAGCTGTGACTTAATGACTATAGAGAAATACGGATCCTGAGGCCAAATTAGTTCGGAGCCGCCGCTTTAGACACTCATGATCTGCTCATTTACTGTGTAGGCATGGATTAAATACTCCAAATAGATGTGTAACTAATTTTGTCCAGGACTAACATTAACAATTGAAATTATCTTTTTTGATACTTAATGGTTGTGATAGACATGAGCAGAGTTTCACATTTCCAAATGAATGCGAAATACACTTCCATTTCTTCATTGATGGAATCAAAGATTATGTCATTGCCCAACATAAATCAGTATGTAGATAAACATAAACCAATTAGCACAACATCAAAGCATCATATGATGGTGTAAATGTTTTATGAACACCTAATATCCTTAATGAGAGATGATCTACCTCAGCCCTGGGGATCTGATCATTAAAAACCTCACTCCTATTTCCCAACAGTAGTTTAACACAGAGAAACAAGATTTATGGATTGATTATGAGCATCTCTAAATTAGTCTGTCTTTTGGAAAAAAAGGTAGAAAAAATGGTTTCGTTCCTTTCCGACAAAGCTTTAAGGCCCGATTAATAATAATTGTTAACGTTAATGTCATGCATGATGGAATCATTACCCATTATTACTCAGTGGTAAAACCAACACTGTGTAATGGTAGTACTTCCAGTAGCAGTTTAATATGCAATACCTCATTGTGTCTGGACTAAATAAAACTGTGTTTCTGCATGTTCATACACCCTTCAACTTCAGCATGGTTGATTCAAAGCAGCCTGTTAATCATGTGTGTTTACCCAGACTGAGAACCTGTGTGTGTGTGTGTGTTTTGTACTTGTGTGTTTTGTACATGTCCTGGCGTTTTGATTGATAGATATTGAGCCGCTGTATTTGCAGCCGAGATTCAGATCCAATCAAAACTGCCTTTACGGTGTTTACCTGCAATTATTGTGTAGAGGCTTTTTGAAATGCACACATACACACACACACTCAAATATTATAATATGACCAACATTATAGGCCGCAGTTGCTTGTACTTTATGAAACATTTTCATCTTCGTCACCCAAATCCCAATGTCTGGTACCCCCCCTTTGAATAACCACAGGGCTCATTTCTCCACAGCCAATGTCCCCCACTTATGGTTAAACTCACTGAGAGAATAACAGGCTTCTAGAGCTTCCTTCTGACCACCAACCACAGTGCTTACACATCAGCTGAGCTTCAGACACAACCACAGCAGGCCATTACCCAGACTAAAGCCTGCTGGTTTGGAAGCTTCAAGTCTGTGTGAGTACAGTCAGCCTGCTGGGGGAGAGTAAACTGTATGTATATTGAGTTTTTCTCATGAGGGATGTCCAAAGTCTTCAAGTCTTGAAGTAGAGTCTTAAACCCAGTTCCCTTGTCTCAAAGTCAATGGTTTTTCAACCTGTTTTTGGTTTGATTTCTGAAATAAGGTATAACTCAAGCTAAGGAGATTCTCACATTTTGTTCAACGACATAAAATAAGTCAGTAAATACCAGAGGTGGGAGTAAGTCCTACATGTGCAAGTCATGAGCAAGTCTCAAGTCTTGACCTACAAGTATCAAGCAAGTCCCAAGTCACTGTGGTGAGAGTCAAGCAAGTCAAGTCAAGTCATTGCTCAGGTCAAGCAAGTCAAGTCAAGTCATACGAAATTCTGATGAATAAGCCCAGTTTCCGCATTTAAATCAGTTAAAAGACAGTGGTTATGAAAATGGATTTAACCCACACTATGATCTTCATTACATACACAGTTAATCATTTGAAATCTAATTTAGACCGATGACAATCATATTAGATTAATATTAACCCTAGAACTGCAGACAATATAGCTAGGACTCAATCAAAAAGTCTGTTCAAAAAGGCAGAATTCCAGGTAAGAAAATCGTATATGGCATTTGCCATTACACATATTTAATTTAAATTTCTGTTAACACTAGAACCGCCAACAGCATCAGCACCTACATAGATATCATTTTCAAATCATTTAATTTGTTCCTCTTCATAATTTCATTATAAACTAAGTAGGACGATTTAAAACTCACTTAATTGGGTTAATTTAGAAATTGCTTCAGTTTATCATCATAACAGATCAAACAGTTCAGATTCATTTTACAATAAATCAAGAAATGATGCACTTCTACAAACAAAAACAACATAATTAAAACATTTAAATAAACTACTAAAAGTAGATGAACTACATTATTCAACAGTTTACAGTAACTTCTGATAATAACACAGGGGAAATAAACGAGGCATCTCTTTTCCTCTCTCTCTCTCCCTCTCCTGACAGCACGTCAGTATCAGGGTTAGTACAAATGAATCCCTTGGCGGTTCTAGTGTTCATTTACCGTTTTGTCTTCTCTTTGCAATGCTTAATCGATTTGAAACCAAGTCTAACGTAGCTTAAACTTAACGTTAGCTTTCTAGCTAACACAACACATTCACGCACCATTCTCTGTGGGTTTTTTTGTAGTGACGAATGAAGTTGGATGTTTTGGTGGTCGTGTCACTGATCTTTATGCTGCAGACCCTGCATACCGCTGTTCTCTTCTTATTAGCGTCATCGACAACATAATCCTTGAATCCAAACTTCACTATTTTTGGAGTAACGCTGCCATGTTAACTGACACTCCTGCCGTCTAGTGGGTTGCCAGGTTTGCGCGCATGGCGATATAATCACCCAATCACGTTTTTCGAAAAAACTAAACGTAAGATCTCAATACAAAAACAAACGCAAATATTTAATTTTAAACAGTCAAGTCCTTTCAAGTCATCTGTCTCAAGCTTAAGTCAAGTCTCAAGTCATGAATACCAAGTCAAAGTCAAGTCAAGTCTTTTATCAATGTTAGTCAAGCAAGTCTCAAGTAAAAAAATATGCGACTCGAGTCTGACTCGAGTCAAGTCATGTGACTCGAGTCCCCACCTCTGGTAAATACCGATATTGTGAATGTCCGAAGCTTCAATGTGTTTTAAAACAGCTGCTAACAAGCTAACAGGTATCTAAAGGAGACCGCTGAACGTCATCCCGCCAAACATTAGCCTTTAGCTTAGTGGTGGTGATGTGAAGTCATGTGACTATGATGTAGTTTGTTTAAAGCCTAACGTTAGCTCAGTGCTTTTTGTGATTGCTATTATCTTTAACAAATCATAAAAGTGGTGTTAGTATAAACCTGTGTGTTTGCCACAATCTTATTGTTTTCAATATTCCTAAATCCAATGGACAAATGCCAAGTGTCTCTTTGCAAGGCCTCTATTGGATGATTCCATTTCAATGTATTTAAAGTGTCCTTATGGTTTGCAAAATGTTCTCTTTCCACCTTGTTTAGCTGTTTTTTCTGCTTGCAAATCATTTTATGAATAGATTTTAAATTTCATAATGGAATTTTTAGCTGTAATGATGTTCTCTTTAGCATACCCCTTCTCTCTAGCATCCTTAATTCAGTTTTCAATGTTCTTCATTATTGTTCATAAAACAGCTTTACATGTACTGTATTGTCATTCCACCTGTGTCGCTTACATCTTTATTTCTTAACCTGGGTTTCTCGTAATGCATACATCATTTTACGCAGCTGAATCGTTCCAAAGTGCCATCGCTTTTTGCACCCTAGTGTGCATCAACCCAGTGGATACCCCCCCCCCCCCCACCCCCCAACACGTTTTCCTTCTTTGAAAAAGAGAGAGCAACACCAGTGTGATTGAACTCCTCTGTTTTATTTGTTCCCCCCTTCGCTCGTTTTCCCTCTGATTGAATGTGTTTTATCTATTTGTGCGGGGGGGCGCAGAGGGAAGAGGAAGAGGAAGGGAGGAGGGATGAGAAGGATCTGTGGCACAAGTCGCGTTGATGAAAGGGGTCTTTCACTCTTTTACTCTCCTCGTCTTTCCTCTTTTCAGCTGTTTGAGGCATCTCATCAAACAGGCCTGAATAGTAGACGTGACACTATCTGTCTCCCCTCCACCTCCCCCGCCTCCTCTCTTCGTGGTATCTCACCCACACATCCTTCCATCCTTTCCTCCCTCCGTCCCTGCCTATCTATTTTTGACTTTTCTATCTACCTGCGGCCACCGGCACCCGTCCACCCATTCACTCAGTGACCGCTGACAGGGAGGAAAGAAAACCGAGCTCATGTTCAAGCTGAAATTCCAACTTTAAAGCCCCGGCTCTCGAATTCCTGTTTTCCCTTTTTCTATGAATTACTGACATGCCAAAGGCAGTCAATGGTTTAATAAATACAACTCTATACTTACAGACGGATCATTACTGTTCTTTTTGAAACACAAATGTTTGTTGAATGGAGGCATGACTGTTAGTACATCAGTTAATAAAATATACAAACCTTTGAGAACATAGACCCCACGATTGGAAAATAAAAATATATTTTGCTAAGACATCATCATGTTAATGCACCTGATTGGCTTAGCTGACTGGGAAAGGCCCTCATTGAATTGTTTTAGATGTAATAGTCCTAAAATAAGGAGTTTGCATTGCTCTTTGTTTTCTACGTGTACATACAACTTGTATGTTGTTTAAAGGTCACCTATTATGCAAAATCCACTTTTTCATGTCTTTTATACATAAACATGTGTCCCCTCTGTGTAAAGAGATTCTGAAAGTTTCAGGAAAAAAGATTCACTCTCTTTTTGTCCTGATCCATTTATATAAAAACCTGTCTGCAAATGAGCTGATCAGATTTTGGCCACTTTATGATGTCATAACGATTTTTTGGCTTGTTTAAACATTAGCCAATAACCAACCAAGGTAACACCCACCCACCTTATCACCTGAATCTCCTCCTAGAGCACCAATAGCCGTGTTCACACCGGAGTACTTTTCCCCGTACTTTTCGCGTTTAGTTCCGTTAGTACCCCTTATGTCGCGTTCACACCAAAAAGAATACTTGGTGCCGGGAACTTTTACCCCCATTTTTAGTGCCTGCTGAGAGATGGTACTTTCCTGGGGGAAAAAAGTGCCCCAGTTCTGATTGGCTGGGCGAATTGCAAACCACGCCCTGTAAAACTCTGAAATGTTTTGTAGAGCTGCCATTTTATTATCCTCGCATTAGCATTATTAGCATTAGCATTTGCCCAGCGCACAAACGCAGAGAGACTAACTTATGGCAACACAAAATAAAACATGGGAGCGGTGGAGATGAGGTGGTGTCGGTGTTCTGGCGATTTACTCGGAAGGCTTCAGTAGAAGCTGCTGGGAGTCCCAGCAGCTTCTACTGAAGCCAGTCCCCAACTCCGGGGACTTCCGGCCGGGGACTCCGGGTGGCAGTATACACCGTGAAGTTGTTTGCGGCCTGCCAGTAAACCCAAAGCAGAAGAAGACGAAGTGACGTCAGTGGCTCATTTGCGTAATCTTCCCTCAGGGAACTTATTCTGGTGTGAACGCGATCTGTACTAAGTGCCCTGGGGTAATAAATGCCGGGGCACTAAGTACGGCAAAGTACTTGGTGTGAACGCGGCTATTGTGTTCTTTTTAACCAAATATCTCTCAGAGGGGCGTGGGGAGTGGCTCCTTATTTTCATCTAAAGTAAAAGACAGAGAATCAGCACTTTTGAAACAGGGCTGAAACAGAGGGGATTATAAGATGCTGCAATGCATGATTTGTTTGGTATTTCGAGGCAAACACTTCAGAGACATGTTCTGTATATATCTGAGACCTATAATAAAGTAATGAAAAAAAGTATAATAGGGGACCTTTAAGTGATTTTGTTCTGATTCTCAGTTTCCAGCCCACCTTTTTAATTACAGTTGGATCAACCATGTTTGGATTTTGAGAGCAGCATGCTAACTCATAACAACATACCTGCTAAGTTGGATCCTACTTATGTGTCTTCCCATAAGCCAAACTAATGCTTAATTAGCTCAATTAATTCGAAAATTGACCACAAGAAAATGATTTACCAAGGTTACAGATTTCCTTACACTTTTCTGTGTCACATTGTTGCACATTGAAGACTTATAGTGTACAGTCTTTCTGAAAAACACACTTAAGCTCTGCTGACTTTCAACAGGCATTTGTCTTTAGCTTGTTAAAGCCAAAATTATAAATAACCAAATATGAGAAAGAGAAAATTATCGATTTTTGGTATATAAATGATTTTGTGTTCCAGCACACTTCACCTTTTTGACCCCAAACTTGGCTCTAGCATAGATTTTAGTTGCAGAATAATTCTTCATTTTATGATTTCCATTATGTTAAAGTGGACCTATCATGCTATATTTAAATGATATATTGTAGGGCCATACCTATATAAGGTATATTTATACGTTTCTGTTTTCAAAATACCAAACAGATCATGCATTTTAGCCATGCCTCATTTCGCTCTATTTGCTGTTCTCCAGCACTGTTTATGCAGGGGGCTGATTCTGTGAGCTGCAGCTGACCACGCCCCCCTGTAGGAGAGGGGAGCCGCTCTGATCAAGTCAGAAGAGGGGGAGAAAAAGAGATCTCCGTCCTCCGTGTTTTATTATATAGAGTCGTTATTCATTTGTTTTAAAGCTCAATAAATAAGAAGACCTTTGACCGGCACTTTTCTAATTTTGTCCGGAAGATTTAAACTTTAACGGACATCTTAACCGGCGAAAGAAACTAAAACTGAAACTCTGCCGCACGGTCCCCTCGTTCCTTGGAAGAGGCGGAGAGGTGGGTGTTTGTCATCTGCTGGTGGACTAACCGGAGAGAATTACAGTGCTTGCCTCGACGGGGAGGGATTGCATTGAATTAAAGCAGCAGGAGCAAACGCTTGCCTCGGGGAGGGAGAAAAAAAGCCACAGCGGAGAATAAACAGAAGGGTAACCATGGTAAGCATGCACGGGAAGTCTTCTTCGCTGCTTTTGTGGCAGACTACAGCGCCACTTACAGGCCTGGCATATGTACTACAGCGTCTCCAGCGCTTTCGAGCGGCAATGGCCGGCCGTGGCCCAACCCCACATTCCCCTGATAGGTGGAGAGTTGGCCCAATAGCCGTAGCGCCACTGTCCTGACGTCAGGACAGTATTCAAATCTGGATCAGTTTTTATCAGATCCGTTGCAGCCCCTTTTTTAGAGATTTGGGTATGGAGGAAAATAGAGAGGGTTGTGTTTTCTGACACTTGGTGAGTTCCCTGGAACATCGGGGACACATATTCATGTATAAAAGACGTGCATTTTGCATGATAGGTCCCCTTCAAGACATTTATTTTTCTGACATTGGGAAACCTGCTAGGGCTGCAGGTCACATCTTTAAACCCTCCTCCTAATTTACTGATTGATCAAGATTCTGAGTTTAAGCAGTTAGTAGTCCAAAAAAAGTCTGATGAAATGAAAAATGTAGCTTATCAGATAGAGGGTTTCTGAGGCCATTCTGTCTCGGTCTAATAGATCACCTTTGGGACGTGGTGCAGTAGAGAGTTTGCAGCATTTGGAACATTTCCAGCTTCTTGTTTGAGTCACAACGTTTGAAATCTTGCGGTACCCCATGCGGGCAGAATAGTCAGAAGAGATGCAGGCCGTTCAGGGAATGAGGGGCGGCTAGCGGAGGTGGGAGTTTTGATGTTTAAAAAAAGGTTGGAACGGAAAACTAGTGGGGAGTCGAGTTGAGAGAAAAGAAAGGGTTGTGAAAGCTCCGCAGTTGAGATAAAGAAGAAAATGCTGGCAATCGGCGAGAACGAAAGATAGGGTTAGGAGATATGTTTAAAGGGGTGCGCAGGAGATGGATAAGGGGAGGATTGGAATGGGTGAGGGCGAGAGATAATGAGAGGAGGAAAGAGAGAGCGAGGGGAATGAGAAGATAGAGACGATTTCCTATTCCGTCAGACGCACTGTGGCTCATTCATTATATTCCCCAGGCAATTACCCAGGCCACCTGCTTTGTCTCTCCCCTCATTGTTTCCATCTCTTTCTGTCTGTATCTCTCTCTCTGTCTTTCACTCGATCTCTGTCTGTCATTGTCTCTATCGCTCCTTCACCATCCCTGTGTGATCCTTGCTGTATTGCCAACTCTTTTCCCAGTGCTCGCCTCATTTCTCGGTTTTCTCTCCCCACATTGTCTCTATCCCCGTGCTTTTTTTTCTCTGCTTGTTTAATGTGAAAACACAGACAGATTGGTGTGTGTGTGTGTGTGTGTGTGTGTGTGTATGTGTATGTGTGTGAGCGTGGGTGTGATTGTGTGTGATGTTGGGCCAGTCCTAATGAGCTCAGCCTTGCATTTAGCAGGGTGCCAGGTCTCGGCTAGCTGCTGCTTTGCTCGGCTCAAATGCACAAATTCACCAAACGACTCGTTGGGTTAAACCTCAGACCGGCACATTTCCACCGCTCTCCTTTCTTATGTCTGTGTTCCCAAACAGTGCAGTGCAGTCAGTGTGGGGAAAATGCCGTTCCTTCCATTGTTTTATATTTGTATCATTTTCATCTCCGCATCGCTTTATTCTGGAATGCTGGAGTCCTTGTGTAGTATTCATCCTCAGTGAGAGAATCATGCATAGAAACAACGTCCATCCATGCACATTCTTAGATATTCATTACAACCAGGACATGATTTTTCCTAATAATAAAAGCAGCCTAACATTAATTCCAACATTATTTGTAGTTCTGTTTAATTATGTTTTTGGTTTGATTTGATGGTTGTCAGCAGGAACAAAGAAAATATTTTTGCCGGATTTTCACGAGACTTTGTGAAAGGGTAATAATGAATCCATTCCACTTGGGATTAAATCTGAATCACACTTTCACTATTTTACTATCTTTCCTTTTGTATTTTAATTGCACAATTTTTTCTGTTTTTCTGTTTGTATTGTGTTGCACTGTTGGTGGAGCCTGTGACCTAAGATTTTCATCGTCATAACTACACTAGCTATGTACGTATGACTAATAAAAGCCTTGAACCTTGCCTTGAACAACACATATTTTTTAAAACAGCCTCTGAAAGAGAGCCCTTCTTGTTGTTGCCATATTGTCCCCTCCAAATGACCCTCATTAAAAGCTGTGTTCTATAACAAATGCCAGGTATTTTCACTTGTTGTTGTGATACTTTTAATGATGCTGTAGACAATGGGAATAGCGCCATCATCATAGTATTGGATACGATGATTGATCAATACTTGATGTAGTCATCTCATTCAGAAATATACAATGATCATGGTCCTTTTACATCTCCATCTAAATAACAGAAGCACTTTTCCACCATTGACCAAATTGAGATATCTTGCATGCCACATTCCAGTTCGTACACCAGGGCTGGCCCTGCTGTGGTTGGGGGTGTGATGAAGGGGGCTGTCTCTCTAAAGGTCAGGTGTCAAGTCCCAGCTGCCCGAAGCCCAGCGAGGGTCTGCGGCTGGAGCGAGTGGGTTTGGGCGATAGGACAGCCGAGGTGTCATTAGGACACAGTGGGCTCTAACATTAGACCTCATTACGGCTCTCTGATGGATCGGCCCAAATTACATCCTGGCAAAAAGCGCATCTGCCGACGAGGACAATAGCAACTGAAGATCTCTTTCACCATTCGTCCACCTGTGTGTTGTTCGAAATGCAGACATTTAAAGCCATTATAGAGTAAACAATGTGTTGATGGAGGAGCTTGAATAAGTGTATCCACTTTCCCTGGCAAACATCATTATAAAGCATAATATCAAATTCTCTCTCTTTCTTTTTTTTTACGCGGACACATCATTGTCACCCCCCCCTCCCCTTCGGTACAGTATGACGGTCTTTTATCTCTCTTTTACAGTAGGAAGACACACCGCTGACATTAAACATGCTACATGCAGGAGCTCCTCATGAATATTTCACTGTGAAATTAGGTGTGATGCCTCATTCTAATGCTAGCTTATAAATAAATGTATTTAAGCCATTGAAAACAGTGAGGACCGATTTGCTTCCTACTATAATTTGTTCCAAATTGGAGTTTCTAGTTTTGTCTTCTCACAAAATCGTAGAAATAAAACCCTGGATGTAGTGCTAATCCCTGCAATATATTGTTTTATACATAATCTTTCATTAAACTCAATAAATGTCATTATACTTTAAATATAGAAAGCTCTTTTCAGTACCTTTACATGCCATAAATGCAGTTCTTTCTCATTCTTTCTCACATTGTGGTTCATCTGTCCATAAATACACATTTTAACACTTCCAAACACGCCTGCGGCATGCTGCAAACGCCCACACACATCCCAGATTTCATATATGGGCAGGAATAATCTGTTCTTCACATGTCCAATTGTGCTGCGGCTGAATGTGTGTAATGTTCTCGGTGTGTGTTTGCGCTGCGCCCCGTAGCTTGGACATAATGGGTCCTTCCTATTCCCCTGCACTGACCTTTGCCTGTGTGTGTTATCCTACAGTTGGCGGCCTATTGTTCTGACCCCCAGTAAACAGCAGACTTAGAGGGATCAGGCCCTGCATCAGAGGCTCTGCAGGGCTGCAGGAGGTGCTGGTAGTTGAGGCATAAAGAACCGCGGTTAGACTGATGTTACAATGGGCCGGTAAAGGGCTGAAACCAGGCTTTTATTTAAACCCGGCTTTTTATTTCATATTCAAATTAACGGTGATACTACAACTTCCGTGTCAGTCACATCATTGGGGACACAAAATACCTTTTCCAATGGACATACAGTGGGAAAGAGACATCTGTAAATAACATGATCAACAGTACGAGCACTTAAATAGCCCTTATTTAAATCATTATGTCCTAAAAGTTGTGCAATTTGCTCACTTAATTCATTAAAATGTACATTTGCTAGTTCATTAATCACAACTAGCCTAGTATATCTTTTTATAACGTTGACTATTTGTTTATGTTAAGGAAATGTTGTCATTGGATTTCTAGCATACTAAAAATGCAATATTGTTCAAGTTGTATTGAACCCATTGTCTTTGATTTAAAGAAAATAAATACATATCTCCAATCGACTCCCATAATATCAATATTGACTTTCTTCAAGTTACCACAGTATGACTTTATTTCAATAGCAGCAGCTCTCATTTCTTACTGTTAAATATCGGGTAATACATTGAGAATAAGCGTTTTTTGGTACAGGGAGCTTCTTTTTCCTGCTCTAATACATTCAATCAAAAGTCTTCCCTTTTGAAGCAATCATTTTAAATGGAAAATTAATTGAAAGCAACATGTTACCTTCTTTCCTTTGCCCTCGTTTGTTGACAAATCCCCTACTGCCTGGCACAAAGGAAGCGCTCCCCCAACGCCTTCATGATGGACACTCTATTTTGAAGCTAATAAATAGTTTTTCCTCCCCTGGCTTCCCCAGTGGTGGTCGCTGCCACAAGCTTTTTTTGTATGCTTCACAGAGCAAACTGGACTGGGTCCATGAACAGTCATGCATGCAAGTGGAAGCAGACATGCTGGCTGTTCTCCATGTGGCGGAGTCTGCTGTACGTGCATCTCAGGCCCAGTGGGCAAGTACTCCTGCATATCCTGGCTTTGCTTTAATGACCACTGAACAAACAAACTCCAACTGCCATATAGTCATACATACACTCATGTGCAAACACCGACACTATCATGAAATCAACACTATGGAGGTCACAGTTGATAACAGCTTCTTACATCCACACTAATGGAGGACAGAAAAGAAACCACCTTATTTTCTGTCATTTATATTCAATCTGGGTCCATTTTTGGAGTGATGTCCACCATGTCTATTAGGTATGATAACACTATACTCACCTGGTAATCAGCTGTGATATAGAAACATACTGTAGAACAATATATGTAAATGTCTTAAATTAGTTGGGGGCTCACTACTGCAGACTTGATGTATAAAACGTTGAAAAGAACTCCCAAAATGAAACCAACTCAAAGTTTCCCTTTCATATTGTTTTATATTTGCAATCCTAGGTGAAGAAAACAACCAAAAAGAGATCCATGGTTATGGCTTCAGCATCACAAGAAGAAGAAAAAAAGCTCAATGTGGCTGCACTACACCAGTCACAATGAAATGTAATATATATTTCTTTGCTGATCATAATATGGACAATAAGATTTTGTAACATGAAAATCTTAGGGATTATAATTTTGTAATTGGTAAACCTAAGAGTTCACATGGATCCAGGATTTTTATTTAAATGCAATCAAGAAAGGAATGTGTATACTATGTCAAGAAACAGCCTGCTCATGAAATTAGAAAATTAAACTTAAAGTAGAACACATTAATTGAATTTATGTAATCTTAAAATAATGGAAAGTTTACCCATTTTAGTAACTGATTCAACAAAATAATTAATTAGCAATTCTTGTTCATTGACTTTGAACTAGATGGTGACATCACTGCAGGACCTCAGAGGGTTGAAATCATCTCGGCTCTCTATTGGCTTGAAACATGCTAACATCAAGTCATTGGCTGCGGGCCTCTGCAGATCCGGACCAACACTGGCCCCGGGCTTTCATTCATCGAGGCCACTGAATGGCTGCAGGCTCATTGGTATAGCGATCCAATGAGTGCGCCTCCTGTTGCCAATCCCAGCTTTATGGGCCATGTTAGTAAAGATATGATATTTTATGTAACCAGACCATTTCTTTTTATAGGCGGCGTCGTTAAAACAGAGCTTACATAAGGCCCTCCTCTGCTGGGCAGCTGATAAAGGTGGGACGTTTACTAAACAAAAACAAAACAAAACTTACACTGCTCCCCCCTCCACACACTTAACACCCCACACCCCCAGCTGACACTCACCGGCTGCACCACACATGCACCATGGGAACCTGTTACCATGGTTACAGCTGGCAACATCTCCACTAGGGCCCTGGCAACACACCACCCACCACCACCATCACCATCGCTAACGTCAGTTATTTCCCTCCTTCTCTCTATCTTTATCTCCCCTTTTCTTCCTTTTCTCTCTCTTTTTCTGCGGTTTACTTCAAAAGCCCCCTCCCAAACCCTTCATCCTCCCTCCCTTACCCCCTCCTCCTTCTACTCCGTCTCTCTGAGGTGTTTTACTGTGGTGTAGATTTCAGGAGCTGTTTTCCCCTCAGTCTCATTGGACTCATTAGTGTCCTTTACCGAGGCTCCGTCTGTGCTGACTGCGCACACACAGCCCTGTGTGTCTTTGTATGTGTATGTATGTTTTTGAAAGTGCGATTGTCTACCGGCGTGCAGGCGGGTGCGCTCCTCGTGCAGGGGCTCCAGCAGCCCATAATTACGGCAGCTTCAGGCTGATGCTGCCTATGTTTGATTACAGTGATCAAGGTCCAAGTTATGGAGACTAAAAGTGCCATCACCGTGTGTGTGTGTGTGTGTGTGTGTGTGTGTGTGTGTGTGTGTGTGTGTGTGTGTGTGTGTGTGTGTGTGTGTGTGTGTGTGTGTGTGTGTGTGTGTGTGTGTGTGTGTGTGTGTGTGTGTGTGTGTGTGTGTGTGTGTGTGTGTGTGTGTGTGTGTGTGTGTGTGTGTGTGTGTGTGTGGAAGCAGGGTGAGGCAAGAGACTTTTGTCAGGAGTTCGCATTAACTGAAGCAAACACAATTGTCAAGAGGTAAATTGCTCTGTCGATAACAAGACCTGTCCAAATGCTTCTGCAAGTTTTCGCTATCTGGCGGTGTTGCCCATCGTTCACACCTCATGTGGGTTTCATTTTCAGTTTGTCTGTGATTTGGTGTGTGCGTGCATAAGCAAGTGTGTGCCTTTCACAAGCCAAGCAGGGTAGAAAAACAGAACAAAGTAAAATATTTATGTCAGAGGTCCACATTAAGAGGAGCAAAGTAAAGCAGTGGGAAGAGAATTCCCCCTACGTGTGAATTATGAGCGTGTGAGAGCTGCTCCTGCTAACTTTAACTTTCATTAAGCCACTGGCAACTCATCTCCTCCAGCTAAGTTGGGAACGAAGAGTTTGTTTTGGGATGATGAAGGTGTTTATATCAATTTCCACGAGCAATCAGCGTTGGCAGAGAGACAAGCAAAGCCTGTTTAGTGAGTGTTATGTGTATGGGTAGACATTGATTGGCGGCCATTTATAAATGATGGTGCATAATGTAGTACATCCTCTCCGATGGCAGTAACTGACTCAATAAAACATGAGGCCTCCAGTCAGGGGATGAAATATTAACAGGAGGCAGAAAAGGATATAGGAACAGCTTGTCTCAGGGGATTGGCTAGGAAATTGTGTGTATGTGCGTGTGCGTGTATGCATGTGCCTACTTGTCTGTGTGAGCATTTGTAATACACTTGTCCAGACAGAAACCAAACACTGTTATCTAATGTCAGACCAGCTGGCAAAGTGATGGTAAGGGTTAAAAGTAAGTACGTAAGAGAGTGGATTAGCTGGCTAAAGTGTTGAATAATGCACACAAGCATAAAAAAGTAGGAAACATTTCAGTTGTAGTGGCTCTATGGAACATTTAGTGCTTTCATATGCAGTCTGACACTATAAATGTGACCGCTGTGTTCTGTTTTGGTGCAGTCGCTCACACTGAATGAGTCTCGGGCAGCTGGATTGAGATGATGCATCTTCCTCCCGCTATCTTGTCACAGGCGCCTCCTAAACGGCTGCAGATAGCACAAATGGGAGACATCTCGGCTTGTTATCGCATCGCTACCTATTTCCTTTTGTTGCTGTGACAAAAACTTCTCATGCAGAGTTTTAAAAAACAGGAGGGTGAAATGCAAAGCGAGCGAACTCATTTTACCGCCAGCTGCCTGCTGGGCTGGTGAATGGAGAGAAGAGGCTGGAGAATAGTTTCTGTTTGGGGAGCTTTAGTACATTCCACTGCTTGTCAGACCTGATACCTCTCTGCCTCTAATAGGGGCACAGGAGAGGACAGGCAGCATCTGCTGTCAAAACTAAATTATCTTCCGTCAACAAAGCAGGAGGAAGAAGCAATGCCTCAGCCAGGCCCGTGTCACACATGCACAGATACTTGTACGTTTTAGGGTGTGACCATTACAGCAGTGACATGCAGAAAGGTTAATGGATGGGGAGGCACTGGCTAGTATCATGATTTAAATCATATATACCCTATAGAGGTAGCTTAAATTCACCATTCAAATGTTAGGTTGCACATTTACGTTATTTGTTTGAAAGTACAATTTTGAGACTTTATTTAGGGATACATTTAATGTTTTCCATTTTTGCAGCTACTTGAATTTTTTTGCTAGTGCTAGCTAAGGTGAATGAGGTGTTTGGGTAATTTACGTGGGCCCAACACACACCTCAGTGAGGCCATGAACCTTTTTCATTGCGATTTTATGACGAGCCAGCCAGGCTATATATCTTTTACACATATGCGAAATAAACTAGACTATGGAAGGAAATCACATCTAATGAAGGGTTCTACAAACATCAAATTGGTATAGATAGTAAGGCATCACAAACATGACATTTTAACACGGATCGGTTATATTTCTTATATCATATTTGTTTTTTTACGTAATAGTCATTTTCATCGGAGTATTACCACACGTCCCTGCATTAAGGGTCAGGTAAGGCAAGGACCTGAGTGATATTTTATTTATTTATTGACTTGAATTGGGCAGGCGCCGAGCTAAACTGCAGTTTGGTTGGATTATTGGTGTAGGATTAGGAGGAATACATTATCAGTTGGTGTTGTGACTGCAGGCTCTGACAGTTTCATGATAGAGGGGACGGTCCTGGCCTGTCGAGCTAAAGAAGCTCGGGCTCCCAAGAGGAAAATTATGTGCTTATGTGGGCGGTACGGAGTCCTTAGAAGTCAATATGCGACACCTTGAATCAAATTGGCTATGGAGGAGATACCACATTTCACCATGTGGCTCTGAATGACGGATTGCCAGCTGTAATAAACAGGTCAGTGGTATTTTTTTTTTTTTATTTAGCCTTTATTTATACAGGTGTAAAATCTCATTGAGACACAAGGTCTCATTTGCAAGAGAGACCTGTCAGGTATAAGATAAGAGAGCTAAATGGAGCCATGTTTTTTATTTTACAGTATTATCCTTCAAAGGGAAGAGCACTGAATGGCCAGTACTGGACTCCTTAGAACAGGGATGGGCAACTTGGATGGTGGTGGGGGCCACATAATTTATGTACTGGCCACCAGGGGGCCGCAGATTCACTTAGAACACACACCCACACACATTCCAGTATTGTATGTAATTATTAACAAATATACTAAGTCTGACATCTTTATTGACATTTTACAATCTTTCAGGGAACATCCTCTAATAAGCTCACTAAACAAATATCAGTTCACAGAAATGTTATTTAATTTTTACAAATGGCATGTTTGTATTGAACAGGTTATTTAACAGTGGAATACAACTATTTTAAACTATTGGAAAGCACGGAAAATGAGTGTGCATTAAGATTAACCATTAAGATGACATAAACATGAAGTCATGAACACTAACCCAGACATTAGTTGTCTAACTTGAACCTAAGACACTTGTAGCCTGTCTCTGCTGACGCACAATAAGGGGAATGTCAACACAGGCACCTGTCAACCCGCACTCTGCTGTTCTCAGCGCCGCTCCCCCTCCCTCCCGCTGAAATTATGAATGAAAAGCGTATAGTAATCATAGATAACACGGCAGGGTCCGTGACGGTTTGTTTTCATCTGATTTCAAATAAACAAAGTCTTGGTTTTTAGAATATTAAACTTGTTTCGCCAAATTCAGATGGTAAATACAACTTTTAAGCTTGTAAAGGCATAATTACAAGCGGTAACTTAACGTCACAGCAGGCATAACAACAGCCCGTGTTTCTTGTGAGTGTTTCCCCGGGAAACAAACACAATACACACAAACGCGTCACATATTATTTTGCGGTATTTGGCTGCCGAACGAAATAATGTACGCAGCTCGCGACGTAACTAGGAGTCTAGTGGACGGTATCAGTACTACAAGTAAAAAAAAAAAAGTATATATATATTTTTTTTTTAATTTATTAATTAATTACGTTGTTTATAAATTAATCTGAGGGCCGCAAAAAAAGGAGGTGGGGGCCGAAAGCGGGCCCCGGGCCGCTATTTGCCCATCTCTGCCTTAGAAGATGCAGCTTTCTGCACCGTCCTATCATCAAGGTTGTGTGAGAATCATTTAAAAACAGTCTTTCGCTCTAGTAGTGAATGAAATCAAATGTATATCTCAATTCAAGGTTCTATGCAATATTCATTTGTATAGTATACTACTTTGCTTATGGTTGGGCATGTTGAATGACATATTCTTTGAAATCTGTTCAGCAGAATCTGAATATACTTAACTGTAATACTTAATACATTAAAACATAAACAGTATACAAAGACAGTATGCTCCATTGGTCGCAAACAATCTATTCTAACACAACAACTGTCATAGTTGATGGTGTCTTACATGTTCCTCATTTTAATAGGAACAATAGGAAGCACTGGATATCGTAGTTCACACATGCACACACATACACAGACCTAGTAATCTCCCCAGTTGGTTTCCTCAACCATCCAGCACCAAGTGCATGTGTCACTTCATTCCTGGGCTGCATCTATCTTTCATGGAGGTAAATTGCATGGCGCTGTTGTGGGCTGAACTCTGCCTCCGTAATCCACAGAGATGACCTCTAATAACGCGGCCCTCCACCCCTCCAACACATCAACAGCTCTGAAGCTAAGCATCAACACTACGGCCATCATTTCAGATATTTCTGGCTTATTACTTTCATCCTCTTTGCTTTTCCCTTTCCTCTCTATTTACACATCATTTTTGTTACATGTGGTTGCTCCTTTATTATGTCCCCTATTCTTCCTTGTTCTTTTTTATTTAATTCCTTCCACATTTTAATCCACATTGTGCTTTCCTATCCTTAACATTCCTTTGTGTTTTACATGTCTTTCCATTTCTTTTTTTTCATGGTCCCAACAGTGATTGTGCTGGCCAGACTCATTACATTATCGACCTGGTCTAAATCTAATGATTGCCTATAGAACATTTCTTTAAATTTGGCACAAATGACTCAAAGATAACCTTAGATACAGTGATGATTTTTGATGAGTCAGTAAAATAAGGTTATTTACCATAACATACCTTCAGGGGAACTTTGGGGGGTATGTATCTTCTCCAAAGACCCTTTAACATGTTGATTTGCAGGGGCTGCGGATAAAAACACTGACCCTCAGATTGGTGGAGGCCAATTTAACCTGAGCCACAGCCAACCCAAAATAAACTGATTACATTTTGTCAGTCAGAGATCGCTATGACCTCAAAAAAAACAGTTTTTGCAAATGATGAAAGGATGACACTTGGGACATTTCTTCCCTATATCTCTTTTGCACCATCCAATATTTGTCTTCCTCCATAACCTGAATATGAAGCACACGGTAGTACAGTATACTCTACTGTACTGTACCTACACTGTATTATACATGGGCTGTTAACTCTTTTATAGAAAACCATTCACTCAGGCAGAGTTCACATCCTCTCTGATGTGACGGATGCTGAGGCTGAAGACTACAAACAGATGATTCGATAGCCTGCGGCTCGATACAACACCCTCACACTCCTTTACACCGTGGAAGAGGCCTCAGGCACATCGTCCCATGACAGTGTCTGTGTGAGTGTTGTGTGATTGACACATGATTTCTTAATTTGCTTAGTTACATATTGCTTTTGGGGAGGGGTTTAGGCAAATGTAATAATTTAATTTTGACAGAAATGTCTCTCTCTCATGTTTTCGTTTGTTCTGACAGCTATTCTTTATACTTAAATTGCTCAGTAATTTCAGCCTGGTCCTCAAAATGTACGCATGTTTACGTTCAAGGGACAAAGCCCTCAAGTCACCAAAAGTAATTCTGACATTCTGTCTTGGGATGTTATTTAAGAGCCCTTTATTTGAATTGGATAAATTAATTAGTTAACTTTGTGGTCTTTATAGCCCTTCTAGATTGTAATGGTTTTGCTTTGCTATCCATTTTCTACATAGAGTACAAGAACAAATATGTCAGCATGTCTCATCGTGGCACATTGCCGTAGGTTTTTCATTGCTGTAGGCTAAAACCTTATATGTTTAGTTTTCTTAATGTTCATGCTTTGAAGGATTACATGTTCCTCTCTAGGCCTGTACAACCTTGTGATAGACTTTTAGATAAAGCCAAACTGCAGTATTTTTCAGCTTTAACAACGATGTGTGTCATACTGTAGATACACTAGGTTTTTCTTATCTGACAACAGACAGTGATATATATGAATATATCCATATTGCAGTCATATTGTAATGGTGTAGGTGTGGCACATGTATCGGACACACAGCATCCCTTTCTTTGAATTGCCAGGCTGCACATGACTAATAACAGACAGAGACTCACGAAAGCTGATCACATATGCTGGACAGTCTGTGTGTCAATAGCACAAACACACACACACACACTCGTAGAGACAGTGACACCTCAGAGAAGAACAAACACCAGCAAGTGTCATGATCCTGTCAGTACTTGTCGTTCTGTCAAACGTCTTGTAAGATGATCAAACACACATTACTGTACTTTGATGAGATGAAAAGGGAGAAACCAGCAGGTACACTGTACAACTATGTGTGTATTTTACAAGCATATATATAGATAAAATCATCTAAGAAGATTGTCCCCAATTGATTTACCAATAAAGATCAGGTCTTTATTTAGACGTCATTGGAAACTCTTTCCACTTTTTAGGCGATCATTTTTAGGTTTCTCCTTGACCAACGTAATGCAACAAAAAACACAATGTAAAAAACACAATTAACTAAATATAAACTCTCTATATCAATATATAGCTAAGCTAACCTGTTAGACCCCAAGCCTGTTTTTCAGGTTTCAGGCTCGAAAATGACATGCCCAGAACAAATGACTATAACTTCACTTCTAAAAGGGTTAAATTAATCATCTTTTTTCTCAAAGCAAGGTTACATCTGTGAGATGGATGTAGAAGTGTCAGAATCAATATAGATGTTTCTGTGTCAGAGTGAATTCAGATGGAACATAGTAAAAAAGTGTAAATTCTTACCTCCGCCTAACAAAAAACCATTACTTATAGTGAAAACCACCCTTGAATGATGGGTTAGTAGCCTAAAAGCTTTAGGAATCAAAATTATAACATATAATAAGTACCCTGTATCAAGATTGAGGCAAAACAAGTGAAAATTGACCTTTTTAGAGATATTTAGGGAAAAATATTCCAGGCGGAATAAGCTTTGGGCACATTTGGGCACATCTGGTTCCATCAGTGCCATTTGACCTTTTTCAGGTACCAGACTGTAAAAATCATTTTATAACATTGAATCATCACTATAGTTATTCATTCCATAAAAAAAAAAAAAAAAAAAAAAAAAAATATATTATTGTAAAATTTAACCTGCTAATTATTGTCATGGATTTGACAACTGATGTTGTTTATTTGCTATGTTCTGGCTGCTAGCTCAGTGAGTTCTGGCCGTGCAGTGATGAGACCTAGGCCAATGGAATCTGTGGAATCTCAGCTTTCAGATGATGTGTTTGTGCAGAAAGTATAATTATAAATGATAATTTTTGTGAGTTATGAGCAGAAATAGCATTAGTCCGTATTTGCTAAGGGCTCATTGAAAGGCTTCTTGTGGGAATTATTATTATTATTTTTTTATTTTTTTTCGTATAGTCAGTTAGCTGAGTTTCTTCCCGTCAGCTGGGTGTGGAACATTAATAGTTTCATAAATGACACTTCAGAGATCACACTGGTGCTAGCAGATGTAGCATTTTCGGACCCTTCGGCGGGTCCTTGGGGTTTAACAGGCTAAAGAGAAGGCCATCAACAGGCAACAGTTTCAGCTTTTTAGAAAAAAAATAGCACTTAATTGGCAAATACTAATGGTATCTTCTCATTAACTCAACAAATACTGTCGTCGAGCCGTCAGCTAAATGCATATAATATATGCAAATCTAAAGAATGATAAAAATGTGTAATATGACAGTTAGAGATGCAATTTTGAGTGGATAAATAAGAGAGGAAGGGAAGGGGGCAGTGAGATCGCTGCTCTGTGCAACAGATAATCAGGATTGGGAATGGGGATCTTTAATGGCTGTCAATTAAAAACTAATTAGAGGGTGTAAGCTCAGCTAGATCGGTTATCAGTCCATTTATCATCACACAGCTGCCTCACACACACACACTTACACACACACACACATACACACATTTTCATATATCCATTGTGTTTTGTATTTTTTTTTAATTCTTCCACTTCTGCCTCTTTTTCTGCCTCTGTAGCATTTGTTCATGAAATGTACACACACACACACACACAGACACACACACACACACCTGCATAATTACATGCACACACACACCAACAGAGACAGTAAATACATATGGAGCTCATTCAGCACCAAACCAGCTGTAATAGACACATTCCCTCCTCCATCTCTTTCATTTACCAGGACAGAATTGCCTCTGAGTTGATGGCAAATAGTGGAATTTGACCCAAATGTCCAAACACACAAATGTATTTCTGTAAATGGCTGTGAATAGATAGACAAATGAAAACACATGACCAGATGCAATTGCAGAAATTCAAATTCACTGAATGACTTGTTCCATGACAAGCAATTAGTGACAAATGGATGTATATATCTCCAGGGGCATC